>NC_141248.1:7147459-7444959 GCF_054856555.1 Leptonotus elevatus
TGTTCTTAAAAGTTAGTAGTGTGCAGTGTTTCTTTAAATTGTGTGGCATATGGGGCAAAATAATTGGTACCACTTCAGTGCGAAAAAATTATCTATACAATATGTATGTTTTTTTTTTATAAATAAACCAAGGACATTTATACATATTGTTCATAAATAAAAAACAGCTTGTTTTTTTTAGATATGTACATCTTGTGTGTGTGCCATCCATCCATTTTCTGTACCGCTTGTCCTCACAAGGGTCGCAGGGGTTGCTGGAGCCTATCCCAGCTGGCTTCGGGCAGTAGGCGGGGTACACCCTGAACTGGTTGCCAGCCAATCGCAGGGCACACAGAGACGAACAACCATCCACACTCACAAACACACTTATGGACAATTCGGAGTGTTCAATTAACCTGCCATGCATGTCTTTGGAATGTGGGAGGAAACCGGAGTACCCGGAGAAAACCCACGCAAGCACGGGGAGAACATGCAAACTCCACCCAGGAAGGCCGAAGCCCGGACTCGATCTCACGTCCTCCGCACTGCAAGGCGGACGTGCTAACCAGTCAGCCACCGTACTGCCGTTTGTGTGCCATTTTTTGTAAATTGCAAGAGTTTGTTTTTAAGCAAACTTGCAAAGAGTACATCATCTCCACTATGTGAAGGACTAAACAAAAAGAGGCTGACACATTTGACATTTTAGTACAAAGCTTCTATTTTCATCCTTTTTTTTTGTTTTTTAAGAGTTGCCATCCATATTGTTTTGTCGTAAGAGACTGTTAATTATAATGACTTGATATGTTAAATATCGCTGAAATCCTCAAGACGCATCCTGGTTCCACAGCTGGCAAGATTGCACTCTTTTGTAAGCAGCGGCCGGCCTGGCAAAAACAACTGCTGTCTTTCATTAACCCCGAATGTCTCAATCCCCCCCCACCCCCGAGCCCCATGCTCCAACGGTCCAGTGTGGCTTAATGTGATGTGGCTCTTTGCCTGACTGTCCGCACTGCTGATGCCAACTCTATGCAGGACTGCTTGGCCTGCGCTGTCTGTAGGGGATGAGTTCCCACAACCTGGCTCTATTAGTGTCTTTGGATTCCACCTGGAGAATATTGCTGCGAGTCTGCATCCATGAAACGGGCCCGGGGGGCTGCATTGTCTATGAGAGTTATGTTAACTCGCAGCAGAGCATCCAAGCTCCCGGAGCAAGCCAGCAAATCCACTGGAGAATTGTGAGCAGGTTGCTGAATGAGGACTAATGATGCATGGAGGTGGATGAGGCCATTTTGTAGCCAACACTGAATCAAGAGCACTGAAAAATATGTTCTCAACATCGTGTGAACTTTGTATTGAACCTTTCTTGAGAAAGTTTTCTTTCCTCACTGCGAAGTTGCTACACTTTGTGCTCTTGTTCCAAGCATTTTTCTCACTCGCCCTTTTAGATTTTATTTTTAACCAAATGTGAAGGTGTACTCTCCTCAAACAACTAAATAGCCTTAGCCTAGTAGCTAGCTTCTTAAGTGTTGCCATGTGGCACAGAGACAGTTGTACCAAACCTTGTTGTACAAGCATTAACTTTATATTTGGAAGCTAATGCTGATAAAGGTGTTAACCAATGCTAATCTCTGCTAACGCAATTCCGCATTATGTTTGGCAGCCACGTCGAGAAACTCGGTGTGGGAGTGGTTATTATGTTAATAGCTCACTCACGGGTACATTCTCAGAAGTAGACTTACGTTTATGGGAGGAAATGCTGTGCACTTTACACTCTAGTGCCCAGATGATTAAGACTCAAGCTATCTGACTAGCTGGCTATCTCTTAAACCTTTTAAGTTAGGTTAATTAGTAGTATACGCACTCTAAGATGTGATGTGATCTGAGATGTGATTAATTCCAAAAGACTTTTAGTAGACAACACGTTAGAAAGCTTTCACGTATAGTTTGTGCTGTTTTGATCAATTGAAGTAATCGAGTAGTCTCTCCTTATTTGTTCTTTAATGAGGGTGGAGAGACCAGACGTAGTGTATTTTTAACAAGGTGTCCTTGTCACTTTGGTTCCGTTTCTCTCACTTCCCGTCTTTTATTCTTAAAAGATTCTGTGTTGTGTTTGTCATGTTCTTGTTTAATTCATTATGTTTTGTCTAATATTTGTATGGTCACGCTGATTAGCACGATGAACTAAATCTTTTGTCATCTGTTTTCTTTATTCTAGCAGCTACATTGATGGGTGTCTTTTTTTGTATCCAGTATGAAACTAAATCTGCTTTAATGTGGTATTCCTGCACCTTTTGGTGTTGTCTTTGTTTTTTGGCACACTTTCAATGGTTTCAGTTAATTATTGGCATAATGGCATGTGTGCTATGGGAAATGGGTTAAACTAAACCCAAAAGGGCTTTGTTAGTAGAGGTATTATTTGTTTATAGTTTTAAAAAAATCATAAAAAAAATAAATAAAATAAAAAAGAACGGTTGTATTTGTCATTGTTTTTAATGGTGACGCTATTACCATTACGACAAAAATTGTGTCAATATCAAGTCAAAAAATAATTACTGAATCTCGCTCACCCAGTACATACACATGTGGACAACATTATTGGTACCGCTCTGTTAATGAAAGAATAATAATTAGTGCTGTCAAAGTTAAAGCGTTAACTAATTAATTAATTAACAGATAAATTGCACTGTTCATTTTAGCCACAGATGATCCTTTATCTTGATAGCAGATGATTACGTTAAAGGTAGCACAAGTTGTGTTTGAGAAATAAACATAACTGCATACATTAAAGTAGAGCATTTAATAAATGTTTGCCTATGACATTCAGAATATTTGTCAATGTCAAACTTTCGGGGTCATTTTGTTCCCATTTTAAATTATGCAAGTAATTAACTGATTAGAAAAAGAGGAGGATGAGCGTTGCAGTGGATCAATTTTTTTTTGAAGATGTCCTCATAACATTAAATGTCGAAAGAATTAACACACAACAGGTGTGTTTTTTTCGCAGGCAAAAAATGTTGATAAAAAGCCTTTTAATTAAAGATTAATCAAAATTATAAGATGTGATTAATCTGATTAAAAACTTTAATAGTTTAACACCTCTAATAATAACAATAATAATAGGTTTTTACAACAATAATATGTTCTTTGCAGCCCCAATAGTCTAAACATGGCTTTTTGATGAATATTGTGTTTGTGAAATATGAGTGAAGCCGCAAAATTCAGCCATTTTTATCCATCTCAGGGGGCAGCCATTTTGTCACTTGCTCGTTGACTGAAAATGACATCACAGTTGCTCAGGGCTCAAGTAATGACCAATCACGGCTCAGCTTGTGAACGTCACATGCCCATGCTCAGAAAACAGGTGAACCGTGATTGGTCATTACTCAAAAAAAAAAAAACACACACAAAAAAACAATTAAAGTGCCTCCATTTTCAAATCACCTTTCAGTTATACTGAAAACTGAATTGTGGAACACTGGTAAGAGTTTTCAGTGGCCTAAAATACACATTGCATGTGCACAAAATGCTTTAGGATTTTTGGAGAAAGCAGCACTGGGCTCTAATTCAACGGCTCAGCATTTCTACAGGACTCATTAACGAGCCTCTCGTAGCTTGTTTGGCCACTTTTGGGCGACAGAGTGCACTTGGCTCTGTGTGTGTGTGTGTGTGCATGTGCGGATGCATGTGTTTCCCACCTGTTCCATCTCACTGGACCATTAGTCGATATGCATGTGTGCACTAGAAAGGCCATAACATCCAACTAGCCTCTGATGAGCGATAAAAACCCTGCAGGTGCGAGGATGCATCTTTTTCATCCCCAATTATATGAGAGCTCCACCTACTGGCAGTCCTCAAAATATAGATTCCTCAAACAATATATTTCGTTTCCGGCACAATTCTTATATCAATATAAAGACTAGATCTTTAATGAGGCCGCCAAGAGAGTCATTTAGTCTGAAGTGCTTTATGAAGGGCTTATGTTATTGGTATTTCATTACACCTATGATAGAGGTCAAGTTGGAATAATCATTAATACGATATTGTTTGGGTGTGGAGTAATGAGCATTTGTGCACTTCATGATGACTCAGAGATGCCTCATGACCCCAGTTGGGTTTTAGATCTGTCTTGATGATGCAGAAGGATATATAATCAAATGCATCTTTAATTACTAATTAAAAAAATGTGTAAGAGAATGACTACCCGACCGCGGTGTCCACACACACATCCACACCTGCAAAAACAGCTTTTATTATCTTCCCTCAGACCGTCCCTGACATTAGTCGAGCTTACAGAAAAGCGTTTAAAAATACGCATTGATGAATAAGGCAAAACGAGCCTGTCAGCAAAGAGAATCTCAATGAGATAAACTGTGCATGTACAACAAAGCAGTTGACTCTGCTGACACTGACCTGTCCTTGACGTCCATTCTGTCCTACTCCATCTCTGCACCCTGACACAGTGGAGGACTGTGTGGAATTAGGAAGAGACCACTTAGTAGCTGCTTTAATGATTGCTTTGGGTGGAAATACACACACACTTTGGTGGATTTGGAATAATGCTAAAATATGTGTATAGTGCGTACTATACACCAAACAATCATTATTATCAAACTATAAAGCAGAATATAAATTATACAAACAAAAATAATGGGACCCAAATTAAATAATATGGAAAAAAACTTGAAATGAATCTCCACTTTGAAGCGGGTCTACAATCTACAAGATTTGTAGAGCGGGCCTGTGGGTCTATTCGAATAGAATAGGAAGGTCCAGCACGGAGTAAATTGAAACGAAATCATGGTTATTTCAGTGTTCATACTTGGTGTAACGTTTTTGTTTGGTGGTGTGCCTTGGCTCAATAAAGGTTGGGAAACACGACACTAGATCGACATGAACTGTTGCAACATACTATTGCGTTTCCTTTAGCATGCAGTCTTCTTGGTTAACTTTCAGCACCATGGACAGCCACCACACTGAGCCACTAGTGATGCTGTTTAATGTGGTGACTGTTTTGTGTGCTGCGGTGTAATACGGCACGTTTATAGCGAGCCTTTTTAACATTTCACAAGGGATGTTTGATACCGCTTTTTTTCTGACCGATACCAGTGCTCAACCCTTGAGTAGTCACCGATACCGAGTCCCGTTACCACTAGTAATTACAGATCATTTGAAGACCTACATGTCCCAATTTAGAATTTTCCTTTAAAGTACATGAAACTAATGGCAATTTTCTATTATTCTAATTTCTAGTTCCTGATCATAAAACAGCCACAAGGGGGCAGCCACCGCCGCGAGTCAAAAACCTTGATATATCGGCTCAATACCGATACCTGTTATTGGTACTCTCCTATCCCTACATTTAACTATAGTTCAGTTTTATATAGTCACAAAGTATTCATTCAGATACAGTGTTCCCTCGCTATAACTCGGTTCACTTTTCACGGCCTCGCTGTTTTGTTAAAAAAAAATTGGGGGGCTTCTATACTTTTGCATGCATATTTTTTTTTTTTTACAGTAATGTACCCATTTTATAACATTTATGATGGTTTGAACATTGAGAATGTTTCAACAAGAGAGAAACGTGAGAAAATGTAAATACCTTTATGAGAAAAGTGTATAAACTGTGGTGAGGGGTTTTAGAGCCTTAAAACATTTATAATAAATGTAAAGATAAAGCTAACTACTTCGCGGATTTCATTTATTGCGGGTATTTTTTGGAACTTAACTCCTGCGAAAAATGAGGGAACACTGTATATACATATAACCTTAACTATATTCTTCCTATCCACAATTGGCGCTTCAAATATCTGTAAACATGATTTTGCCGTTCTGATGTCCCCTTTGCCATTCATTTGTAAGGAGTTTGCCGTTACAGATCTACTATGTGTAAATCACAGGTATGCAACCAAGTTGTAAATATCTATAACTCCAGTTTAATATCTCTACAGTTTCATTCTGGCTGGTCATAATTCACATTCAAGATATCATTAATCCCTTATCATGTAATGATTTCTGGCTAAACCGGATAGTGGATCCCACAAACGCAGAGACACAAAGGGTAAGATTGACAATTCTTGCACAGCGGGGAGGAACAACACAAAGCGCTGGACGAAGCCAGGAGAAAAACTATTAACAAAAGTCGCTTGCAAAAGCTGCAAGGAAAGAAAGTAACAAAAATGCACCGAGGGCTATAAAACCGAATAAACAGAATAACACATAAAAACGAGCTACGCAAAGTGGAGAAACTAAATGTGACGTGGGAAAAACTACACGTGGAGATCAATCGCTCAAGTAGTGATGGCAAAATCTGAAATAAATCCTACCTAAGTATACTTCATATGTAAAATTGCCCCGCTGATTCATCACCCTACATAATAAAATGTCAACAACCTCTTGAACGCTTTGAACGCGGTGGTTGGTTTAGTGGTAACGCATCCGCACAATGGGCTGAGAAAAAGGTTACCCAAGTTCAGTTTCCGCTACGGGTGTCATGTTTTTGCAGGTCATTCTTTTTCCTCTCTAATACTTTCTGTCAGAACTGTTGCAAAAAAAAGCCTTTGAAATGTAGCCTGTTAAAATGTTGTTTTTGATTAAATGTGATAGCACTGGGGGTTTCATCAAAGCATTTAAGTCATGTTGAGAGGCAAAATTAAAAACAAACCAAGTATCAGCAACAAAAAGCTTATTTGTACTTCTATACTAATTTTGACGGGGTGTTTTTTTTTCCCCGTGATATTTTTTCTCTCTCATGGCGTCCATTACAATTATAGCCCGATTGCCAGTTGTGCAAATTAGGTGATGACAGACAGCCAATAGTTAGTTTCCTTAATGGGGAGCGGGCAACATTGATCTATTGTTTGATTGTAATATTTTACACTTGGTCACCAGATGTCACTGTGGGGAGATATTTTGAACGTTCCTAAAGATCGATTCTTTTTGGGAATCAATCGTTTCAAATGATTTGATCGTTTCAATGTTCCATTTCTGCCATCCCTAGCGTAAAGCTGAGGAAACAAAAAACTACGGAGAAAAAGGACTCAATGCGTGGATACCAAAACACTCAGGCAGAAAGCCGAGGAGACAACAACTTAAAACTACGGATCAAAAGGACTCACGTGAAAACTGGAAACGAAGAACGAAAACTAGAACAGGGATAGGAAACACTGAATGATGCACTTGGACGAGGACGTAGCAAGGTCAATACTCCGACAGGGACTGCCGGCAGTTCTTGTCCTTATAAAGCGTTGATTCAGAATAGGAAACAGGTGCGGCGCAGGAGGACACGGCCCTCTGCTCAATCAGAGACTGAAAAAAAAACTGAGGGCAGAGACACGACATCAGATCAAGTTTTAAACATATTCAAAATGTATTTATTGATACTCAGAAAACCATTGTTGACATGTTATTTTGGGTCTTGTCAAATAAAGTGTCTACAAAGATCTAGCTAGCTAGCTAGCTAAACAGCTCAACCGTGTTTATACCTGTAGGTATGTTTGTCAACATTTCACTCTTAACTTTGTTGTTTCTCTCCACTTCTCTCTCCAGAAAGTCTCCCAGTACACTATTATTGTCCAGGCCACTGACATGGAGGGAAACTTAAACTTCGGCTTGTCCAACACAGCCACAGCCCTGATTTCCATCACCGACATCAATGACAACCCCCCAGAACTGACCGTCAGGACGGTGAGTCCAAAACTAGGAAACTTTGTAGGGTTTGAGTGAATGACATTTTACATTTACCACGATTGGTTCGTTTTATTTCGCAAAAGTCCATCATTTTCTCAACAATGTAAATCCTGTTATACAGTATACTGATATTCTATTTTACGTATTATTTGAGAAGGCTGAGCCATGTAGCATAAACAAATACTGTATGCAGTAGAATAACGCATGGCCATAGACAATAGCAGTGAAAGCTGCAGGGACATATACGTACGTGTGTGTTTGTGTGGCAGTGACAATTTAGAAGAAGAAGTTCAAAGTCCATCTCATCTGGGGATTAATGTAGATGTAGATGTAGTTTCTATGTTTGCACATATACATCCCATATCTTTTACTCTATCTGTTCAGCCTGTAGTGTGCATAGTGAGAGTCAAAAGCAATTCAGTTGCTTTCGGCATCAGAAGCCACAAGCGGTGTAAGCAGTGTCAGCATCACACACTGTGATGCTCGTCCCCTTGGCTTCGCCGTGGTCCCCCGCATGCCAGGACAGTTCCAGCCGCATGCTCTGATAAGAGCTCCCCAGATGTCAGCGCGAGAGCTCACCAAACAAGACTGCCACTGCTCACACAACTGCCGCCGTCCCCCATCTGTGTGGCTCACACAGTCACGACAGCAGTCAACTGTAGTGTTGCGCATCAACAAACGCTTTGCCGTTGACAGTTATGACATGTACGGCATAAACTCGCTGGCCACTTCATTCTGTAAAAAAATACAAATAAAAAAAAATTGTTGCATCTAAAGTGACTTAGAATCTGAACGAATGGTTTTACCTCACTGTATTACATGATAAAGAAACTTACATCACTTGTTTAAATACCCATCTCTGTTTTAGGTTCCATTCATTCAACAGAATTTCAACATTAATGTGAATACAGTACATCGAATTGACTGCCAATATGGCAAAAAAAACAAAAAAGGTGTTTTAAATGGATGTCAACGTGTGTTCAATATAGCAAAACCAACCAAGCAGGATTTGTGATTCATCTGCCAGTTTGGAGCGTCTAAATACCTGAAAGAGGATGAGGACTTGTGATTTTTGATCCACACTTCCCTCTGCTGCTCTCCACTTTGATATGAGTTTAATAGCAGCAGGAATGGAAAGCAGCTTGCCTGTATGATGTGGCAAAATCAGTATCGTAACAGCCATCTACTATAAATTGGTCAGAAAATATCTTGATGATGGCCTTTTTATTTGACCATTTATGACTGAAACATATTTTAATTAGTAGATTAACACTTTAGCTGTTCGTAATGGGAACTCCTGCAAGTCTCTGGCCAATAGTTTTCAGACTGGTTTGAGGTTCGAATTTCCCGCCCTCTGTCTGCGGATGTGATGTCATGTGAATGCGCATTGTGGAAGTGAAGAAGGGAAAATGCAGTTTCATTTTTCGGCCACACGTGGCAGTAACGATCCGAAGTTTAATTATCTGCGTTCAGTAGCTTTAAATACTTTGTCAGGAAATAGTATTTCTGACCACTCTCATTGGCCTCGATTCATTTTTTCAAGTGGCTTGGCAATCACAGTCAGTATTTTGGGTGTTGTGTATATTCTTTGAAAACTCTCCGAAAACACCGTTGAGCAATTGTATTATGGAAAAAAACGTCTTTTGACGCAGCCATTTTTGGTTGTAAAAGACAGTAGACGTCAAAGTTACTGCAATCTCCCGAAATCGCGCACTTTTGGTCTCATAGGGACTGGGCACATCCAACGTGAATATCTAATATTACTTCTTGAATATGTATGTCCACACGCAAAACAATCAGCTGCCAATTTGGTCTTTGTTCTACCAAAGCCTGCAGGAGTCAAGGATTCACACATCTGTGAATTATCCAGTTCCAAATGTTTACCTCAATAAGGAAAAATCCTTTCCTGTGTTACTCCAGGTTAAACCATAAAAGTTTGAAACCACTCATTAGAATGTCACACATCGAGTTTTCCTTTTGTTCACTTTTCCTTTGAAGTCTAACATTTCACTGGCCAGGCTGAGACTACAGATAATCAGCACTCATTCACTTCAGTTTTAAATAAAGAGATGTTGGAGTTATTCTATATTTTGGCAAAATATATTTTTTAATGACTATGATATAACACGTTTTGGGTTTTTTTCGACTTATTGATTTATGTAACGTGTGTTATGTCGGTTGGTTGGTTTGTTCGAGGCGATGTTTGCATTTTCTTGTCTGTGTTGTTTGTGGTTGCCGAAATTCATTTATTCATTCATTCATTTGATTGTAGGCTAGAACGCATAGTGTTGCAAATGCATTTCATGAAATTTAAATGAGGTTTTGCCCATTTACTTTGCTTCAGTTGGATTTTCAATTCCATTTGCTGAGTGGACTCGGGTCCCTTGCAACAATAAACTGCAATTGTGTTTTCCTCACACTCGTCCCCCCTAACCACACATTTTTATTGAGAGAGTGACCATTTTGGACGCCGCCCTCACTTCCTGTCAGCTTCATTGTGTATGCCTCTGAGAGAAAACCTTCCATTTGGCTGTCTGACAACATGGCTAAACTGGCTGGGAAGGTTTTTAGTTGTTTGTGCTAAAAGCTTGGGGTGATGAGGAAATGGAGGCCAGTGAAGGATGTTGCATTTTTAATTGGAGTCCCTGCGCTTATTGGTCGGGTGGTACTGCAGCGGATGCAGAAAAGGAGGCAGAGAGGGGAGCAAGTTGGGGATTGAGAGCAAAGAAGAGATGGGTAGCTCAGATGCTACTTCAGTCCCATAAAGATGAAGCCATTAGTGAACAGCAGCTGGCAGATACACTCCATAAACATGTTTACCTCTTCACATCATTTGAAAATGAGAGCCCTTAATGCGCGGGAACATGTCACCAAGTTTCCAGCAGTTGGTCCACAAGGGACTTGTTTCAGACTGCAGTTTAATGAGGATCATTATAGCAAGATTATTTATACTGTTGCCTTAATTACATATTAGGACACAAATGTGTCTGCCTCACAGTTGTGAGTTTCAAGGTTTGCATGTTCTTTTTGTGCTTGTATGCGTTTTCTGTATCTTCCTTCCATATTCCAAAATGGTGTCCAAAATGCATGATGAATTTGACAAATGTACAAAATGTGAATGTAGGAAACACTGTTTTAAAAACATTTTAATGTCTGGCCTGTCCTATTTTTCCTACTCTCGCACCTTTGATCCAGTTTTCCGGTGAGGTGCCAGAGAACAAGGTGAATGTGGTGGTGGCCAACCTGACAGTGGTGGACAGAGATCAGCCTCACAGTCCCAACTGGAACGCCGTGTACCGCATTGTTAGCGGGGACCCTTCCGGACATTTCACCATCCGCACAAACCCCGTCACTAATGAGGGCATGCTGACTGTAGTCAAGGTGAGTGTCGAAATATTGCAGATGATCAACTTGTCTGTCTTCTGGGGAACAAAATGACAAATCCAAAACATGACATAATGTACTTAAAGGTCTTGACTTGAAAGCAGTAGCTGACAAATGTGTTTGTTCTATCGAGCACACTGAGCATTTACATTATCAAGAGTCCTGTAATATTCGTTGCATTAAATTTGTCTTTTTTTATATTGTTGTCGTTTTTTTAAACTATAAATGTATTAATACATTTCATTATTTCAGTGAATAACTGGTTGGTTGATTTATTGTAACAAAAGGAAAAATGTTAGTCAAATGAAAACTTTTGCATAAACATATAACAATAGTTATTTTTTATTTACCCATTTAAAAAATCTAATGTAGCCCTTGAGCACAAACATTTACACACCCCTGCTCAAAAAGTTTTGCGTGTATATAGATTAGTAATTGCACGTATACCAATGGTCGCACTTAGAGACCGCCTTCCACCCCGGTCCTTTGTGCCCGCATGTCAAAGGAAACGTCCTCAATATACGCAAGAACGCACACCATAGCTCAAGGCGGTTTGTCAAATTCCCAAACAGGGTACAACAACAACAACAACAAACAAGGACTTTTACATTTGAGTGAAACTGTACACTCTATGAAAAATAGAATCCATAAAGTAAAAAAATATATATATAAAAAAATATATATATATAGCAAGCATTCGGCTGGATAAAATAACTGAAATGACCATTTACAAACATTCATGATCTCGTTATTAAAGTGGAAGTGTTGTTTTCTGGTTGCATAATCGTAGGTTGAGCTCCGCATCATCTGTTTCCCTTTCATCTCATGTCAACTTTTGACATCTGAGTGTTTGGCCCTACAAATGATATTGAACAGTAAACAACAAAAATAAACAATAAGAAAGTATTTTATCAGATGACACTATTGTCATCAGGCACTTTCATTTTCCTCCCTTCACATATGTTTAGTTTTTGTCTAACCCTTGACTTCTTCTCTAGTCGGTGGACTTTGAGATGAACCGGGCCTTCATGCTGACGGTGGTGGTGTCCAACCAAGCCCACTTGGCCAGTGGCATCCAGTCATCACTCCAGTCCACAGCCGGCGTCACCATCTCCGTTCAGGACGTGAACGAGCCTCCTGTCTTTCCTGTTAACCCCAAAATGATCCGCTTCGAGGAGGGAGTTCCGGCGGGGACGACCCTTACAGTGTTTTCTGCTCAGGACCCGGACCACTTCGTCCATCAGATTGTCAGGTGCTTACTATAGTGTGAAGGATTCTTGAATTAGTGTCACTCTTATTTTGCATGTAGTTGGTCCGCGTAAGAATATGTTAAATGTTCATACAATACAGTCAAATCTGTCCATTCATTAAGTCACTTATTTTCATTAGTGCTGGGCCCACATTGTCCCTCAGAAACACAGCCTTTATCCCCCCCCTTGGGCTTATTAACAGTTGGTCAACCTAAGGATTTCACTTATTGCGCGGTTTGTCTATAATGTAACCCCCACAATGGAGCGGCTTTGTTGTATTCCTATTATAACACATTCTACAGGCGCTGTACATGCTGCACCCGCTACTTCACACACTTTTTACCATTAAACTGTTATTGTGTGCTATAACTTCAAAGAGTTTGGTGTGTGGGTTTGGTTATATTATTTTCAGAAAATACAGTCAAAACCTTTTTTTTCCATGAACACCCATGATTAAAAAAAAAGGCGTTTTGCTAATTAGAGTGATTTTTTTTTTGTACAATCCCGTAAATCCCAGAATAAGACGTGGATATATGGTCTGTCTGAGTGGGCTCATTAGGTTTCTCGAATACCTCGTTTCCCTGGTTTGTATTAACTTGTGCCTGGGAACACCGCATACTGCATATGAACCCTCTAGAAAGTAATTAGTGGCTAAAGGGATGACAGGTATCATAATCATTGTTTATTCAAATAGATAAATAAAAAGAAAGGGAGGAAGGAAGGAATGAAAGAGAGATATAAATATCTAAATGTTCAAATCCCATGTAGTAATAGGACCTTACATTAGATATTAGTAAGTCATGACACAACTGTGTTCAAAAGTAATTCATTTAGTATGATCCCAATTGTAAAATAGCAAGACACAGCACTAATGTGACTTGGTGTGACTAAATATGACTTTAAAATCCAAAATCCACTTTCATTGTTTTGCTTGCCTTGCTCCCTCTGTGTTTTTTCCCCCCCAAATTCACTAATTCGATTTGAAGGTTAAAGCCTGACGTGAGTTTCCTTGTGAGATTATTTCACAGTTTGCTGCCGTTGTTTTATCCACAGGGAGCACTTTCACCAAAAGTTCATCCGTCTTCAGGATTGCACGCTGACATTCTCAACCGGCCCAGACTTTTAAGACAAGTGTTACCTCCCGGTTGTCCGGTGTGGTGTGAAGAGGTCATCATATAATGAGTAGGACATTGTCTGTCTCGCCTGCTTGGGTCCCCATCCTCTCCTCGTCCTCCTAATTGATTGTGTTCTCCATCCGTCCTAATGTGGCGGACACGCAGCAGGGATTGTGCCACCCAGGCATCGACCCCGCATAGCGGACACTCCCACATGCCCTCCGAGGCCCAGCAGCTTCATTCCACTTTATAGAGTGCCACGGAGAGCCATTGATTTTTCTTAATGTCAGTCAGATGACCTCTTCCACCAACGAACCCCGTAGAAATGTGACAGTGTGCATATGTGTAGCGCATAAGTGGCCATTTCTTCACCTACAATACATAAAAATATGAGTGCATCACAGAGAAATTGGCACTTTTGTTTACATAGAGATAGTTATATTTATTTGTGTGCAGTAAAAGTCGCACAAACTAATCCCGGTGAGAGGAGCAATCCCCTTTTGCAGTCTCTGTTTTTTGCTCCCCCTGACCCAGCCTTTTACTCAGTCAGTAACTAAGAGCTGCTGTCTCCCTCCACTAAAGCAGTTTGCAAGCAGATGCTCACCTCATGCTTAGACGGCATCGTCTCTAGCCTTACTGCCGCGCTTGCGTCGGATGACCTTGGATGAACTTCTGCATGCGCGCGCATAAAAGACTCCGAAATGCTCAAAAGTAGTGCCACGGACGCCAGAGATGGTGTGTGAGTGGTGAATGGGAAACGAGCCAGATTGGCTTTCTCAAGTTTTTTTCTGTGGGAAGTCATTCCTTTTCAAGAAGAGGTTTGAGGCCATTAGCCATCTGCTTTTCCAGTTAATAGGCTATGCTTTTGATGGCAACAGGACAAATGAATGGATTGTTGGGTGTTTATGTTAGCATCAATATTCAAAAAAATGAGCTGAATATAGTGGTTAGATCAACGATAAGGATTTGCTGGAGAACTGATCGCTTTATATCTAAAATGTAATGATCACTTACTTTAACATATCCACATTTGATCATGTTGCTTTTAAATGATGGCAACAAACAAATACGTAATTCTCGTACCTTCATAACACTTTATTTGGGCTTGTGAACAGCAATGCCTGGTATTGCACAAAAAAACTTGGTCTTGACATTTTCAATTAGACCAGCCCACGCGCACGTGCACATACCTATACATGCTCGCAACCCCCTCTGTAACTAGTCATTGTTATTCATACCATCCATAGTCAGGGTTTCCTGAAATAAAATGCACACATATCCAGAACCTTACTCAACACCCTCATAATACAAGCAGGATCAAGTCAAAGTAAAAAGTAACTTTTTTACTGAGCTTAAATGGACAGTAGCGTGAAAATTTTACTTTTTAGAGCTTTTAGCCATGTTAAAATGCTAATTCCTCACCCAAAACATCACCTAAGTGGTGTTTTCCCCCATTCGCCCCTCTATGACAAATTCTAGGTCATTCTGCTCTCCAAGCACCAGCCCCTCCCAACCCGAGAAAACGAGCGGGGTACTCACTCTATGATGTCATCAGGTGTGGTCCCACCCCCGCGCCCCCTATGCGGACTAAACACACGCCCACTTTCTCTGAGACCTCCATGCTCGCATAATAGTGGTAAAAGTAGCCTTTATCAGTAAACATTCTGTCCAAATGAATTCAAAGCAATCAATTATCCTTCACATTTGCAATGCCAAAGTGAAATGACAATCTTAAATTCCCAGGTTGTGGCTGACACTTGTGTAAACTACAAGTAAAATTTCTGCACCGTTGAACCTAATTGAATGAATGGTGTAGTGGTTTGTGTGCTCAGCCTGTAAGCAGAAAGGCTGGGTTTTACTGACAGGGGTTTTACCGCATTTAGAAAAATAGTCAGCAAAGCACCTAATACTGTATTTCCTAAAAAATTACATCGCCATGGTGTCAAAGGTAAGATTTAATCATTACATGTCTAAAATTAACTGTGGAAGGACTTAAAATGCCAAGATACATCCCTTTCAATTTACGAGATAATGCCATTTTATTTACTGTTGCTTTGCTTAACATCATATCAGACACGCCAGCCCACCGGACATCTACCCTGTATGCCGGGTGGCCAGTCCAGCCCTGCTGGCAGTGATTGAACCTGCGCGGTCTTTTGTTTAGTTTTTTTTCCATCACATAGATGAGTCATCAGTAACATTATTATATAGTTTCGTGTACATTTTCAATGTTACGTTTTTGGTGGATGCTGTTGATTACACTCACAGAACCCTTCATTAGGTGAATTTACACACTCAAAATATTTCCTTACTCAAGTCACTGGATAACTCTAAATTAAATGATAAATATTACAAACACCACAGCAGTGCATCTTTGTTAAACTGCCAATTGGAACCACAATACTATATTAAATTAACAGTAACTTATTAAACTGATAAATTTTCATACAGCTCTCAGACTCAGTCTCACGCCATCATGAGAGTGTACCTAATAAAATGGCTCGATAAGATATGGAAATACTTCCACCAAGTTTAGTTTCTGTATGTACTTCTTTCTCCTGAAAACACACCAAGAGAGAATCTTCTGTCACTCAGTGGTTAAGTCAGTTGTTAATTGGATTTGTCATCTGTAATTGGAGTTGTCAGTTTCAGCTCGGTCGGCTTTGTCACTTCAGTGATGACGAAAGTTTCAGTTTTTTCTCGTGGCTATGAAAAGTGGTGAAGTCGAGAGTGCTCTTCAACTGCTTTGCATTATGGGTCTATGTTTCTATGCTAATTAACTGCCACAGTATTCTTGGCAAACATATGTTCATGTCTATATGTAGCTGCACTTTTCAAAAGGTGCTAGCTTGATGGCTATATCAGGTAAACAAAACATTTGAGAATTGATGCAATACACTTGAGCGTAAATACAATTATTTTTGTCTAGCACAAGGCGTTGTCTTACGGCACGGAGGCGGGTCAGACTAAGTTCTGGTATTTTCGAAGACCTGTGCAAGCTGTCGTAGCGTTTTCAAAAATATCATTTTTGGTGTGAACACTTGATTTGCCACAAATCAAATTGGTTCCTCTCATTCCATGATGGAAGAAGATATAGATATAGTGTACATGTACATATTCTGTCCTATCCAAATGTATTGGGACCATGACACAAATTAGTTTTTTTGCTGTTGACTGAAAACATTTTTGGTTTGACATCACTTAGATGATAGTACCATCTATCATCTATAGGGGGTGAATTATAAATATATTGTTAAACTTGCTGTTGAATTTAACGATGAATTTCTCTTTCTTGTCTGTGTGCAAAGGTACTCGAAGCTATCAGATCCCGCTAACTGGCTGAAGATCAACAGGACCAATGGTCAGATAACGACAATGGCCCTTCTAGACCGAGAGTCCATTTACGTCCAAAACAACATATATGAGGCCACATTTCTGGCCTTCGACAATGGTAAGTCTGGTAAGTGAGGATGACCATTTTTGACCAGTGTAACCACAGATGTGTTCACTTTTCCAAAGATGTCCTTTTTATGGTGCGGACTATTATTTAAATGTTGCTGTAGACCACAGGTATCAAACGGAGTTTTTCGACTTCATGTTTCTTGTAATATGCATTTTGGGGTTATCATTTTGGCAACAATATACTCTCCTGAAATTTGATAAAACATTTCCTCTTCACTTTAAAGTGGAACTCAGCCCCAATATGACAATAATATTTTCTATGCAGCACCACTACAGTATTCTGGTTGATATTGTGTTAGTGGAATATGAGTTAAGCAGCAAATCCAGCAATTTTTATCAATATCAGACAGTGGCCATTTTGCCTCATGCTGTCGACTGAAGATGACATCACAGTTGCTCAGGCCTCAGGTAACAACCAATTACAACTCAGCCTTAGAAAACAGGTGAGCTGTGTTTGGTTGTTACCTGAGCCCTGAGCAACTGTGATGTCATCTTCAGTTGACAGCATGTGGCAAAATGGCCACCCCCTGAGATGGATAAAAATGGCTGGATTTTGCTTCATAACTCATATTCCACAATCTCTCATCAGAATGTCATGTTATTTTATTTTATTTTTTATTCTTGTTTGTTTGTTTTACTTGACATTGTAGCACTTTGAGATTTCATTGAAAATGTAAAGTGCATTACAAATACAATTTATTATTATTATTATTATTGTCAAGAAATGTTTAAAATTGACTTCCCTTTTAACTAGTTTTATAAGCATTTATTTATTCTTCAATTATCTTACAAATACACTGGAAAATTGTACACTAAAACATTAGGTTGCCACAATTTTCCATGACTTACTATTCAATGTGTTGTTAATACACATAAAAACAATCAAATGCAGGGGCTATTGTGTATATGTAATAATATCATGAATTGGTTATACATTATTACCATATATGTTTTTCACAGTCATAACAGCCCTCTGATGAAAGCCATAACTAAAATGTGGCCCAAGACAAAAATGAGCTTGCCACGCCTGCACTTAGACGATACCTGTGTTTCAATCACTATTCCCGTTAGAACCCAATTAAGACATAGCACGTAAACAGAATATCTTGACTACTCTTGTATGATTACATTTATACAAAGGAGGTTGTAGCCAGGCCAGTTTTATTATTACATTATTACAGCCACATACAGTATACTACTTTCCCGCTTAAACATGTTCCTGTAATAGTACAGCAGGCACAAAGTATTGTATAAGTATAGCTAAAAAAAAAAAACTTATGATAAAAAATAAAATGCATTTACTCTTATTTACTCCAGTAGACAAAATATTTCAACAAACATTATATATTCATTGGAAAAACATACCAAACGTCTCCCTGCTTTCTCTCCTTTACCCTCTATTGCTTGATGGTTGAACTAACTAGCCATTCAGTTCTTGCAGCACTGTACCATGAATGATGCTACATTCCATACAGCCAGGCTGTGGCTTGTCAGGTGTGAGTCTTGTTCAACCAGTGACGAGCAAGTAATAATAAAATGAATGTCAATGTCAATAGCAGGCATTCGCCACAGCAGTCTGCCACAAACTAGATAGCTACAATAAGCAGCTCGCTCTCTGTGTAAAAGTGTTGTTTTTCCTTGGAGAAATGAAGAACACCAACTCAGGCTCACCGTGTCATCTGTCTATCGATTGTGGTGCCCAGTATCAACAAGAAAAAATTATCCTCTTTGACTGAAATTGCTTTTATTATTCCCCCTAAGTGAGACGCAAAAAGGAAGCGACAAAGCTCGTATCCAATCATAACTGACAAGACAGTCAATGGGTTCCGAGGCCTTTTGACAGCAGACCTTTACATGGTTGATGCACCAAGTTAGTTAGAGAGAGAACAGTGCTAAAGTAACACTGATGAGTTGCTGGTAGAAACTCTCTCTGCTCGCATCAGTAATTTAATTCCGGTTGCTGACAGTGTGCTGGGAGGCACGTGGTGCTCAAGGCAACACCACTACAGTCTGTTTGTTCAACAGAGCAGCACGTCGTTTCCTCGTCAACATCTTGCTGTGCTGATGCCACGGTCTTCCGAGTAGGTTATTTTTTATTAATTGTTACTTTTTAAAGTACTGAATCAGAATCGCCTTTATTGTTATTGTATACAACACAATGACATTTCAGGATGCTGCTCCTTGGTCTTTATATATTAAAAATATTTATATCATTTGTCCAACACAATGTCAACAACGCAGCTCAATATGCTTCACATACTGTAATTAAAAGTACATTTTAAAAACTGTTTAAAAAAAAAAACGTTTTAAAAGATTAAAAGAGATATAAAAGCAAAGAAATAAAAGAAATAGCTTAGTAAAATGACCAAAAGTGCGTACAGTACAAGAACAAGATTTTTGAAAATCATATTATACACGAGTACAGAAAAAAAAAAAGCTTGTTAAAGAGGAAGTTAACCCAAAAATGTTCTTTACAATATGTTCTATGCAGCCCGACTAGTGTAAACATGGTATTCTGATTAATATTGTGATTGGGGAATATGCGTTAAATAATTAGTTTTCTGAAACTGAGCCTTGATTGGTCGTTACCTGAGCGCTGAGCAACTGTAATGTCAGTTTCAGTCGACAGTAAGTGGCAAAATGAGTAGATTTTGCTGTTTCGTCTACAGTATATACCACAAATATAATATTAATCAAATTGCTCTTTATGTAGGTGAAAAGCTATACAATATATTTTAATTTTATATGTTTTGTTTTTTAATACACAGGTGTTATTCACGCAATTTTACAGTAGTCTGCCATCACGTAGACTAGAATACCAGAATGTGTCATTTTTCTAGAATCTATTTTTCATTTATTTAAATCACCAATTAATCTAGCTCTCTTTTGCCATAAAACTAAACTGCGTGTCCTCCAAAATGTCCCACGTTAGGTTTTGTGTGAATACAGTGGAATGTGTTAATGACAAGGAGGAAAGCCATTTTCAATTCTCATCTATATTAAATATGTGAAAGGCAAAGCCAGCAGCTAATGACTTTAGTCTGGCAGAGTTCTGTAAAGCTTCTGTAGTTAGACAATTGAAGGCTTGCATAACACATACAGCCAAATACCTGCGGCAAAAAGTTTACCTTGCCCAGGTATTTCCGCAAAAGCCCTTTTCGTGCATTGTGAGCTGCTGCGTTATGATCACATCATTTTGGACAACTGTATGCTTCCAGCATTATGGAAACAGTTTGTTTAAAGCTTTCTTCTATTCTAAGCTCATGAATTTGGCATAATGGTGCCCCTAGCGCACAAAGAAGGGGCCATCAAGGAATTGGTCTCATCCATCATCCAATGACCGGAAATGTTTTTCTGGAACAATGAACAAATATTCCCAAAGACACATTTCAACATCTTGTAGAAAGTTGAAGCTATTTTAGCTATTTCCTTCAGTTTTTTTTTTTTAAGTTCTGTAAAAAGTACCGGTAGCTGTTTTGTAAAAGCTAGCTTATAGTTCTGTAAATGAAGCTAGCTGTTCTGTAAAAGCTAGCTTTCGTCCATGTAATCTTCTAGGAAAAAATCTAGCTTTTAGTTTGGTAAAAGCTAGATTTTAGTTCTGTAAAACAAGCTAGCTAAAAGCTAGCTGTTCTGTAAAAGCTAGCTTTTAGTTCTGTAAAGCTGGCTTTCGTCCATGTAATCTTTGAGGAAAATTATCCCACTCCAACTTATATGGCTTTGGGGAGTTTGACTTTAGAGGTTGCATTCTAGAAGTTTATTTTTGGTAATAATGAACCAAACGTTCAGCCACACTGTGTCTACTAAGCTAATCCTTCTGCTGCTCTTCTCAGAGCTTGTGTTCCGAGTCGTAGTTTGTGTCTGCCTGAAGTGCTGCGTATAGATAACAGCAGCGTTGCCAGACTGCCTCAAACTCCTCTCTCTTGTTGTTTAGTTCCATCTGCATGCATTTTAATCTCACATCTATTACCTCGCCCTCCTCTCTACATAACTATCTCACCACCTCCTCGCGTGTTTTTCCTCCTGCCTCATTTGATCAAGTCGCTCTTCTCTCTTTTTTCCTCCAGGTTCACCTCAAGCCAGCGGGACAGGAACCCTCCAGATCTACCTAAATGATGTGAACGACAACCCCCCAGTGCTGATACCGCGGGAGGCCCAAGTGTGTCAGCGGGCACGCCCCAACTCTAGGATAAACATCACAGCTTCGGACGCTGATGCTGACCCCAATGTGGGGCCGTTTGGTTTTGAGCTACCATCTTTTCCACTCAGTTTGCGCCGCAATTGGACCATTACCAGACTCAGCGGTAATATCATCATCTATATTGTCTTGATAATATGTAGGATTCATGATGCAATAATTGTACCATTGGCATGTTAAATTTAGGAGGTGCTAAAGTCACTTATATTAAGCAACTCAACATAACTAGCCGAATGAATCCATAAAATGTAACCGGTGGGATGCAAAAACTCTCAAGAGATGAAATAAATGGATTGCTTTGAGCTCCCCAAGTAAAACTTGAGTGTCTCACAGTGAGAGATACAGGTTGCATCCAGTGTTGACACATGATCTATCATTTGTGACAAATGAGATCTATTCACATCGCCTTGTCCCCCGAGAAACCCATCTGTCAACTAATCCACCCAGATGGATGTATCACAACACTTGCCTTGAGGACAAATGTGATCACATACTTGAATTCTCCTCCCACTGGGACTCAATGTTTCCATCTGACTGACTCATACATGCTGAAAGTTGTATTGCTGTTAGGTATTAAAGGTACCTACTATGTACCCAACACATGACGTGGAAAAACTATAGGCAGATATGCCCTTACTGCTCTATCATATGCGGTGTACTCAAAATGAGAAATCTCCAGCTCGACATTCATTTCATTTTCTCACAAACTCTCTCCAGGTAACCATGCACAGCTGAGGTTAAGGATTCCTTACTTGGAGGCCGGCGTGTACGAGATTCCCATTACTGTGTCTGACTCCGGCAACCCTCAACTGTCCAACCGCTCCTTGATCAGAATCAAAGTGTGTCCTTGTGATGATAATGGGGACTGTAGCGCTACGGGGGCCGTAGCGGCCGCCGGCCTCGGCACAGGGGCTATCATCGCCATACTCATCTGTATAATTGTACTACTCAGTAAGTACAAATTACTGCATTAGGGACATGAGGCCCTTTTTTTTTTAAATCATGGGATAAACCCCAAAATCTCGTTTGCGAGGGGGTCCCACACAAAAAATACAACATAAAAGAAACGAAAAAATAAATACAAATTTAAAGAAAACAAAAAACTAACAAATAAAATACAGCAACCCTTAACAGAGTCAATCTTAATCTTAACACAACAAAGTTCAAGTTATTTCATAATAATGAAATAAAACGTACAAAAAATACAGTGTGACAATACATTATTGAAAACATTGACAATCTGTTTTTAAATAATTAAACAAGATATTTTTAAAAACATTCCTCAAGAAATTCTTATAAAACATTCAGTATAATTTTTCCACGTAAAATGGGTTAAATGGGGAAAGAAAATCTATGGAAAAAAACGAAATATTACAAAATACTGAAAAAATATATCTTTGATTAATTCCCCCCCCCCCCCAAAAAAAAATCTTCTTCTTTTTTGTGCAAACACAAAAACGTTCGTCAAAAAAACACTGACATTCAATATACCGTCAGTTTTTTGTTTAGTTTGTTATTTTAAGCAGCGAATATGTGAATTTGCAAATGCTGAACTGCAGCTATGCACGTACCTCAATTTTAGAATTTTTGAGTAGGTTGATTTTTGTGAAAAAATCGACAAAATGTTGATTTGCTGTTCAGTTTTTTGCCTTCCTTGAATGGTATTTTTTATGCAAGAGAGCCTTTTGCACTTTGTTGACGGGTTTATACATGCGTTGAGAAATGTGTTATGAAAAATGAAATGTATTAAGAATACATATTTTGCACATATGCATGTACAGTAATATGTCCATATCTAATCCACTCTATGTATCAGAGCTACCATATCTATGCAGCCCCCTTTTACAATAGATGAAAAATTGTGGCCTCCGCTAGCATTTAACCCCTTAAATAAATATAAATAAATAATAGTAAATAATAATAAATAATAATAAATAATAATAAATAATAATAAATAATAATAAATAATAAATAAATAATAAATAAATAATAAATAAATAATAATAATAAATAATAATAACTCGTAATTTAGATGATGTCAACACTTTTGGTTGACGATTGGATCCGAGCTAACCAATCACAATCGCGAGTTCATTTGCATGATTTCATGTTAAATATTTTACATATAAGCTTGGTAAGTTTACAACACGTTACAGCCATACTATCCTGGCGTCCACTATAACAAATAAAAACAAAAACACTTTTCATTTGCCTTCAGGTCCAATGAACTCTTCCTGGCAACACATGACCACTAAATGTAAAATGAGAGAGCAATTCTGTTCATCCTTCTTGCTGCCAGCAAAATACCTGGATTTCTATTTCAGTTGTGAACTGTACAATTAATTAAATAAACTCGATGTCAATTTCAATTTTTAAAAAGCACATCAAAAGCGCAGTAGTCCGTGACCTTTTTTAAGGAACATCACACTCTTTAGTTTTGATCATGCATTCTATTATTAGATTTCTAACATACAGTTTGGAACATTTGGTGTTTGTGCGTGCCTCTGGCCCACTGATGTTTTGCTGCCTTTTCCTCATAGGCATGGTGCTCTTGTTTGTGGTGTGGATGAAACGCAGAGAGAAGGAGAAGCAGGCAAAACCACTGCTGATCGACCCTGAAGACGATGTCAGAGACAATATCCTCAAATATGACGAGGAAGGGGGAGGAGAGGAGGATCAGGTATGTAGTCAGCCAAAACCATAAAAGGCTGTTATCCATCACGGTCAACTTTGACATGATGAACACAAAACTCCCATTAAGTTCCCGAATATAAGCGGGAGGATAACTCCCTGGTGGTGTACAGCTGAACAAGACTTGGCAAATTGAGGTCAGAGCAGTTTGCTTTGTGTAGAGCAGGAAATGCTTTTCTCATAGCAAAATACATTTGCTTTCCCAGCTAAAATACAGGCTGCTGGTCAAGATTTGGTTTTCTTCACACAAATGCTTTCTATGGTGAATGAACAAAAATTCCCAGACACACTCCACAGTCGTGTAGATAGTCTTCCCAGGAGAGTGGAAACAATGACTGCAACGGGGATTTTCTGGCGATGTAGTTGCAAGTTGCAGCGCCACTTTTGCCTTGAGTGTAGCGTTGCAGTTATTCATCAACTGCAAAACAAAATCTCAGCAAATGACTGTGATATAGAATTTAGCTATTTACCCCGACACAACCCGATGGTGAATATTAATGAAAAAAGCAAGCACTTCTGAATAATTAACATATAAATAGCAACCATTTGAGTGCAACAACATTTGCGTCTCAAGAGAGTGTGTGTGGGTGTATGCACGCGACAAGCAATCTTTGCTGTTCATGCAAAGAACTTAACAAATGTAACGTCGTGCTTAGATACATTTTATTTAAAATGCTTCTTTGAAGAAAAAATACTTTGGTGGTTACCGATGGTGTTGATTTAGGGCAGCTATGGCATAAACTTTACAATGGATGGTGGTTAAATCAATTTCTTAACTACCATAGAATAAAAGTTTTTTTTTAATTCAGTGGTGCCTCGAGATACGAGTGACACGATTTGCGAGTTTTCTTAGAGTGGCTAATACTTTGCATATTTTGTTCATTTTGTGGTCAGCCATAATGTCGTAATTTGCCCACCGGATCGATGACGTCATTGATCATATACTCGAAATAAAACATGATAGTGTTTGCCATTTGGGGGGGTTGCCACATCTTAATTTTGGCTGCCACTGGTAGATTTTGGCTAGTGGTGCATCGGATCACAAAAGTCACGGTTCGGATCGTATCACGGATTTGAGTCACAGATCGGATCGTTTTTCGGATTTTAAAAAAAAAAGGATAAATAGTAGCCTACTTTTTCTTCATTTATTTCGTAAAACGTTTTTTCCCAATAAATTAAAAAAAAAATCCATTCAAAATGTCTACTATAGCCGTTTAGGATTTTGGAACATAACTTTAAGTGAAATATGAGGCAGAAAAAATGTATACATGGTCCATGTGTAAAATAACAAGGTATTATTGGCTTAAAGTTGTGTTCCTAAAATCTAAACGGCTAAGTTTGACATTTTGAGCTGATTTTTTTATGTTATTTTTTAAATGGACAAAAGTGCTTTAATAATGAAAAGATCCCTTCCTTTAAACACGGAGAGTGACTTACAAAATAGCCTTGGTCCTGAATATTGAAAATTAATTAAAGTAAGCCAGATACCAGCTGTCAAACTCATTTACAGCTTCCAGACACTCGTACGTAATGCTAACTGCTAGCTAAAAGCTAGTCAGTAGCCACTTACGTCGGAGACTTCTGCCGTATCATACAATGATGGCGTAATTAATTAGCGGTTTCTTAGCATCCTAAATTATGAAGAATATGAGTTGTGTTGATATTGGCCGCAACTTTAATGTCAATCAAAACTACGCTAAAGAAATTTAAATGTCTAAAATAGAAGTCAAGCTAGCCGTCACGCCACCACGTGGGGCAACTTCAAAGCAAAAGTCTACTAGGGCTAGTTGCATTGCCGTCTAACTATTTGGTCAACTTTATTTTAAAGTTAGCCTTAGCGTAGGTGGCATGTTACATTGAGTATGTTTCGGCTTCCTTGACATGTCTGAATGGTGTCAATGCGAGAGGCAGAAGGAAAAAAATCCTGTATCATTAATTTAAGGACTAATTTCACGCTAAATTGTCAAAATGCTCCCATAAATGCGACTTACGTGATCCACAAGGGGTTTCAACTGATACTGGAGTATATTAGTTGCATTGTCCGCAAATTATACCATTTTAAAGTAGTGTAAATTGTATTTGTGAAACAAAGATCTATGCAACTGGTAAGTGCCATGTCCAGTATAAATATGACTATTATACAACGTCAACGTTCCACTTCACTTGATACTACCATGCAGTTGGGGATTCATTTTTCATTTCCTTCCGTGGGGTACGGCAAAGATTGTTCATCACTTTTCTCCTCATTACAGGGCCCTTACTGCATGAGACAGACTTTGCAAAGCAGTTTTATGCAAGTCTTGCACTTTTCTCTCTGTGGTCTTTACCCAGGACTATGACCTGAGCCAACTCCAGCAGCCAGAGTCTTTGGACCACATCATCAATAAACCGGTGGGAGTACGCAGAGTGGATGAGAGGCCTGTCATCCCGGAGTCACAGTATCCCGTCAGACCAAGTCTGCCCCACCCTGGAGATATAGGAGATTTCATTCATGATGTAGGACTGACATGCTGAATTTCTTCTGTTTGAAATCAAACAGGCATGATGATTGACAATTACATTGTGTGCCATTACGCATTCAAAAGCCATTAGTGGAGAAATACAACAAAAAATGTTAAACATTTGTAACAATATACTCCAAATAAACATGGGCCTATTACTGGTTTGACGGTTTACCGTGGTTTTTAAAAGTCAATATTTCAATAACCACTAATATTGTCTGTCACCAGTAATGAGCTCTTGTTTTCTTTTTTGACGGGACATCTAAGCAGGTCTTATACTGCAAACACATATGCCTTTTTGCTCTGACTAATGTGCATTGTCCTATAAAAAAAATAAAAATAAAATAAGTGCCAACGGGTACTAGTAAGCCCAAGGACAACATCAGTAGCATATGTTTTTTTTTTATATAAAAAAAATAGCTCACCGGTGATGGAAAGAAGAATTAAAACACATACATAGCACATTTAAAGACAATTTAAAGTCCTTTACATAAAACATTAAAAACATTACAGAAACAGAAAAAATATAGACATTGCAAAAATTATAATAAAAATCATCTAAACAACATTTAGATTAAAATGATGAAAACCGACCATCAATCCAGATAAATTAAAAGACAGTGTGTAAATGGGTATTAAAACAATAGAATAAAAGATGGACTCATAAGAATGCTGCATTAAACAATAATGAAATAGTTTAAATATTTGAAAGTAAGGGACAGTAATCATATGATGACACTGAAATGTAACGTTGCGTGTAATCTACATAAAAACGATAAGAGATGTTGTAGTGCTCCATAATCTGAGCAAGGAGCAGCATGCATATTAAATAGAAGTGGTCCTAGAATGGACCCTTGTGGAACCCCGCATTTGATCTTTGTTAACTCAGACCCATATCATATTGTCAGAATCTAACATCGACCAATGCCTAATTCCAAATACATTTCAATAAGTACAATTATGTTGTATAACAATGAAGTATCTTTAGTGAGAATGCTACTTAACAGGATGAAAAATCTATCGATATGTTCACCCTGAACTGTTTTATGTGTTTTACTCAAGAACAACTGGCAATTGGCAGGTTAAAAAACATCTCTCACATTGCAGCTCAATAAATCTTGACTGTCGTGTCTCCAGGGTCTTCGGGCAGCAGACAATGACCCTACGGCGCCCCCCTATGACTCCCTGCTGGTGTTTGACTATGAGGGCAACGGTTCAACTGCCGGATCAGTCAGCTCACTCAACTCCACCAGCTCAGGTGACCAGGACTACGACTACCTCAACGACTGGGGCCCTCGCTTCAAGAAGCTGGCCGACCTCTACGGGGGAGGGGACGATGACTGAGGGCGAAGGACGGAGGAATGGGGTGGGCAGGGTCGGCGGGGTTCTTTCGGGTGGAGCCAGGAATCAGGAGAGGTGGGTCGTTTGGACGGATGCCCCTGGAAAAGCACGGGTAGACACCAGAGACATGACCCACGCTGACACCACATGGGCTGTCGATGCTCACTGGAAGTCTGGAAACATCAATTCCACTGCAACTGTATTCTGGCTTTATACTTTTCAATGGCAAATTTGTTGGATATTGTTCTCTCTTTTTTTTTTCTTCTTTTTTTTTGTCCTCTCACCGTGCTGGACCCCGAACTCCCTGGGGACAAATCAAGGCGGTAGTGAGAGGCGCACGTACTGAACTTAAGCTTTGATTGTTTAAAAGAATACCATGTCTTGCTTTAGTCACAACGCTGAAGAGAATGTTTCCGGGGAGACGCCCTGTGACTCTCTCAACTTGAATTTCCTTAGAACAGAAGCACTGTCATTTTATAAAGTGCCTTTTGTGGTGTGATTTTTGTATCAGACTCCTGCTATCTCAGGATCGGTTGCCATTCATGCAGTACAGGGAAGCTCTTTTCTGTCATCGCCTCCCCTTCGGCCCTCAAACCAACCTTGCCTGTCACTCCACCCCTCCCCTTCGGCGCGGTTCATGAGAGAAAGGCACAACCAGGGCACCCTTGTCACACTCACGTGAAGTATGGCCTGAAAATAGTGAGGACAAACTTCTTCTCCAAGGACCTGTTCAGTTGATCATCACCTGTTGACACAAATACAGGGACTAACTGCTATTGTGTGACATCATTTTTATACTCATTTGGAATTTGTAAATTGATGGAGAATGCCTGCCTTTCCTCTGTGGTCTCATGAATTTACAGTAGGGAGCCTTGATGTTGAGATGCTTGCCTGCACTGTACGGTTGTTGTGATGCTTTCTCCACAGTGTAAAGCTTCTATTTGGCATGATGTGAAGAAAGCAGGGACCTTAAAAGACTCCGAATCAAGGCCTCTGACAAGTCCTGAAACATTATCGACACCTTTAACATTCCCGTTTTTTACAGTCCAACAACAATATTGAAAGGTGCATGATTTTTTTTTTTAAAGTTTTCTTCAAATCACTTGTTAGTATGTGGTGAGAATGTGAAAATAGTCAACAGAAACTGTATAAATATACTCTGTATAAAGACACTGAGAAAATAAAAATACTGTAACACATCATTTTGAAGTATTGATGACATTTCATGTTTTGTTTTGTTTGTTTGTTTTGCTTCCATTCAGTGAAAGGGGCTTGTTGCATTTAAAAATATATATATTTTAAATATAGGTTTTGCTCTCTTATTTTCAAATTGTTGTATGTATAAAAAAATATATATATATATATATCTTGGAGGTTGTGAGCTCTACAAGTTTCATTTGTGCATTCACTGACCATTTCATAATTGAAAAAATAAAATGTGATTTAAAAAATGTCCTCCAAATTCAAAACATTGATATATATCAAACAAAAATAATCTAAAAGCTAACTTAATAGATATTTACTGCAAATCAGTCTAAGTTCCGGAATGCTCAGCTTCATCTTTCAAGTTTCACAAAAAATGTCTGCTCCATTTCTTCATTTTTATGTCTAGCAGCTTCCAAATGGACTGCTCTTAAAAATACAATGTCACAAAACCATTTGAGGATCTCAAAGATTTTCAACAATTTGGTCACGCCAAAGGGCTGAGAGCATTTTTTTTTCAGAAGAATTGTCTTGAATCATGTGAGTGGGTTGAAGGGAATCGTGGAGACGCACACAGACACAATCGAAATTTGGGCTCTCACAAATGAATCTTTTTGGAATCGATTATCCTCTGATTGTTCAGGGAATCCCCCAACACCCCCATCCCTATATCCCACCATGGTTCTAACGCTGTTCTAAGTTGTTGTTGTTTTTACTGTCCAACAGCGATAAGCCAAACTTTAACGTTATACTAACTTCAAAGTAAAGAACATTTTCATGTTGCTTTCATATAAACCTGAGTCCAGTGACTCTTGTGACCATGAATGAAAAAGAGGACTTTGAAAAACATAAAAGATCCAGCAGCGACTGTCACTTTTACATGGTCCTTATTCATTTTCCCACAATAATCCCATCACTTTACACTCAAACACGATCACTGCTTAGCCCTGGAGACGCACTTTGGAAAACGCTATGCTAATGTGGCACTTGGGTTTGGATGAAGACACTTGAGAGTGTACTTTCATTGTCTTTACTGTAATCGCTCACATGCACTGCAACACACGAAACATGACATGACCACGCCATTCTCACGGAAAGCATTAACTGACTAGTGTAAACAGCAAGGGACGACTAAAAAATCTATTAAAAAAATACAAGTAAAAAAAAGTTACATGAAGCCCCTTTGCAAATAATTAGCTGACCAAAAGTGTTATATCTATATAATTCCAACATAAATTCGGCAAACATGTAATAATTATTCAAATATATATATATATATATATATATATATATATATACATATATATATATATATATATAATATGAAGTGGGGCGTGTTTTACAATTAGGCAAAAATTACTGTTACACCAAAAATACTGCTTATCCCACACTAAGCTAAGTTTGCTAGCAGAATTTCACCTGCTAATCAAGTATTTACGTCCTCATGTTCCCATTTCCAAGCGCAGTACTGTGTTCCCTCGTTTTCCGCTGGGGTCGGTTAAAAAAAATACCTGCAATAAATGAAATCTGCAAAGTAGTTAGCTTTATGTTTTACATTTATTATAAATGTTTTAAGGCTCTAAAAAACCCTCACCACACAGTTTATACACTTTTATCTATTAGGCATTTACATTTTTTCACATTTCTCTCTTATTTAAACATTCTTAATTTTCAAACCTTCATATAAAAAAAAATAAGTACATTACTGTAAAAAAAAAAAAATCTTCGAGACCATGAAAAGTGAACCGCGGTATAGCGAGGGAACACTGTAATGACATGTATCTTTAATTTGGGGGTAAAAAAACCAACCCTAAACCATCGGCATAATATACTGATGGAGATATTTTTTGCCGGAAGAGCGGGATGTGTGTTTAGTCGTCCACAGCAACAAATGTCTGTGCAGAACACTGGTTCCAACAGTTTTAAAAATACAAATTATTAGTTTCGAGGCATTCATTCTTGTATCGACCAATTTATGTCGTCGACACAACCTACTGTAGTTGGTTGACTTTTTTCCCCAGTCCTAATCTAAATTTCTATATCTAATATCTACATTTTACATATAGAAAGTGTTGTTTACAAACCAAAGGCATGTTTTTATATTGTGTCATCTTTTGTTAATGTTACTGTTCTACATCATTTTTAATGCACTATTGCGTTTGGCCTGAAGTCACCTGGGCGAGGCTGCAGCTCCCATTTTGGTTCTGCGTCAGATCAAGTCGATGTGGAGTTTTCACGTTCTCCTCGTGCTTGCATGGGTTTTCTCCAGGTACTTAATTCCTCCCGTTCCAAAACAAGGTTAATTGAAGAGTCTAAATTGTGCATAGTGTGAAGGTGAGTGTGAATAGTTATGGGCGTGGCAACCATTCCAGAATTTACGCCACCTCATGGCAAAATGAAGTTCGGATAGGGGATAGGCTTCTGCTCACCTGAGATCCTAATATGTTGTACAGAAAATGGATGCACTATTTGACAAGTCCTGGTGGGCTCAATGGTGAATTGACTACTTTGGAAATACGAATATATGTATGATGTGGTCTTGGTATATAGTGCAGTAAACGTTTTGTGGTAGGCTGCATCTTTATTTTCTGAGTAAATCCCCCACAAATTAGACCAATTATCGGATCTGAGCAAAAGCAGTGGTGTATCGCGTGTGGGGGGTCAAGAACTATATTTGTGTCCATTCCTGTGATTTCAATTACCCAGATGGAGTGCCAAAAAAGCCACTGGGGATTTAACGGGATTTAAATCCTCTCTGGCGGCGTGTCTATCAATTAGCCACGCCATTAATCCCCAAGGCGTAATCTCATTAGATAGAGCGCCTTTAATGAGACATCCAGAGAGCTGCAGGCCTGGCAGTGAGCAAGGGAGAAAAATGAGGTGGTGGCAATCTGCAGGTAGACCATGCGGAGAAGTGATTAGTAGGATCGAAGAGGGTCAGCAGCGGGAGGGACCGAGGAAGAGAGATTTAAGAGTGGGGCCAATGTACATCATTGGAAACTTGCTGGAGAATAGCTTGAAAATAAATCTTGTCGTTTTGTCGTCACTGTGTGAAGACGCAGGAGGAGAAGTGAACCAAGTTCATTGTGGATGAGGTCCACCTGCGTGCTATCTTGCAATGTTTGATCACTGGCTGTCTTTTATCTAGAAAAGACACAAGAAAGTGGCAAAAAGATAAGACTGTAAACTTGATTTCATTTCCATCACTTTATTTAATAAAGCAGGACATTATTTCAAATGCACAAATTCAAATGTATTATGATTCATTTTATGGGTTTGGTCCCCAACATCTGTCAGAAAATTGACAAAAATGTTGATTATTCTTTCCCAAAGTCAAAGCAGATGTTTACAAATGGTCCTGTTTAACTCATTCACTGCCATTGACGGCTATAAATGTCAATAATTCATTTAAACTATTCATATTAGGTTTTTTTTTAATTCAACTTTTGTTTAAAAAAATTATAGTACATTTAGCACAGATATAAATGTTTTGATTAATTGTGAGTTAACTATTGAAGTCATGTGATTAATTACAATTTTAAAAAATTATCGACTCACGGCCCAAATTTTTTACAGTCTTTTCGGGGGGTGGGGGTTAAAAAAAGATTTTTTTTTTAAAAGTCTCGGTTTTCATACTCTTGTTAACAAAAGTGGAAAAAAAATGTTAAACTAATAGAAATAGTTCAAATGAATTGTTGACGTTTATAAGCATCAATGGCAGTGAATGAGTTAATGTGGTTGGTGTTTTTATGTAATCTACATAAATAAATAAAAAACTGGTATATAATGTTATACAATTTCTTGATGCACTGATCCACTGCCTTTAAGTGTTAATTATGTTGGCCAAAAGGTCATTTGGACATTGATCTTCTTTACAGAGAGTGTATTTGACGATCTTAGCAGAGGCTCACTTGATTTCCCTGCCAGGATGAGCACAGAAGAAAGTACGACTGAGTTGAATTACAATGAAGAGTATGTAGGCTGAGATTTTGCTGCTGGCATGCAGCCAGTGCCTTGTGTGTGTTGTAAATAAAGTGGTCTTTAAACATGTCCATGTTGTACTTTTTTCATTGTTGAGTCTCTTGGGTGTTGGGTCTTGGGACCATTCCAATCAAAACAACTCCACAAGCTGTTGGTTGTGATGCTGGATGCATAAAGACTTGTTCAGAGTTTCGTGTTGATGTTGTCAACTGAAGTGCTGTGCAAGATAGACTTGCTCTTTTCAACGCTTGTGTGCTGACACCGCTGCTATTTTACGACTCAAATGAGATCAAAGCAGAAGAAATGTGACATCATCATTAACTAACCCCAAAACCCGGACTCCGTTAATCACAGGACTCTTTCAACCACATAATTCAGAACCCATTGTGATGTGATGGTTGGAGGAAACAAATGGCAATACAGTTTATATTTTACAATGAATTGCACCAATTTCCTTGTGTATGTATGTATGTATTTCCATGTATTCAGATTATTTTATTTAACCCCCCCCCAAAAAAAAAAATTGGGACAATAATATGTTCTATGCAGCCCCACTAGTCTAAATATGGTATTCTGGGTCATATTGTGTTAGTGGAATATGAGTTAAGCAGCAAAATCGTTTTTATCCATCTCAGGGGACGGCCATTTTGCCACATGCTGTCGACAGCGAGTGGTAAAATGGCCGCCCCCTGAATGGCTGGATTTTGCTTCATAACTCGTATTCCACAAATGTAATATCAATCAGAATGTCATGTTTAGACTAGTGAGGTCACATAAAACATATTATTGTCAAGAAATGTTTAAGGTTGACTTTGACTTCCACTTTCACGAAAACTAACTAACTAAAATTAATATTGGAAAAAATGTTTTCTTTAATGAAATAAAAACAAAAATGCTTTTATTTCTGTATTTACCGCATGAAGAAGGAAGGTTTAAACGTTTCTCTTAACCCCACATTTCCTACATCAGGGATCACCAACCTTTTTGAAACTGAGAGCTACTTTTTGGCTATAGGGATTTGTGCAAAGAACTACCAGTTTTAATACTCGCTTCTGAAATAACAAAGTTGTTCAATTTTATTATCACATGTTAATATTTGGAAGGGGAAATAATTCAACCACAAAAATTGGTTAACACAATTTTTTTTGTCTTGAAACAGGGATAATGTTATGTTCAGGAGTTGAATCCCCAAAACGCAGACACAAATAATAGTTTAGCCTTTTTTTCTGTAAAACAAACTAGACGAGGCAGCGAAAACTAGACCAGAAACAGCGAGAAGGGATCGTGGATCAAGAGACGTGGAGCTAGGTTGCTAACTATCATTCACAAGGCTGTGGAGGTAAGCAGATGAATCGTCCGACAAACAAAATGAGTCATCCGCTATTCCCTTTATAGTCTGTGGTCGCCTCTCATAGGATGCTGATTACATCATTACATGCAACACAAAGGATGCAGTCTGAGAGCCCAAACATGACAGATAATTATCTGAGTAATTGCTAAAGTAGGATAATCAATTCTGAAAATATTTTTTTAGTGACAGCTTGAGTTAATAATGACATTTATTTATGCGAAACCACCAATCATGTTAATAATTTCTCACAATAATTTGTAATAATCCTAATTATATGCACTTTATTTCTATAAATATTGTTCACTGTTTACATTTTCAAATGATCATTAATACAGCATTTTTTTTGGAACAAGCTCGTGGGCTATACAGGAAGTCCTTGAGCTACGTCGCACGCGACCTACGTCGTTTCAACTTTTGTCCGTAGCAGCTTCTTTTTTGTTAATTTCCCACTGTAATCACGCCGTTTTAAAGTTATTTAAAGTTGTGTTGATGTTACCTCCAGCAACAGACGTCCATAAGCCATTAGGCGCGTCACATTTCCGTGTTTTGAGCTTGAATTAGCTCCGCTTCGCCGTCCGTCAGCAATGAATTTCCGTGCGGAAACACGAAATATTGGTTCCGGCGTCTTTCTGGGTCAAATATGTTTTTTAACTCTTTGACCGGCAAAAACGTTTAATGATGTATGCTGAAATCCTAATGAATGCCGCCAATAACGTCAATTGACGTCAACTACGTTTTTTTCTCAATGAGCAGTTCAGCACTGCCTTGTCATTGGGGTTGTAAAATCCAAAAACAGCCACGAACTATGGCCAGCAGATGGCAGCATTGTATCTCTTTTGAATGGGCTCCCGGTGTATGGAATTACAATGAAACATGACGAATCTGATGAAATAGAATGTTTTCAAGGATGACGTGAATGATCAAAGCCTTTGTCACATTAAATCTAATTCACAGAGCGTCACTAAACCAAAAATATCAGTGTCAAAGTCACTGTTGTGCAGAAAATGAAAAGAAATATTTTCACAAAAGCTCGTTTTCTCCTTATCTTTTCAATTTTCTCTCAATGTCACTCAAATTACCTATTTTCAAAAAATGGAATAAGGTAGAAACATATCTCTTTTTCTAATGAAAGAATGGAACGCGATTTTACATTTGGTACCCACCATGTATATGTAGTCAAAACACACAATATTCTGTTTGCCTTGTAAGATAAGTTAAAATACTCGGCTGGCATTGTCGGGGTTGTTTTTTGGATAACGTTTTGCAGTCAAAGAGTTAAAAGTACTGTACAAAGTATTTTGATTTAAATATCCACTTTAACTGGGAAATCCGACTTAAGTCGAAATTCGGGTTACATCGACAACGTAGGAACGGAACTCCGCCGTAACTTGAGGACTTATGCGGTCCTTGGGGTCTTGCCCACGGGCACCAAGTTGGTGAACCCTGCCGTATATAGTCCCACACTATAGTACCCTCATTTTGTTTGGCGATTCAAACAGCCAGCTGGTTCCTCATCGCATATCACATGACCACGTACCATACCTGTCATCATGACCGACCGCCACATTACGATAAGGAATAGCCATGAAGTAGTCATTTTGTTGACATTTATGGTGCAATACGAATCAGACTTGACCTCCGAATTGAACTTTAGACTAGAATTGACCAATGGGGTGTTATTGGGATGCAAATGCCCAAGCATGCGGGTGAAATTAAAAAATGTGGACTAAACTAATAACAACCATGGACACATCTTCAAGAAGTTTATTGCCAGAAAAGCGGACTAGAAATGCTCAACAATGTGTTTGAATGTGAAAACATGGTCGGGCAGAGAGTATTTAATCATCTCAGTGAAAATGTTCACCTCAGCCAGTTGAAATGTCTTCCTCAGGACAGCGTCTACCTCCCTAAGAGACGATTTTCCGGCACTTCAACAAGTTGGACTCAGATGTCCTTAAGGGCACAATCAAGCTCCGTTTCCCATCTGCCCCTCCATTTCCCCCTGTCAGCCTCACTCTGGTAGGACAGCGCAGAGCCTAGGATGAATAATAGATGTATAGCAAAGTCATTAGTATAAATAAATAATTGATCACCACACATGTCCGGGATTATTATTGTAAATGTTGTGATGATATTACAGTAACGTGACAGGGAAGAACGACGAGCTTTGAGATTGTCTGCCTAATGAAAGATGATTAGTCACAGTTTAAAGTCAATGCCGTCATGGCGTGCGTGTATTCACTCCTTGTTCCATTGCAAATGCATGAGATAAAATTCATGCTAATTTCACATCAAACCTATTTCTCATGTATAATTAATGCATGTGTTTTCTAATGCTTTTGCCTCAGAGTAATTAGTATGATACTTAATTGAATGTGCTTCATGTTTTAGCATGCATTAAATCCCTTGATGGCCCACTACTTTAGACCGCAATTAGACATGTTCATATTATTATTAAGCAGTATAAATTAGCAACAACATCAATCTGGAGCATTTTTTGGTGGTGTGCCGTGAGATTTATTTTTCTAATGTAAAATATGTGCCTTGGCTCAATAACTGTTAGGAAATGCTGGTTTGTTAAATTTTGTTGGGAAAGTGTCCATCAAATCTGAGCATCATTATTTTGTACATTTTTAAATGCAGTACTGGCATTGATGCAATTAACGAGTTAGAAAGGAACGAGTTTCTAATCTACCATGTTAATTCTCTCGGTGAAGTAATCTGACTACTACAAAGCCACAATTTATTATAGCTTATATATTAACAATGTTAGCAAGTAGATCACAGGGATCACATTGACAGTTACCATAAATAATAAAATATAGGAGGATATCCCATTCGTAGATAAAGACAGGTACCAAACAACTCTACACTCTAAAAACAGTTGGATCAAAAATAACCTAAATATGGGTGAAAAATGGACTGGTCCTCTATTTGGGTCAATTTGACCCAACTTTGAGTCAAGAAATGGATCTTGTGGTGTGAACCAACTCATGAATATTGGTCAGACCCTTTACTTGGGTCAAGAAATTGGGTAATTTTGTATAATACAACCCAGAAGGTTGGGTCAAATTGACGCATAAAGTGGATCAGTCCATTTTTGATCCATAATTGGGTTACTTTTGACCCAACTGTTTTTAGAATGTAGAAAGAGGAAACACCGTGTTTAAACAGTGTTGAAATGAAGCATACTGGAACTTCACAATTATAATGACGTCACGTATGTGCCATGTCACGTTCGGACCACATAAAAATAGCAATGCAGTAAGGTGCGTGATTTGTGTTTTCAAATTGGAAACACATTCACTATTTTGAGTGTCAGCTAAAGAAAATATTAAGGTATGTTGCACATTTTATGCTGTTGATAAAGTGTTATCTAGCTTAAAAAAGACTACGTGTAATAATGCAAAAATAGTAGTAGTAGTAGTATTTAACATATGAAGCAGATTCAAGCTTAAAGAGAAAGACCCACACGGCTATGTAACTGTGATGTTCCCAAATTGAATCATTATATTTATAAACAATGTACTTTATAAAGGTTTTGCGATGACAAATTACAATATTGAAATTTAATATATCAGGTCAAAAAAAGACTGCCTTAAAATATATATATGATTATTGAAGTCTTAAAAGACAGAAAGAGTTTAGATTGTAGCCTTCTTAAAATAATTGCCTAGGTATTTTTTTCAGATTTTTCAGGAAACGCAAAAAAAAAAAACATTTTATATCATGAGGAAATGTTTTAGGCAAAAAAAATATTCTTGCCAAAAAAAAGACTTAGGCAATTATAAAGGGGGACGTTATGTTAAGTGAAATACATAAAGACCTATTTTTATTTACTATTTTTAAAACTGTTTACTTACGTTAAGTCAAAAAAAAAAAGTCTTAATTTTATATATATATATATTTATTTTATTTTATTTATACAGTGTTTCCCACACTATGTTAATACTAAGTAAATTGGCCACCACCCAAGTAGATTTCAAGAAAATCTAAAAATATATATTTATTTTTTTAAACGTGTCATGACCAAATATACCGCATATAACATTAGTTCGCCGTCACTCACTTGTGGATCATGAGGTTAGAGAAGACGCTGTGAATTTGATGTTAAGTGGAGTTGTCGGCATCTGATGAATGTATATAACTAATAAAGTATCTTCCAATCGCACTTAGTTACGTTCGTTAAGTAATCAGTAAAGGAACTCAGCAGTACGTTCCTTTTTCAAGGTAACGTGGCAACCTCATTATGTTTTCCAGGTGTAGCGAATGCTGTTACCTGTGACTCCATGTGGGTCAGTGTGACATCAAGCGAAGCAGCCTCATGTAAGAGCATGTAAGAGCAGCACATGAGCTTGTTTGTTCCAGCAAGAGATTCGAATGTCTCACACTTCTCCATGTAAACCTAAAGTGGAGATGCAACACATTTTCGTACCTTCCTTACAATGACTTTGTAGATGGGGATGCTCCTTTTCTATGTGCGCTGCCGCTGCCTGCTGCCAGACCTGATGTAGCCCCATTAAAGAGGGCAACAGGCTATTAACCCCCACATCAATACTTTGCAGGTGCACACCATACTTACAAACCCATTTCAACAGCAGTCATAAACACCGGTCCTATAATAGCATCTGTGGGCCAAAGCAAACTGCCCCGGTCAACCTCGTGACAAAAGAGTCCTCAAGTCAGCATTAACCCTGGTGCCACAAGGTCATGGACACATAGGAGATGGAGTTGTTAAGAGGTGCAAGCAGACGGAAAATGCTGATGCATGGACCTTAAAAAGTTATCTTTATTTCATAATAAAGGTGGTTATTGGTCAGGGAATTTGTGTATCTTGCTGGATAACAAAATGCAGCAAATTAATCCCAAGGCACTAAGTCAATTCATCTAAATTGCCTTCCTATGGTCATCAGGGACGTGCTGTCATTAAGTTAAATTTTAGATTTCTTGTCCATATTTGACATTGATTTTCTTTATCAATCTAATAATGTCAATGTTTTCATCATTCAAATTAATAAAATTGCTGAATTTGCATATTTACGTGCATACATGGGTGAGAAAGTAAGAGCGGCTGTCTAATATATTTAATGAACATGTGTTCTATTATGAAGTCTTTCTGATCAGCCAGAAAAGTGACTGAACGTGCACAGTGGAGCCAAGAAAGTACTGAGCCGCTGCCACAGGTGGCAGTGCTGAGCTCAATTGGTGTAATGCGTAGAGGTAGTGTGGCAGCTCTTCCCATAGCGCGGATTTAAATGACTAGACTGTCAGTGCCGCAAAATCGCCGTTGGGAGAAGTGAAGCCACCGGCGGCCATTTTGCGTTGCCACTCACTAACGCCACCTAACTATAATACAGTAAATTCTCTGTGACGATTTCACGTTATTTTCTGTCTCTACGGGGAAAATACCATACCACTGTGTATGACATACAGTTTTACCAATACATTTGGGAGAAGTGCTACATGTAAATTTGATTGCAAAGAAAAATACTTTTAATTTTCTCTTATTGACAATTCCAAGCATCACAAGCCAAACTGGTGGTCAACTCGGTGGCTTAGCGAGTGGCAACGTAAAATGGCCGCCGGTAACTTCCGTTCTCACTACTCATTGACGGCATTGTTAGTCCAGTCATATTTTAGTCCGTGAGGATGATGGCTGGCTTCACTTAATTTCAGGGATGCACTCTCAAATGGGCGCTTTCAGCAAGACAAGAAATAGTGTGTGTAAACTGCGATACAAGTCGCAAGTGAAAAACAAAGAATACAAAGCACATCTAAATTATGTAATAGCTGAAAGGGATCATTCAGAAAAAAATTAACCTATAATTCCCTCAACTGTGTCAACTTTCCTTTCAAAAGAGCTGACTTAAACACGTGGAAGTAAGAAAAGAGTGATGTTACTTCACTCTTGTTCGCTCTGGCAAGCTCAGGGTGTTTACCCAACACCCTCAGGTGCAGTGACTGAGATGTCGCTAGGCAACCTCATCGTCCCCCGTTGCTGCTCTGCCTCCAGCACTCAAGTGGGAGCTTATGTGGACTTAAGTCTGAAAGAGCAGTGATGTTGATGAGTGGAAGAGGGATTACCATGAAAAATAATGGGTTGGGTGGAGACACAACGGGTGAGGTCTTACCTGCATCACCACCGCCACCACCAGACAAAGATTTGTGGAGGAACAACATTAACACTCAGAATGAGCAAATTATGTGCACAAAAAAGTACTTTTGCACCATTCAATATAAAATGTGTGCATTTTTACATTTAACTAACTATTATGTTTTTCCGTTTCAGTCTATAGGACAAGGAGATGCCTGTAGTGTATAGTAGGCTACATGTAGCTATTGCAAAGAAGCTAATGCCATCTTGTGGTTTCAATAAATAACTGTCGTTCAAAAAAAATATATAATAATAAGCGTTCCAAACCCGGGGTTCAGTACAATTGTCAAATAGAACTGCGCACCTGGTGCATGTGAAGCTGCTTCCTGTTAATGTGACCTAAGGCGGCGACTGCCACACTGGTGAAAATGCACATTGCAAATATAACAGCTTGATGTAGCAGATGTTGCCAGAGAAGCTAGAACGCCAAGGAACTCAAAAAGACATCCCACCAAAGAATACAGTAGTCTCTTGTTTATCGTGGGGTTACGTTCCAGGGCACCCCCATAACAGAGTCTGCATGCAAAATATATCCTCACATTCTATAGAAGGCTACTGTGGTAAACTATCAGGAACCTGCATGGACCCAATCTTACTCTATTTGAGCTGGGAATAAAATAATTAAATTGCAGTTTTTTGCTAAGGAACTACGAAACACCGTTTATCCAGGACCTCTTGTATGTGCAGGGGCAACTGCTGGATGTTCTGTTCCTTACAAATCAGGGACACGCAGTCGCTGTTTGAAAGCGCTATATAAATAAAGATGAAGCTCGACTTAACAAGCAATCGCTCCATGTTACAATACAATGCTGCCCCCCAGTGTAGCATGAGAAACATTTAAAACAGAAGGTTAGTGCAAAATATTAATTTATTTAAAATGTTCATTTGAGAAAACACATTCGTTTTATTATATGGGTAAATTCTCACAGCTATTAAAAATGTGTAAAAGTTAAGATGCAACATTTACAAATATACACATTTACCAGTCATAGATACTAATAGATAAAGGGCTGAAAAGCACAAAATATATTCAGGTAGAGAAATAACTATAATATCTATGAGAGAGTACAACAGTAGAATGTGGGCAGCTAAACAAAAAAAAATAGGCTTCGACTTGGGAGTTAATTAAATCAAGACAAAAAGTTATTAGAATAGAAGCACTCTTCACATGCTGAAATCTACCAGTACACACCGTAAGTTATTTAAAAAAGAAAAAGAAAAAAAAAGAATATATATTCAAGGTACATGATAAACAATGTATCAAATAAAATTTAATAAATAACTAAACAATAATTCCAAAAAAAGTAAATAAATATGTGTCAAATAAAATCCAGTATAAGTAAGGAGGAGCTATTTACTGCTTTATGGGTTAACAGCAGAGTATGCTATATGGCTTATAGTTAGAAAGGCAATTCAGTAGGTCACACTCTGTGAATGTACATTTACTAATTCACTTAAAAATAAGATCATGATTTCATATAAATGAGTGTGGATTCGGTTTAAAGAAAAATAGTTATTTTCAGTGCTTCAAATTGTAATGCACATACAAACAAGGAACGAGAAAATAAAACTAGTGAGAGCATACTTGCATAATTTGAAAATCTTTAAAATTCATTAATCAGATTTTCAGAGTTCATTGCTGCTCAGGGAATAAATGTGACTTAAGGGGGGAGGTAGAAAGGTGATTCATAATATAGTTACAGTATATACTTTGATGTTTTAGGTCCTATATCTGCCCAAGTGGGAAAAAAAACAGTTTAAAATAATCCGCCCCGGGAGCCTTGTATGCTCTCTCAGTGTGTTGGGAGTGGTTGCTCTCTCCACACACTCGACTCTCCCTCCTCTCTTAGCTGACATGGATCCTATTTGAGAAAGCCTTTGTAGAGGAAATTGGAGCGACTGGTGAATCTCTCATTCTCCAAACAGAAGAGCAAGTCCCTGAGATTGACACGTGTGATGCGCTGCCGTGTAGGCCTGGAGCCTGTTGAAGCGGCACCCCCTGAAAGATTGGGGCCTGATCCCTGCGGGGCGAGACAAATGAGCAACAATGACTTTATGGACTGTTCCCATGCTAACACAAACATGGTACATTATTTTCCAAACAACCGCTGTGGTATGATACCTGCAGGATGGAACAAGAAAAACTGAGAATTGTAATAAATTCTAATTGCACTAATCCATACTACTCGTGGTAATGTGGCTTAATTAAAAGTACTGCAGTCAAGTTCACCTCTGCTCGTAAAATTACTGAATGAACTTAGCTCTCCAGAAAAAAAATTCAAAAAAATAAAATAAAATAAAAAGTTCACCTCTGCTACAGCCGTGGAAGATGGCGATTCTGGAATCTTCCTCTTCTTTCGAGGGCCAATGGCAGCCAGAGCCGTCTGATTGGCCTCCCTCTGTCTCATCTGAGCCAGCTCCTGCTGCTGCATCTGAAAGGACGGAATAACGCCATCAACATAGATTGATAGATAAATTACTTACGGTAATTTAAACAGATGGATTGACTCCTCGCACCTCTTTCGCTTTCTGTTTCAGACGGAGCTGCTCGGGGTCTTCTTGACGAGCGCGAGACTGCGTTGGCATAAACGAGAAATATTAACAAATCTGTGCCCATGTGTTATGTTTGACTACCCTTCCTTTCCTGAGGTAGAGGGCATTTTGAATATACCTTGGCTGCCTTTAAGAGAATCTCTCTCTCCTGTTCCTCCTTCTGCTGTTTCTCTAACTGATCCAGCTGTTCAAAGAATTTCAGCTGAGAACGAACATCACTGTTCTGTTCATGCCTGTCGTCCTCCTGCCAGTAGAGAAGTGTTCGGGTTCATTCAGTGATACAAAAATGTTCTTCAAAAGAGTTGTACTGATTATATTTTATTTGTGAGTTGTAAAATTCAGTCAAACAACTTTTTCAACCATTTTGCCAAAAGCACAGAAAACGTCATGTTGAGTGTTTATCCCCCAAAAATATGTTTGCAACCTGGTGCAAATTCTAAACTATGGGGAACCACGGACCTATTTGTGGCAGTGCTAAAGCTATAAACAGACCTTAAAATTGCCGTTTTTCTGCTGTGCCACGAGGGAAACCCTTTCCAGCAGATCCCGTAGGCGCTGCTGAGTCGCATGTGAGACGTAATTGATCACCTCTGGACCGAAGTCGGTCACGCCATGCCTGCGGCCTGAAGCAGAAGGAGTGACGCCGTTATACCTTTGAACACCATTAGGAGCTGCATGCACAGAATGCTAGGCTTGCCATGGACAAAAAAAAAATACGGAACTGGACAATCGTGAAAAAATACATCAAGCGATTGACCCTCGTGCGTACATTAAATAAACTCACTGCAATGGAAAAACTGCAACCCTGGTGTTCTTATCGGAAATCAATCTTTTGAGGCACTACATATTTTACTTTTTTTTATCCTGCCCGAATAAAAAAAGGAATTCCAATTTTGCATACAGTACCAGTACTGCAATGCCAGCAATAATATTTTATGAGCAAAGACACACACAGGAGGTTAATAGCAGCACGTGATTATAAGAGGTCTCGTGTCTCACCAATCTCCAGCATTCTCCTCTGTAACGTGGCGCCAGAAAGAAAAGCCTCATCCTTACAGGAATGTGTCACTGCTCCCACCAGTCCTGAATTGGTTGCCAGGATATTGGCACTTTCCTCGGAAAGGTTCACTCCAGCCATGGAGGCCACATCGTTGATGTCGTCGTCGTCTCTGTGAAAATAGACGTTTTAAAATACAAATTTTAAGGGAATAGAAATGTTATTACGGAAAACAACGCTTTGTGTTTACTTGAAATAACAGCGTAAAAAAATACACATCTTTTTTTTAGGGGGAGGGGGGGGGGCAGTAGATTTAGTGATGTTTGTTTTAATGTCCATTCCCTTCTGCTGTTAAAGGGAACGTCAACCCCCAAAAATTCTTTACAATAATATGTTCTATGCAGCCCCACAAGTCTAAACATGGTCGACTGAAAATGACATCAGTTGCTCAGGGCTCAGGTAACAACCAATCATGGCTCAGCTTCAGAAAACACATGAACCATGATTGGTCATTACCTGAAGCAACTGTGGCTGTCAATGAAAAATGACACAAGTGACAAAATGGCCACCTCATGAGATGGCTAAAAACCACAATATTAATCAGAATGCCATGTTTAAACGAGTGGAGACACATTCAACATATATTATTGTAAAGAAAATGTTTACAGTAAACAGTAAAATTATTCCGTGAATACATTTGTTAAATAAAACTGCTTCATAAGCTTACTTAAAAGTACCGCCTGCTTCTTTCAGCCTATTCTTTTGAGCTAGAGTCAAGACTGTGGCCGAGTTTTGTCTGGAACCAGCTGGCACCTCCGACTTCACAGGAACTGCAAGAAATTGTGAGACGGACAGACAAATGGTGTAAATGAAAAACAGAAAATGTCACCAATATGATAAGACAGCACAAAAGTCACTTTAAAAAGCAATATGCTCACATGGGTGCAGCTCTTTAAGCTGGACCTGTGGCTGTCCCAGCATGATGCGACCAGGGGCCTGATTCCTGAGATTCACCATCGGGGACACGGCTAAAGGAACCTGAGGTCTCAACATTGCTCTCTGCTGCTGAGACTGGAGGACCTACAGAGAGGAATGTCCATTACTTCCCGGAAAATGGCTGGACGTGCGCTTTTATTGTTGGAGATTGACATTAGTGGCGGGTATTTACAAGTGACGGTGTCGGTCCAGGCTTGCTAACATTTGGCTGAAGCTGGGGTCTGTTGATTTGAGCGGTGAGGCGCGGAGCAGGGCTGCTCAGGACAACTGTGGTGGGGCTCGGTGAGGTGGACAAGACAGAACCAGTGGTTGGCTGGGTTAGCTGACTCTGCTGGATAAAGGCTGCCGAATCTGGGGTCAGTTGCCTCAAGGCAGGAAGATTTTTCTGTACACAAAGTGACAAACATGACTCTGGTCATAGAGATTCTATGGATGAACGCTTAAGATTTGCTCGAGGAAAACAAAAATGAAGAGAAATAACGTAAGTCACATTACCTCAAGGAAAGGCACTAGGTACGGCTGGGGCGATGAGTTGAGCTCTTTATATAGTCTGCTGGTGAACTCTTCAGCTTCCAGTTTATTCTCCTGATGAAAAAGCTGATGTGAACATACATGTAGATGCCATGAACACTTTGTATGTACCGTCCTCGTCACTCACCAGCAGGTCTTTAACCAGCTGTTTCACACTGGCAGCTTCAGTTAATCGCTTGCCAGTGCAAGTCAGCTTGATCAGTGTAGACAAGAAGTTCCTACATTTGTTCACATTCTCCATCGTTTCCTGACAGGTGTAAAGGATGCATTGGTTCACAGAATGAATGAATGAATGAATGAATAATACTCATAGCAGACATCATCTCTGTGGCACGTTTGCAGGGCTTTTAAACACAGATGTTTGCCATCCCAGTCACATGACTCACTTTACTCATTGTAACTGACGTAACTGTGGTCCCAGCTGTTTGGTTTCTTCGGGCCATTCCTGGCATTGCCGTCCCCACCGAGCTCTAAGGGGAGGGAGAGAGAGCATTGATGATCATATTGGTTTAATTTTGTGAACCTGTTTGCGTAACATAATGTCCGCAGAACTACTTTATAACGGCTGTGCAGAAATCTCTTGAGTTGATCACTTTATTTGTGTATTTTCCCATTTCTTTTTTTTCTTTTTAAAAATCAATTATACTTTCTGCAGTCTTTCAAATGTTAAAAATGAAATATTTTTTTATTATCAACCTTCAAAATGTTTCAACATTATATACTGTAATTACTGGGATTGTCCCGATCTAATTTTTTGCACCCGAGTCAATGGGTTTAGACTGTATGCCGATACCACAGCAATGCATACAGTAGTTCTCAAACTTTTCACACCAAGTAACACCTAACTCAACCCATGACACCTCTTTATATGGCAATACTTGTGCAACAGTGGTTTAGATTAAGTAAACCAAAAAAATATTTTTATAGCATAAAAGTGGTGTGGCACAAAATAAGGATGTAAGCAAATTACATTGAAATATCCTAAAAAATCAAATATATTTTATTTTGTCAACGCCACCCGTAACTCGAAGTAACATGATTTGGGTTTTTTTTGTTTCATATTTGAACAAATAGGTTCTGTCCAACCAGGCTTAAAATGTTGCAGGTTGAATAAATGACAAGCATTTTTGTTGAATCCCAGCACTTGTGGGGTTGTGGGTATTTTTTTCTACACCACACAAACTCAAAACTTTTAGTTGTGCAATATAAAACTAAGCTACTTAGAATTTGTTTGCCCTTCGTGACCATTAAAAATTAAGTTTAAAACATCAGATTTTTTTTTTTACTCGAAACCAATCATCTGAAAATTACGTGATCAACCCCAATTTCTGATCACATGATCAGAGCGGGACAACCTTGATCTCTAAACTGACACCATTGTGTGAGGTTGACAAACTAAATGCCAGTACAGTATTAACATTACATTATACAGTGCACCAAATAAATCTTATTCTCAGTATTTGCATTTTTTCCAACTTTTTTTAAATTAAATATTTATGTGAACACAAAAAAATTACAAGGTGTGTGAAGTTCCCATTTTCTTATATTAAAAAAAAAAAAGCAAACAGACAGACAAACTAGAATGTGGTCATCACAGTAATGTAACAAACTAAGAAACCTGTTTATAAAAAGAAAGAGAAACCACCCGACACCAATGTTACCAAAGTATCTTTACTTTTTAAACTTTATATAGCGGAAATGATCACTCTGAATGGCCTGTGATGTGGAATGTTGCCATTCTGTGGTCAATTACCGGCATCATCACTAGATTGACATATACGTGTGAAATGCATCAAAACAGACTAGAGTACCTGAAGGACAGGAGGTCTATGAAGAGTGGTGGTGGAAGGCAACGATGTTGGAGTTGGACAGCCCTGTCGGATAATGGTGCTCGGAGTTGTTTGTCTGCTGATGATGGTGTTTCCGGGAGCCTGGAAAAAGGCAGAAAGAAATAAGATCAGTTTTTACCTCAAATAATAATCAATTAATTAATCATCTCCAGAATAATTATACGAGTCTGTTTTAACACAATAAAATATTAGCGTTAGCTTTAGAAATTGTTGATACAGCTCTTGGCTCACATTAAGTCGTGCACATTTGTCAAGTGCACACTGAAAATGATTCATTATTACCTATGCTCACAACTTTTCACCTAACCAGAAATGACTTCCATGAACTATGGAGGAGCAAGCGCAGACTTAAAGTAGAAAATCTCAACATGAAATCAAACCAATTAAAATATGTGATTATGATACGACCTGGCCTGGAGGCATGTTTGGTGGAGCAGTTCGGGGTGCCATGCCACCCAGCGCCTGTGCCTGCATCTGGGCCAGCGCCTGTTGAGGAATCATCAACAGCTGTCCAGCCTCACTGCGTACAAGCACCATCCCTGAAGAAAGTCGGAGAATATATGTTAAAGTCCAATTCAACAGGTAACTATAAATGCTGCTAAATTCATGCTGTAAATGAAATACATTGGACCCCTGCAAAATTGCAGTTCGGTACCTGCGGATTCACCTATTTGCATTTTTTCTTTTCTTTTTGTAACCCCAATTTTTTGTGCCAAACACTTAGCTTATTGGCGGTATATAGAGATTTTTTTTCAAGAAGTCCTTATCCCGGTGCATTGCAACGTTCTTCTAGGAGGTGGGAAATAGCATAAGTATAAATACTGTACTTTGTCTGGGCCAATTATTGTGCCGATTTTAAGTATTTTGACGAATATCGGCGTTGTTCTTTTAAAAAAATCAGATGGCCGATAACAGATCACTGATTTAAAACGGTGTTAACTTCAGGGAACTGTTCATTTAAGTTTTCAGTTAACTTTATGAGATATTGTTGACACGGGGAACTCTTTGCACTTTTTGTTTTGTTTGAACAAAACAAAACGTTAAGTCAGAGTTTAACATTTCAGTTATTAAAAAATTTAGATTTTTTTTTTCTAAGAAAACTATAGGGAACTATTTACTTGTTTAAGTTTCCTTTTAACTTTTTAAGAAATTTTGAGTTCCTCCTTTTGAAAGCAGCTGTATTTTCTACTCTGGTCAAAACAAGTTTGTTACTTTTTTTTAGTCTCTGTGGATAAGGACGAAATGTAAAAAGACGTTTAGAAAAAGAAAAAACACTAGCACTGGAATGTCTAATCTGAAAAAAAATATGCAGGCAATGTGTTTTTTTTCAGATGCCATGAGCTAATTTAGGATTTATTTCTCAGTTCACAACAATATAAAGCTATGAGCACAGTTTTCATGGCATAATAACCAGCACAGACTATATTTTTTCTTAGTACAATTCCAAACACAAAGGTTAATAAAAGAGGGGAATTATTTAGTGTTCATATGTTTTTGTTGCTAACCCTAACCCTAAGTTAATCACAATTATATACTGTAGCACTAGTCAAGTGAACAAACAAGTTACACTCACCAGGGGGAAGCTGGATGTTATGTATACTGGGCTGCCCCGGGGATGTCAGAGGGAGCCTAGGTGACATTATCTGTTGCGTCAATGTTTGGATCCCACTTGGACCGGCAGCTGGAGGAGCACTAACAGCGTCAGAAGTGACAGACTGCTGCGATGGAGTCTGTATGTTGCTAGCGTGGGGCTCTGCCTTAATCGCGGGCGCCACCGCACGTATTCCGTCACTGTTCCCGTTCAAAGTTGGACCCAAGTGCACGGTTTGCATAGGAGGCCTAACGAGGGTCACGGTGGCTCCTGATGTCGGGGTCACGGTCGGAGCTGAAGCGATGACACCTTGCGAGTTCGAAAGTGGCGTCTGGATGACAGTGTTTGACAAGGGGGGCACGATGGCAACGTTCGACCCCTTGGACAACACAGGTCCACTGCTACTGACAGATGTCACAAGACAGCTGTTATTACAACTTGCCACTGTCGTCCTCACAGGAGGCACAGCACTTCCTGAACTGTGACAGTTCATAGTTGGTCATTGAATGTCTGCGCAGAGTATGAGCCCACTTCCTCCTGACGAGTGAAGATAAGTCACAAGTCACACCAACACTGATAATGAGTGTTTTGCCAGCCTCGTGTCCCGTGGCAAAGTCCGCCGACGAACCATGGGGACGTCGTTATGTTGACGTCCCATGCACTTCCAACTTGTTCGGAGCAGAAACAATAAGGAAAGTGATGGGGCTAGGCTTTGGCGCATCTACTCATCTTCCCTGCCAGCGTGTTCCTTCCTACACACGGAGAGCGACACAGTATTAGGAGTTACAGCATACCTGTCTGGCTATCTTCTTGAGCCAAGTCCCAAATGGACGTTAGCGCGCTACGAGCTTGCCCAGGAGCAATAGTTAATGATCAAATGTCTCGTGCCTTCCCCAGTGGTTATTGTGAGACAGGAACAACTATTGTGAGTCTACGGAGCGTTTAGCGTGTCCGACTACGGATTTATTCACCTCTGTGTGTAATTTAAGATCATCCAGCAGATCAGGGACAGCCGCCATCTTACTCTCCCGCGAGCTAGCGAGAAGTGAAGCGGGTACTGTACTTACCAACTGACATGCGCATGCGCTCAACAACTTTGGCGTCTTGTTGGAGGCACTGAGCTGACCTGTGATTGGCTGTTCCGCTGCGTAAAAGGCGGTCCTAATGGCTTCAACTGTCATTCCAAAGGATTGGTTACCAGCAGTAAACACCGCCGCGGTCTCCAAGTGTTTTCGTCAAATACCGCGTCCCAGACGGCTTGTTTGTACGGCTGCGTTAGCTGCCCCAATTGCGAATTCCCAACTGTGACTTTTAGTGAGTTGTCAGTATGTTTTACAAAAATAGGAACTGTCCTTTTTCGAGAGTTAAGCACGGTCGAGACGCGGTGCAAGATGGCTCCACTGGCTGTAGGCAGAAAGTGAAGTTGCTGTAGTGAAGAGGCGGAGTGGGCGTCACACCCGCCCTTAGAGGAAACACGCTGCTGGCAGCCTCTAGTGGGATGGATCCTATGCGCTACAAGCGCATGTAACTGCACAATTAATTATGTATTGTTCGTGTCGTATTGTGGCGTCATTTTGAAAACGTTCACGTTTTTTTTAAACGAAGTATTCTCTGGCGAGAATGACGTACTAAAACAAAGCACATTACTGGATCCCCCTACCTACGTCACTCACTTAGTCACTTGTGAGTCAATTGCTAATGAGCCCAAAAACAAAACAAAAATCTCACGACCACAAAGACGTTTTCTTTTTACTGCATCCTTGTCCAAAAGTAAACTAAACATGACAATGTTCAAATGTGTCATTGTTTTTTAACAGACATTGGTATTGAAAGTATACACCCTGCTTAAAGTACATTATTAAATTAATACTGTACACACACACACACACACACACACATATATATGTCATGAGAGGGTGTTTATTTTTCGCTTCTTGCCATTCTTTAAGTGATATCAAACACAAGGCTCATCACACTAGTTGCCTCATTATCGTTAATGTTCCCTGGTTAACGTTCCCTCGGGTCATTGACTGACCCTGATTTCCCACTCTATAATCAATAAATCAATCAAGATCAGCTGCAATTCACCTCTCTCTCTCTCTCTCTCTCTCTCTCTCTCTCTCTCTCTCTCTCTCTCTCTCTCTCTCTCTCTCTCTCTCTCTCTCTTATCGTTTTTACATTGTGTCATCATTTGCAGAGTTTAACAAGATTAACAAATTTACCTTGACAAAGTATAGATTTCTTTATTATTATTTTTATTATATCCATGTTGATAAATTATTTAAAAAAATATATACAAACAAAATATTTGACTGTAATCAATAAAAATATATATATATATCAATGCGATCAGCACAGAATAATATGCGTTCCAGTGGTGGCCAGTAGATGGTGCTAGGGCACCGCCACATCACTTAGCAAGAAGATTTAAAATTCTAATAAAAAAGATTTAACAAAAATCTGAATGTACATTTTTTTCTATTTTAACTTATAAGGAAAGGAGTTGAAACAGTAACAATTTTTGCTTCAACAGTGTGGATAAGTTTGCCAACAGGTCTGCTGAAAAAGTAAACATTACAGTTGGAGGTATTTAACAGTAAAACTCAATTTATTGATTGATTGATAACTTTTTTTTCCAAGTTCTCAAACATTCCACCGCCCGCTTATCTAAGGAGTGCGCCAAACAAAGAATCAAACCAACCCTTCTCTTTGCAGTTTGCCAGCCAACCGAATTGCGTCATTGTCGATCTTATAAATTACACACGTGCTCCTAGTTTTGATTGTCGCTGATGAGTTAATGCCATGCTCCTTGCATAAATTGTGGCCTCTTTCTCTCTTTGTTTTAATCTGCTGGAAACATGAATGCCCGAGGTGGAACTCCTTACATTGGCAGCAAAATAAGTCTGATATCTAAGGCGCAGATTCGTTATGAAGGTGTGTTATCCTACGTGGACACAGAGAGGTCCACTGTTGCTTTGGCCAAAGGTAAGTTCCTTGTCATTTCCTAATTTGTATCCAGCTCTTTCTTGAAGACGTAACATCATGATTCTCTGTGCCTTTTATACAGTGAAATCATTTGGGACGGAGGACCGTCAAACTGGCAGTCCACTTCCACCTAAAGATGAAGTATATGAATACATAATATTTCGAGGGAGTGACATAAAGGACATCACAGTGTCTGAACCAGCAAAACCGCATCATGGGCTTCCTCGGGACCCTGCTATTGTACAGGTGTCTTGGTTTTCTCTCTGCTTTTTTTGACTTAAATTATTCTTTTAGGGCTGGCTTTAGATGTTTCTAAGCATATTTGATATCATTTGCTGCATGGACATTTTTTAGGCTGATATATTTTCCCAGAAACTTTCACAGGTCAGCCAACTATGGCAACTACACTAGGACTAGGTGAGCAATAGTTGAGGGAAAGAAGCAGTGCGACTGAATGTTGACATGTAAATGACAGTTTATCAAGTCTGGAAAAAACTATTGTCCATTTTTTAAATGATTTATAATGTGTAAGTGCTCAAATGCCTTTCTATATGTCAGGTTTTTTTTTGTTTGTTTTTTTGCTGTTTAAGTCTTCTCTTGGAACCCCTTCTGGTGGATATCGCCCACGCTGGAGCCTTTACCAAGACATGATGCCTGCCTACAATCAGATGGCTACCAGCTCTCTCCTCAACGAGCAGTACAGTGCAACGCAGGGTCTAGGTACCAAGGTTATTTTAGTTAACTAAAACTAACAAAATAACTATAAATAAATAAATAAATACAATTTTGTTAACAAAATGAAAATGTTTTTTTTATTTTTTTACTAAAACTAATTAAAAGTACATTTTACATTTACAAAAATAACTATAATTAAAGTGAAAATGTCCTTAGTTTTAGTCTTTGGTAATTTAATACATGAGCCTTTGGGGTTGATTTTAAATGTGATTTTATTTCAATATTAATCAGAATATGGACATTTAAAAGTGTCGCACAGAAGCGACGTCTAGCAGCAGCAGCCAATAGAAAAGCACCTTCAGATGATGTCGCTCCTATGGGTGATAATTTTCCGTGTTTGACTTTTGGCCTCAATGGCTCGACTTGCCAGCTTTTTCATTTAATTCAGCCGAAACGCAATGCTAGGTAGGAAGTGCATTACTTTTTTCTTTTTACCATGGTGTTTATTAAATCTTGCACACAAGTAATACAAAAAAAAATAAAAAAATGTAAGCATTTTTGAAATGACTAAAACAAAAAACAGAACCATCCTGAAAACTAACTAAAATTAAAAAAAATCTCAAAATGAAATAAAAAAACTATAATGAAAATTCCAAAACTATAACAACCATGCTAGGTACAATGTTCATCTACTTGTGTGCCGTTCTGTTGTCTGTGTCACAATTTGTTTGTGCAGTTCCAGGGTTTCACGGTATCCCCGGCAGAAGAGCTCCTATGGTCGAGCAAGCAGTTCAGACGGTGCCATTGGCCAGCAGTGCTCAGAAAAAGGGGAAATCCTCAATCCAGCCGCAGCAGATCAGACAGAGTGTTCGTCCGGCCCAGCGCGCAGTTTCCCAAGTTCAGAAAGAGAATGTCCCCATTAGTAAGATTATTTCAATTCATTTGACTATCAACGAAAGATCACTCATTTCTTTTCATGTTTAAGTAAGCCCAATCCTTTTCTTTTAGATCAAACCGCATCTCAGCCAAGTGAAGGCCTGACACAAGGTCAAGGCACTGATAATAAAAAACAAAGACGAAAACAAGGTATCATAACATTTAGCTTTCTTAAATATTTGCAAGCATGAGCTAAAGCATAATTTTATTGTGAAACTTGTGTGTGTTTGTGCAGGAAGTCGCAGGTCCAGGAGCAGAGGGCAGTTTCTTGTGAAGAACTCAAAATCTAAAACTTTGAACTTTGATTCAGATTTTGATTTTGAATCAGCAAATGCTCAATTTAAAGACGATCTCACAAAGGAGGTTGTAGGTGTGTTCACTTAAAGGGATACTTAATTCATTGTTCATTTTCAGCAGCAAAAAGTAAATCTTTTGTCCAGAATGAATTTGGTAACTTAATTATTTTTCATGTAAAATTAATACCTTACAATACTGATTACAAAATCCACTTGCTGTCGACTGAAGATGACATCACCTGTGCTGTGGAAGTAGGTAATCACCAATCATGGCTCAGTTTGCTGACCAAATCCTGAAAACAGGTGAGCCATGATTGGTCGTTACCTACTTCCTCAGCACAGGTGATGTCGACAGCAAGTGGAAAGATTAGTTTTTAAAGTTATTAATTGTACAAGAAAAATAAGTAATCAAATTCATTCTGGACAGAATTTTTTTTTGCTGCTGAAATTAGCTCAATGAGTCAAGTATCCCTTTTAAGCGTATTTGGCTGAAAAACTCACCTATTCTGTGCACAGGCCAAATAAATAATAGTATTACTTTGGTGCCATCTACAGGCCGTTAACTCTACTGTATACTCAAACGTTTTTGGGGTGTCAATTACTTGTACATTTTCACTCATTGCGGCAGAACTGTTTTGATATCCACTACAGTTGAGGTGTCCTCAATAGAGTCCCCCGAGAGTCCACGTACGCAGGAAGACAGCGTGCTTGGTGAGAAGTACTATGACAAGAGTAAGGGCTTCTTTGACAACATCTCATCAGACATGAAGCCCAGGTGAGGATGCAGTTTTTTTTCCCCCTCCTTTTTGTGTGTCTTATTCATCATTTAATGTGGGCACCATTTGTGAGCATCCTCAGGAGGACCACATGGGCAGAGGAGAAAAAATTAAACCTGGAGACTTTCGGAGTGCAGGGACGCTTCCTGAGAGGCAGAGGATTCCGGGAGCGGGCCCGCAAAGGGCAGAGCAAAGCTGATCAGCGACCACTCCCGAAAATTGATGGTGGGAGAGAGTGACAGTGTTTAGATTTATTTTCTGTAAATAGATGTTTTCTACTTGAGAATTGCCCTCCCCCTTTTTCAATTTGAAGCACTTAAATTATGTATTTTTGTTTCTTAATTCCAAATATGCATTTATTGGAATCCTGTACATTTTCTATCATCTAAAATGGGAGAGAATTGTATTTTATTCCAGCAGCTGTTTACCAAGTTTGTAGTTTAGCATGTAATGCACGACGTGCCCTTGAACAGATTATCAGGCATGCAATTTAATTTTGTTGCTGTACAGGTCTGGATATTATTTTATGTGCTTGACTGTCCACGTCAATCCGAATTGGTCTAAAGGAGTATATTCCCAAGTGGAATGGACAGTCAACTGTATTTGTTTTCCCTCCACCTGTCATGTTTGTGAAACGGTGAAGTATAGCAGTTGCTATTAAATGTGATTCACAAACACTTTTCAAATTTGTAAACCAATCAGTCTGCACAATACACTTTGCCTTGCCAGCAACGTCTCAAGTCATTAATTAGCTGAGTTAAATTGGACTACCTTGTCGGTGCAATGTGGAAGAAGCCACTCAAGATTTGAGTCCAGTTCCTCTGTGCAGAGACCAACGTTAGCCAAGGCGGCTATGTTGGCAGCATGACTTCGTGTAAAGGCTCATATAAAGTTTCTAAATGTGAAATGTCACCAGTTTGATTTATTTGGGCAACTACAAACAAGAGCGGTGTTCAACTTGTCTGACTTGCTTGGTTTTCCAGGTGCAGCAATGCAGTTCTCGGCATCAAAATGCGCATGAGTGCTCTTTTTTTCATTGATAATTTGAATAACACATCCTGTCAGTTTTTTGTTCACTTTATTGATCACAGAACATTGGTGTGGTTGGCACAAACAGAAAATCTTAATTGGAACAATGTGTTACTTTTGGACACTTAATGGAACTACCATGTATTTGTTTTAGTTCTCGATTGTGTTAAAGCTCTACAAAACAAAATTATTAAAACATCCAATACGTAAAGGTAAAACTATTCAGTGTTGAAAGTCCAAAATTCCTACCTCCAAAATACACCCTAACCTATAGCGTAAAAAAAAGAAGAAGCAAAGGGCAGTGATGTTTGTGGGGTAGAGTTACAGTTCTTATGGCTGCAGGTGGTGGTCTGATGAGGGAGCCTACTTCCTATATAGATGGAGTCAGACTTTTCTCCTCGGTCTCCAGTGATGGTGCTATTCTGTTTGCACATGTGACATGATCCTGGGAAATCACTCCACAAGTCTCACCTAGATTGGCATTGTTAATCTGGCTGTCAGAAGAAGACATTGAAGATGTGGAGGACACGCGGGATTTGGAGTCAAAACCCTCAAGGACATGTCGAAGGAGTCCGTTAGTGAGGACCCCCTCAGCATTGTTGTTTCCATTGGCTGCATATTAGAAGAAAAACATGATAGGGGTGCATTTTTGTCGTTTTAGTATCACATTCTGCAATCGTTACCTGGCATTGTAGAGTTCAAGACGACATCTTCCCCAGAGCTCAAGAAGACATCCAAAACCTCCTGTTCCGAGATATCAATCAGCTCCATCTGTTCCAGCATGTCCACATTCACTTCCATAGATGAGATGCTACCGATGGGTGCTACAAAGAGAGCTGAAGTCAATCGTGTGCCTCTGTGAAAAAAAATTGCCCAATTCCTGCTCACGTCTTGTGTAGTCTCTAATAGAAAGGTGCGCTGAGGACAGGTAGACGTCCACGTCGTGTTGGAAGACCTCCTCGAAGAAGCGCTGCCGCTCTCTTACTTTAAGATGATGTGCCGTGTCCATATCTGGAATCCTCGGAATTCGTTCTGTCTCCGCTGGAAACACAGCATCAGACAGTAGCTTATCACACTTACTAATATTTAAGACTTAATATGAGGATCGACTTTAATCCATCATTCACGTGTGGTTCAGCACTCTGTTGACAAGCAACTAATTCGGTATGATGTAATTGAATTATGGCAATGCTTGAGTAATTTGGTCATATTTTAAGCAAACTCCTCATTGTCTTAAAACTTTGGGGTTTTCATCTTAAAGGTGTTTAAGGCGACGAAAGTTTGGTCAAAGCTTTTTATTTTGTGGAATGCTGTTGCCGTGGCGATGTGCGGTTTGTCAAGAAAAATAATGCTGATATTGATGCTCTAATACATGTGTGAAATCTCATGAAATTGCACACATATAAGGCCTCACAAAAATACATTTTAGCGAGTTCATGAGCAATGTAAAAAATAAAAGCGTAGAGCGCCCTCTACGGATATTTAACAAAGCAGCATTTTCGTGCATTTCACCTAGATCTAGACGTAGATTTTAGGACTAGGAAATTTGGGAGGCACATGTAACATGAAGGCGTATGCTAAACCAAACAGGAAGTCCACCATTTTGCTTTGCAATTTGACCTTCTTTTTTTTTATACATATCTCATGATCTAAACCTCCCAACTGGGCAAGGAAAAACTTCCAATCTTAATGGGGCAAAAAGAAGAAACTTTAAAGAGCTAAACCTGTGCGAAAGAAAACTAATTCAACTCCACAAGGTGCCAGTACCCCAACATGGTCAAACCTGCGAGGGCACCTTGTAGCTGCTCGCAACTTTGGTCCTTTATTTTTCCCATTATCAAAAGACTACACAATATAAATGTTTTTAAGGGCCATTCATTTGTATTTCTTTTTCATAAGCTATTTTCTACAGATTGAAGAAAAGAAGGCCTTTAAAGCCTCTTGTATTTTTCAGAATGATGAAGCCCAAACTGTCTTTTGCCAGGATGAATTATGGAGTCATACAGACTGTTCAGAGGCACTCTGTAAATGATGTTATTCATCACAGACTGTAGCTTTAAGCAAAATATTTGCTTATCCAGGAGTTTTTAATGCCCAGTTAACACTGACTTATTGCCTCATTAATTACTCCCTCATAAAGTCCATTTACTATTTAAAGGCTGATGCTCATAAGAGAGCTAAAGGTTAGCTACAGATGTGCATCCTCAGATTGCTTTTGCTATTCTTTAGTAGGTCTTTTCAGCACTGAATCACAATGACCGTGTTCTCTGATAAAAGCAGATTATGTAAAAAAAAAAAAAAAACTCTGTTTTTAAGAAAATCACAATGCATGACAACAGCGCATATGACTGAGTCAAGTATGCTATAGTATATCCCAGCCACAACGTGATACAAATGTTATTCTTGAATTTCACAGCAGAAGACGCCTGAAGAGTGTGCTGAAGGAAAGGAGGGTTGATCACTTGTCTGATTGACTTTTTTTAGTAGTTTAGGATCTTTCAATTTTGAAAACAAAAGGTGAGGAAAAATATTTCCTGGACACCACAGTAAATACACATCATAATACAATATCATTTAGAGCGTGAAATTGCACCAAACACCAGTCGCTGCTTGTATTGACAATAGCTACCAAATGACCGAATCATCACATATTGGTTAGTTTTGCCAAAAAACACGTCCGACAAATTAAAAATGCAATTTGATCAAAATGGTAAATGGAGTGCACTTATATAGTGCTTTATCTTGACCAACTGTTTACAATCTGTAAAGCTCACGGGTCCAAATCCGAGTCAACACCCATTTGTGCATGGCCCTATGTAAAATAATATATGTAACATGTAATATTTTACATATTAGCCTAACTATTCCATATGTATCGCTATATGCACTGGTATCTATAACCTTTGAAACTTTTTTCTTCTGGTCTATTTTTTGTCTTCGCACCCATCTTTGGGTTGTTTTGTTTTTCTGTCGTTTTGTCCTTCGTGTATTGGTGTGCCTTTTTCAAATGTTTCTTCTGTGTGTCCTTTCTCTTCCCTCAGCATGTGCTTTGGGAGTTGAGAAAGAAAAGGTCACTACAAGGGCTAAGCACCAGCTGGAAATGCGGAGTGACAGGAACAGGCAGAAAGATGGAATATAGCAGCAGTGTAGGCTGGACGTGCCTGCGTGACATTCTGCCTTTCCACAAAAAGTCGGACAACCATTCCAAGGGGAAGGCTATTCAGAGATGCATAAAAGCAGAGCTTTAAGTGAAGGGAATTGACCCGGACTGCTTAGACATGATACAACAAGTTAGAGGAAACCACTCAAAGTGTAGCGGAGCATGAATGAATTTAACCACTTAGACTTTCATTTGACTTTCTCAGAAAGATAGAGTCAAAACAAAACCTTTCTTTTTTTCCCCCTCCTAAGGCATATGACCAAATAACATCACTTGACAACAAATTGCCTGCAAATGAATAAAAGCATCATCCCCACGTGACAATAAAGACATTAATCATTGCCCATCTCTGTTTCAGTGTAAACAAGATAGGTCACTCCGCCACGTGCCTCACCCCTTTTCAAGGACAGGACCCTGAAGCTGCGGTTCACAAGCGCCAACTGCACGAACAGCAGAGGCAACACATTGATCTGGGGGCTAAATGCAGAGATGTCAGGCCTCACTGTCGCCCACGGGCTGCCATTAACTCCTCTCTATGTCAAATGAATAAGTGAGAGCATCGGCTGACTTATGACAAGGAGAAGGAAGGTCAGCCCAGAAAACTGCCCTCCAGATGAGCTACTTTCTGTTGGTTGCCAGAGTTTGCGCGGTCTGTAAACTGCATTGAAGAAAGAAACCCACATGAGAAACTTAATTTCCTATCTTTGTAATTTGCCAGACTTACACAAATGAGCTTTTCCTTATACAATAAATGACATCAAATGGTTATAGTGGTTTGAGATGTTTGTGCTGTTTATCCAAGACACACAACACAGTACAGTGGTAGAAATAATTGTGTTGATTGTGGTTGAAGCAGTCGGCCAGTAAGACAGGAACTTTTGTACTTTGGCTTGCAGCTGACATTGGCCTGTATCAATGACAAAGCGTGACAAAAAAATGTCGCTTTTGTGTTGCTGCATAGAAGAAGTAGAAGAGTGGCTTAGAAGCATTTCAGGTATTGGTGTCTTACCCAAGGACACCATGTCGGGGGATGTTAGGGGTAGATGGTCTTGTACACAGGTGCCCCTTTCCTAGCTGTTGCTGATTGTTGGGCCCTGATCGATGGCTGATATCGGTCCATGTTAGCCCACATTTTTGTGCATGCTCGTCATTATTTTATTTATTTATGGTGTTTTTACATCTGGGTTTGAAATCTCTTTGTACTATTTTGTCCACACAACACCGAAAGTGAATTGTATGTTTTATTTTGCTTAATTCCCAATGCATCTGTTAATGTAGACAATATTTGCAGTCGCTATTTTCCCGTATGCCTTGCGTTTGTTATGTGTACCATATTTTTCAGACTCTAAGTCACTTGTTTTTCTTAGTTTGGCTGGTCCTGCGACGTATATTCAGGTGAGACTGGTATATATTAAAATTAGAGCTTGGATTAGCACCCAAAATATACTATATATTTTTTTTTTCTTTTTAGTTTAAAATGGTTTACCTTAATTAGAATCCTGTGTCGCATTGTGTCCAAAAAGTCTTGGTCGGTTATTGCTTATTTTGTTGCTGTAAATAGTAACTCCATGTTTTGACGTAAGCCGCATGCTAAACTAGCGACAAGACACGTCACTGGCGAAATTTCCTGAGGCACCCTACCACTGCTAAATACCTTCAGGTTCAACCAGGTTGGTAATAATATATTCCTATATTCAAAAATGCAGAATAAAGATATTTTATCCATCCATTTTCTACCGCTTATCTGGAGTCGGGTTACTATTTAGTGATATTTATGATATCTTAACTTAAAGTGGAAGTCAACCGTAAAAATGTATTGACAATAATGTTATATATGACCTCACTAATGTAAACATAACATTCTGATTGCCAGTAATATTACATTTGTGGAATATTAATTATGCAGTAAAATCCAGCCGTTTTTATCCATCTCAGGGGTGGCTATTTTGCCACTTGCTGTCAACTGAAGATGACATCAATGTTGCTCAGGGAACAACCAATCAGATCTCACCTGTTTTCTGAAGCTGCGCTGTGATTGGTTGTTACCTGAGACCTGTGCAACATTGATGTCATCTAACTCATATTCCACTAACGCAGTATTAACCAGAATACCATATTTAGACGAGTGGGGCTGCATAAAGTATATTAATGTAAAAAATTAAATTAAAATAAAAACTTTTTGCCGTTGACTTCCACCTTAAGGTATATGTAATGACTGAATTCTGTCAAGGATCACATAATACATCAAATAGCTTTCAGCCCAGTTTTTTTCAGACAAATAACTACACCCAGACAGTGTTACCTGTTATTATATTTCCCTGCATCAAATCCACACCTACTTAGGACTGTGTGTAGGTCATTGTCTTGCTCCACTGACCTCCATAAGCCCTGAAGCACCACAGGATTTATCAGCCGACACATCCGTTGTTTTAACTGTATTTCCAAATCCACTTATCCAGACTGACAGGTTAATTAAGGAACTCTGTTATATCACAAGCTTATTTCTGTAAACAAACAGTTTGGGTAGTACTCCATTGTGCTGAAATCTAATGAAAAACAAAAATACTGGGCATAATTGTAAGTCTGAAGAAATAAAGTACTTCTGCTAAAATAAAGAGATCATGTCCTGAAATGTTTACAACAGCTGGCAAATATTAATTCTACAACATGCTTAAGTGCAACTCTTTCATGTGTTCCCACAGTAATCAAGACACAGCCAGGTGACGTAAGGCATGGAGCAAAGCAACAGATGGTCGACGGTTCACCACAGTCGCAACTTGATCCTTTTTAGCCTTGTCTAATCGCACAAATTCACGCTCAAATCCTCACTGGGGCGGCGCGTTTGAGGAACAAAACCACTGCACTCTGATGGCATCCCATAATCCAATTAGAAATAGAGGTCATAGTCGCTCTTTGTGTGTCTAGTGTTAAAGAGTTGCAGTTCATCTAGTTCCTGCACCAGTGATGACTAGCATGACCTATTCAGATGGAATTAGCCAACATTACTCAGGCTGATGATTCAACATTCCTGTCTGATTTTGGCTGCGAGTGCACTCTTCAACCGTCACTTCAAGCAGCGTCAACACAGCTGCAGCTATTCAACGCTGCCAATGAGCTGTCACACCGTCTCACACATTATGTCCCTCTTCCTAACCGCTTCAGTACATATGCGCATTATGTAGCTCTGAATCAAATCAGATTCTGTCACAAGTACATAAAAGTCACAATCATAGGACCTTGATATTTTTATATATTAGCACTTTCGTCATTAATCCCTTATATTGTACCCCGGGAGCTAAATATGCACACAATGAACTTCCCAAAAGAAAAGTAATGTTATTCTGATGGATGGATGGATGGATGTCCAAAAATGGACTTTCGCATCACATACTGTATTTTTGCAGTGCACAGGCTGATAAAGTACATTCCCCCATACACGCAAGTTGTTATTCACTCCTCTGTCTTTTGATGGAATAACTCCTTTACATGCTAACACTGTAAAACATGATTAAACATTAATTGTGTCCTCTCTAGGCTGTGAAGTTAAAGCAATTACTTACAAGGAAGTCGTTTGCTGTGAAGGCTGCCCGATGAAGAGCTCATGATGATGATGATGATGATGATGATGATGTCTTATCCCTGTGAGCGTTCAGCAAAGAAGCTGTCAATCATCTCCCACCGCCTCTGCATTCCAGAGGAATTGATGCCGACTATCTTTTCACTTTTGCTCCTCAGTGGATTGTGAGACCCTTGGATAGGGGAGGAAACAAGTTAGGGGTTTTGTGAAGTCAATCGCCTGACCAATGCCAGGGAGGGAGGAGGAGCTAAGAGAGAGGAAGGGATTGACAAGAGGGATTTTATGTCATCAAGTGGAAAATAACAAAGGAGGGACTTGGAGTTATTCTTGTCTTCTTTCTTTCTCAGTTTTTTCTCAAGAAAAAAAAACATTGGATGAACGTGAACATTTTGAGGTAATTCACCACACTTTGACTGATGTAAATAATTTATTTAGTGCAAACTTAATTAGCTTCATGTCAAGTGATTTCTTAAGATTAAAGTAGCACTAAGGAAATGTTTAATCTTAATAAAATATTTTCTGAATTCTTCTGATGAAACATTGACTTAAAACTAGTTGAATGCTACTTTTGCCATGGCCTGAGGAGGATGGTAAGAACACTGCCAAACAAAAAAACTACAAGTGTGGTGACTGCTTTATGGCATACGTCACTTCCCCCTTTCCCCATTCGTTACAAAGATGGAAGTCAACTGGCGTGAGCTCAAAAACGACGCAATACGCTTGTCCTCATGGGAAATGTGTTTTTTCTTAAAGCATAACATTTGTCCATATGGTGCCGCCATAATCAACATGAACTGAAAGTATCTTAGTGTTGCTTTAAGCAAACCAATTATTTTAAGTGGTTCAAAGTTGAATAAATTTAATTGGCATTGTTTCTTAACACAAATAATCATTTCATTTACAGTTCAATGCTAAAATATTAGGTGTGACAGATTACTATATTCAAATAAAATTTTCAAATCACGTTTAATGGCTTTCTCAGGTTTTATGTTGATGAGACATTTTGTTCCTTTACAAATTACAATGCTATGAAAATAAGTATTTTTTTAAATTGTAAAATTCACCCTTTTTGTGAGATTAATCTAAATATGAGTTAAAATAATGGCAGGCCGACACATAAACTATTTTAGTGACTAGGTTGAACTACCATTGTGGGGACCGACTTGTAATTTTGTGGGGACATTTTGGTGGCCCCCACAAGTTCAGACCTCTTTTTGAGGGTCATGACTTGGTTTTAGAGTTTAGGTTTGAATTGGGTTATGGTTGAGGTTAGGGTAAGGAATGGGGGTACGCAATCATTTTTGATGGTTAGGGGAAGGGGCTAGGAAATACATCATGTCAATGAGATGTCCCCACGATGATACAAAGACATGTGGGTGGGTGTTTGTGTGTGTGCCTGTCTTCAACATTTAGAAAATAAAAATATCTGCTGCAGCTGAAGCTTGCAAGGTTTGTACAACAACTGTACCGAGCCTTTCAAAGGAATTAAATGAAATATTTATGGGCACCCAAAAAAATAAAATGTGCATAGTATGTCATATAATAACATTGACCAAAACGCATAAAGGTATGAAACCATCAGTATTATTTCAAAGCACTTTGTAGAATTACAATATATAATATGCATACATTTAAAAAAACAGGTCAGAAAGAAGGTCTGGCTACATATACAGTAGATGTATTGATACAGTACGTATATTTATTTTCCATGTACTTTTTTTTTCTTGTAATGGCTCAATAAGTGCATCTGAGTGTGTGAGTGGCTTCCACAGGATCTGAAGACTCTCCAAAAAGCACAATAACACCCCCTTGTGTAGAACTTTGCAAGTTGCTTTGCACCAGATCCATCCAGCTATTGTGCTAACAGGGTTATTTATGGGTGCCTCAAAAGTCACCATGCATTAAGATTGTAATATGTTTGTATAGAAGCTTCTCATTGTGATGATACTTACACTTTTAAAGGTCAAATAAGGTCTTAAAATGTATTAAGGTACCTCCTGTTGCATTGCTCAACTTTCTTTCCTTTGTCGTTATACTGTTCAGTGACACTTCTTACATTTTCAAGCCTCAGGGCAATTGAGCAAAAATACATTTATTACATCAGAAAAAGATGTTATCTGTCTGGAAGGATGATTTATCACAAGATGTTTCCTAGCAAACAACTTCAAACACCACCTCCGCCCTCCAACGTCCTCTCTCGTTACCTTCATGACATCCCCCAGAATATTGGATATCACAAAACTTGTAAAGGTTGGTATGCGGGGAGTGAATTTCACGTGTGAAAGTGCGCTGCGTTCAAATAAGCAATAAATTCAACTGTTAATCAGTCAGTAAATAAAGCCCAGCTAGGCAGCGTACCGGTATAAAACACCTTTCTTGACATGCTGTTGGCCTCTCGTGCCATCCTAACAAAGGAGACTAAATACAAAAATACCCAGGTTAGTTTAGCGATAAGCTAGCTGACATGACTCAAGTGGATAGATTTGAAATAGGTCCAAAAGAACACGCCGGTTTCTGCTGCTAGCTTCTGGCCAATGTACAGCGAGGGATCCTGGTGGTTAAAGTAAGTTCAAAGGAAACTCTTCCCGTATATTGACGCGGCTGCGTTGGTGCGTCCATGCTCACTTAGTTATGTTTTCAAAAAGTGAAAACGAGGCTTGGCGAAGTACTTTTGACAACACAGTGTAGATAAAGCTCTATATAAGTGTACTCCATTGCCCATGATAATCAAATTGGATTTTTCCTTTTTGGACTATGGCATATGTTTTGGGGCAAAAGTACAATTAATAACCCATTCGAGTTGAATCGAGATTCGCTGATTAAATGGTAAACGAATAGCAAACGCAGATTTTGGGGGTGAGTCCGAGCTCTAGTATTTAGTAATCACCTACACGATCCCTGATTGTTAGGTTGAATTTAAGAATACTGTTCGCTGATTCAGTGGAGGCTGGTGTTTCACGCTGCCTCATCTATTCTTACTTCCTTTCTTTAATTTTTCCTCTGGTCTCTTGAGGTTTCCCTAATCAGTTGGAATTTAAAGGTTTCTGGGGTTGGTGAAAGATTCTCGTTTTATAACTCTGTGGGTGGCAAGTGGTGTTTGGTTGGTGCTGGATTTCACTTTGTTTCATCTTTCTTTCCTTTGATCCTTCCCCTGGTCTCCTGACAACTTCACAACTGTGGTGGAACTCTGAAGTATCCGGTTAAGGTGTAAGGTATGGGAATTTTAATAGGTTTTAGATTAATTAAAGAGCACAAACTCACAAGCACACACACACACACACACACACACACACACACACACACACATACAAGAGAGCAATGATGATGACATGTTGACTCGGTAAGACTGTCGAATGAAGAATACTGAGCTCTCAAAAAAAAAAAAGAATTTAAGAATACTGTACGTTTTGGGTTTATAATCATTGGTGTCTTCAGCCATTTTGAGGAATTCATCATTTTGGTCTACAATATATGAATTTTTATGACGACCATGAAAGGCAATTGGTATAATATTGATATTGTGCATTATTTTCAGCTTTAAAAGGTTATTTTTATGCACTTTTTATTTGTTTGATTACATTTCCACTTGCACTGTTTCTATGCTTTTTCTTGTAACACTTTAGTTTATTAGACTTTTAAGTAAATGTGACAATCAACATAACAGATGCATACCCACAGCCGATGGTGCAAAAGGTAATGTAAAAATTAATTTGCATGAATTATGCTGATATAAATATACACCAAGGAACTAAACCAATCAATAAGGTTTTTTAAGTCAACACGTTATTTACAGTCTCGACTACGATTCATCACATCCGCCGAACATCAACACCTAACTTGGTTTAACTGGCCTGCTGAACAGTCCTGGAAATACTTTGGTGGCAGTCTTGATCTCCTTCTGTTCTTCCAGAAGACGATGTGCAGTGTTGCTCACATGGGAGGTCAAAGGTGAAAAGTTCATGTTCAATTTCCGATCAAGCATACACATCCATTTAGGAAATTGAATTGGATCCTCTCGTGGCTGAAAGGTCACAACTAAAATATAGACAGCACCTGATCCTAACAGTACTACGGTTTAAAGCAGTTCAAGTATCTTTCTGCTCTGATTGATTTTGAGTGCAGATTTCCAAGTTGCACTCAAGAACCTGAAAATAAGCAGTCCAAAAAAACTATTCTGTGTTCTAATTGCTCAGCTGCTGGTCATAAATAAAGTCCCACAGATAAAAGCTTACTCTGTGACAGGCAGTAAACCATTTCTTGTCTCTGGTTCCACCGCTTCCTTCTTTTTTTTAAAAAAAAACATCCCTCAGAAATGAGCTCATACTGTATAATGGATGATCAGCGGTCAGTGACAGCCACAGGCTCTGACCACCATGTTGCGGTACTTCTTTAGGATGACATTGGAGCTGTCATCAAAGTAGAGCACGGAGATGCCGTGGAGCTGTGTGGGAGCGCAGCAGGGCTTCGGCACCGTTCCCGGGTTGATAAAGTGCACCTGTGTTTAGAAGAAGTATAAATCTGTTTACACGGTTTGTCACAGACATAATGTGTGCGGTAAAGGTGGCTGTCATCACGAATGTCCCAGACCTACCAGAGTTTGCACAATCGCGTGGTTTGTGGCGTTCATGTAGGAATTGAGCGGGAAGGCGCACTCCCCTTCGCAGTAGTACGCCGCATAGCCCTCTGGTGCAATGATCCAGTCCTGAAGGCAATAAAACAGACATTTTAATGATAGATACATACATTTTAACACAAATATAAGATACATTAAAAAAAAAAATTACACCTTACCTGCCATCCCAAATCTCTGAAACTGACATACAGCTCATGTTTCTTACATCCATCTTTAGATATGCCGAGATCTGAAAATGTAAAAATATTAAGAGTAAATGACAATGAGGTAATAAGTCAAATAAGAAGCACACCAAAAAACGCATTTATTACACACCAATTTTTTTTTAAGGAGTTAAAAACCCAGCAGGTAATATATTAAACGTTTGAAAAAATTGCTAGTTAATAGGGGTTTGTAACGGGTTTGGTATTCGTCCTGAACCGTCTCGAACGTCACGTGCATACACTCAAAACGACGAATATGCAACTTCATTGCAGTATCCACACTCCAAACCAGGTGGCAGTAATGCGCCTAAATCAGTTTGCCAGCCGACAATAAAAAAAAAAACATGAAGAAAACTGACAACAAAAGGACATGATAATTTTTTCCCCCACAGTGGATAAATGGTCATTTGCATGTGCGTTTGTTTACATAATATGTTTGTAATATTCACTCGCGCCGCTTTTTGCGTCTCCTGTCAAATACATTTGAGTCGGCACTCACGAACGCAGCGCACACACTCACACACAGACTAGGACTGGACTATTGGAGCTAGCGGGCTAACACAGCTATCTCTACGGCGCTCTACAATTTCATTGCTCTTGGATGAATGGATGGATGGTTTTGTGTATCGGTATCGCCAGGAGTTTAAAGAGACTGGCGACCGGTCTGAGATACCCGTTTAGAACAAGACCAGCATACGGCGTCTCTCAAGGTATCCTGTGCAGCCACAGTGACGAAGTTTACGGCTCGTGCACCGTTTAAGAATTATTCAACTTTTTTTTCCTTTTAGGAAAGGTTTGATTGGAAACCGACGTTTGTTGAGCCCATTTTTTACAGTAGAAAACCACAAACAAAAAAATTCAAGTATGAAGAAATATAAAAGTACGGATACTAAAACAATTATCGTGTCCAATGCAGTCCCAATGTGTACTTATAATCTGAGCTTGTTTATTATAACATTTATTTAAAAAATATATATATTAATACACACTAACAATAATAATAATGATGATAATAAGATGGATGAACCTCCCATACCAGCTAACTTTGACAATTAAGACAAGCTTTTTCTTTCTTTCTTTCTTGTTTAAAAAATTTAATTAAATAAAGCCTAAGTACTTTTATGTGCATCTGCATCTTATGCCAAGTTATCTTTGGTAGTTCTAAAAGTTGTTGGACAAAGTGTTACCATCTGCTAAAATAAATGAAAAAAAGCTTTTTGGACTTTTTGTTTTTCCTGTTATACCAAACTCGTACCGAACCGTGACACAAAACCGAGGTATGTACCGAATCGGGACTTCTGTGCACCATTACACCCCTACTGGTTAATCTGTAAGCGTTATTTAGTTTTGATTAAATTCTTGTAATTTTGTCCAAATTCAGGCTTTTCTTTTGAAGTGTGATAACGTAGTCATTTATGATTTTTTTTTTTTACTTTCAACCGCTCAAAATGTTCACTGGCATCAGACCTATCTATACATATATAGTTGTTGTTCTTTTGTTTTTTTTATGCCCCCTATGGACAATAATAGCAGTATTATGCTAACAACAAAATTAACTATGCTGTATGTATATATATATATATATATATATATATATATATATATAAAAAATAAGTCTAATTTGTATATTTCATATGACATAGTTAGAGGTTTGAATAAGTCCATAATTCATAACAATATAATTTTTTATGCATGCCCAGTTTTTTCACAATGACAGTTTTCTGAACAGCTCTTGTAATTTTTCCCCAAATCAGGCTTTTCCTTTGAAGGGTGATAACTTAGTCATTTATTAATATTTTTTTTCACTTTTTTGTAATGCCCCCTGTAGACAATAATAGCAGTATTATGCTAATAGCAAGACTAACTATGCTGTATATATATATATATATATATATATATATATATAAAATAAAAGTCTAATTTGAATATTTCATATGACATAGTTAGATGCTCAAACAAGTCCATATACTTGTGTTTGATTTGAAATTGTGTGAAATGGACACCTGTTGCGGCTTCGACTGCCTTTAGTGCATCTTGGACGGTCTTCTGTGGTTTGGAGCGGTTTGAGTGGCGCCCCCTATGGCCGTGAGCAGAACGGGTATTGCGAAAGCGAACCTCGTTGGATTTAAAGAAGGCAACCAGAAAGGGTCGCTTTTGTTGTGCCCCGCTGCCCGTTAACAGCCCAACCAGTCGGGGGGTCTTCCTATAACCTGTAGTGGAATAGAGTGACAGAGTTTTGCAGATGACAGTGTTTCAGATTCTGGGTGGTCTTGATCACATGAATATCACATGAAACACATTATAGGTAATAATGTATCAAGTTGACTGACCATAGTTGTCTTCCAGGAACAGTTGCAGGCCCAGGTTGTGCTCAGGGTTGGCCAGCCAAAGATTACTGGTGGCAGTCAGGTCAAAGATGAGCCAGCCCTCCTCTGCAGCCCACACCTCTCGCTGTTCAACCAGCAACAGCTCCACTTCACTGCAAGAAGTTGATAAAACGGTAAATGTATGCTAATGTTCCTGGGTAAATTCAAAATAGTAAAACTTGCATTTACAATAACATTCATCAATGAAACAATGAGGAATCCCACTAGTCCCCATAGGTCAGGGGTCAGCAACCTTTATTGGCAAAATAACCATTTTAGGCCAAATAAATAACAAGAAAATCTGTCTGGAGTCGCAAAGCATTTGAAGATTGTGATGAACGAAACAGTGGTTTAGTACCGTAATGTACTGAGGGCCCAATTAGAGCTCATTAGGGCTGCACCACAAGAAAAAATAGGAGAGTAACGTCCAATACGTAGACATTAATTTTATTCTACCTTTCCTCTTCCTTCCTTTAAAAAAAAAAACATTTTCAGACTGTTTTTCATGCATTTTAGATTTTTCTGCCTTTATTTTTCTGTCAATTTCTGACATTTTGGAAAATTTTATGGACATATTATGGTAATTTTCTGCTTCTTTTATTTCTTTTTCTGACATTTTATGTTTGTTTGTTTTTTACATTTTTTGCTATCCATTTTCTGTCATTTTTTGCAATTTTGTGGAAATTTTATGATAATTTTCAGGATTTTTTGTTTTGTTTTTGGACATTTTATGGTAACTATTTGAACGTTTTCTTTTCTGTCTTTAAAAAAAACACAATATTCTGACTTTTTTTCTGCAATTCCAAAAGCATTTTATGATGATTTTCTGCTTTTCTTCTTTTGTTTTTGGACATTGGCTGGTTACTTTTTGAATATTTTTCTTTGCCTTTTTTTAAATTCAAATCTCTGACATTTTTGGCTATTTCATGGACAATTTATGGTAATTTTCTACTTTTCCTCTTCCTTTTTGGGCATTTTTAGGTATTTTTAAAACCTTTTTCATCTACCTTTCATCTCTCTTTTTCTGACAATAAAAATGTGGACTCTAACATTTTTTTAAACGTTTTATTACCAGTATTAATTTATTTAAATCTAAATCATTAATTGATTTAAAGAATACTTTATCTAAAAAAATAAAACTAAATTTGTAAATAATAATAATAATAATAATAAAATGGATGATGGATGGCTGGATAATAACAATAATAATAATAATAATAATAATAATAATAATAATAATAATGATGATGATAATAATAATAATAATAATAATAATAATAATAATAATAATAATAATAATGAGATCCACAGGGAGCCAGAGAAGAGGGACTAAAGAGCTCCGTTGCTGCCATAGGAGTATAACTTGAATCTCATTTCACTTCTGGAGTAAGTACACATAACATGTTAATAGTAGACAAATTGGGGCAATATCATTATTTTCCTCACACAATCATTATGAACACTGACACCACTTCAACAAAATGGCGGGACAGTGTGTGGTCTCCTTTTAAGGGCAAATTTCATAGACAATAGCTTTGTTTACAGAATGGTTTTTAGACCCTCAAGCAGACGTCTGTCTTTTGTTTTGACGCCTGCTCGTCTGCACTGAGTGGCCTTTATGTAAGGGCTTGCGAATGACAATGGTCCTGCAGTCAACATTGTCGTCAGCCCTACTGTCACCGGTGAAGGGCCTCGCTCCCCGTCCTCCACCATATTCTTCCAACATACTGAGATTAACAAGTCAATACTGTGGCTTAAAAAGTGGCTGTGCAATAATTGTATATTAAAATCAAAACGTACAATCGGTTTAAAATTATAATTACTATTAACAAACTTGTCAATAGAGGGTGCCGCCCTCTCTTCTAACTGAGTCATATTCAAAGGAACAAAGATTAAACAAATGACAAAAATGAAATAAATACTTGATGAGCAGGATAAATAGCATGCAGGTATTTATTAGTTAAATTGATCTGTTTATCACTTCTCAACAACTGACTCCCGCTAAAAGTGTGACATGCGCGTATGAAAGTGCTGTGCAAAAATTATGTGATAAAGGATAATCATTAAAATTAGGGAAGGGCGAGTACTAAAACCGGGTATCGATAACGGTGTCGATAGCAGCCATATTTTAAGGTATCGGTTAGGGATGTCCCGATCCGATCACGTGGTTGCTGACTCGATCGGAATCATAAGTTTTCTCCTGATCAGGACTCGGATAAATATATGAGTTTTTTTTATTATTATAACTTTTTATTAAATCTGGAGTTGGGCGGTGGCACAGAGTGACAATTAATTTTTCCACACAGTGCGTGCAGCATGGCGTCACTTTACTACAGTGATACTATTAATGCCATCAAGTGGCGGAGCTAAACAAAGAAATGGCACGGAGGTATTTGGAAGTAGATGATAATAAATTATTATCATCTTTAATGTGGAAATCAGAGTCTGGAGTCTGGACGCCCTTCGAAGGGAGCCCGAAGTCTAGCCTAGCGCAAGTTCAAAGGGTCGGACGTCCTAGCCGGGCCGCCAAATTCCACCCAGGCCGGCAGTCTAGACCCCAAAGTCATGATATGGTAAGATTAAATAAATTTTGCTGGCTTGCTCTTCAAGTGCAGCCTTTTGATTGTTGAGAAGTTGACTTGTTTCACACACACACACACACATATACAGTATTTTTTCTTCCTAAAGTAAAAACAACATTAGGTGAGCCCATCAATTTGTGTTAAGTAGCATGCTTCATAACGGCTACAGTAGGTTCTCAAAAATAAAGCTCTGGTGAAAAATGTATATACTGGTTAATAATAGCCTTTTGAGTAACTCATAGATTAGATATGCCAAAAAAAGGTGTGTTTTTTTATGGTTTAACCACTGTCCACTCACCACTAAAAGGTGTTGGGGTAGTTTTGTTTAAAAAAAATAATAATTTATGGAGGGAGGGAGGGACGGACGGGCGGACGGACGGACGGACGGACGGACGGACAGACAGACAGACATGACGGGAGTAGACTAGTCGCCAAGACTGGACAGGACGACAGTAGACTGGTCGCCATGACTGGATATGACGGGAGTAGACTGGTTGCCAAGACTGGACAGGACGAGAGTAGACTGGTCGCCATGACTGGACAGGACGAGAGTAGGCTAGTCGCCATGACTGGACTGGACAAGAGTAGACTGGTCGCCATGACTGGACTGGATGAGAGTAGACTGGTCGCCATGACTGGATATGACGGGAGTCGACTGGTTGCCAAGACTGGACAGGACGAGAGTAGACTAGTCGCCAAGACTGGACAGGACGAGAGTAGACTAGTCGCCAAGACTGGACAGGACGAGAGTAGACTGGTCACCATGACTGGACAGGACGAGAGTAGACTAGTCGCCAAGACTGGATAGGACGAGAGTAGACTAGTCGCCAAGACTGGACAGGACGAGAGTAGACTGGTCACCATGACTGGACAGGACGAGAGTAGACTGGTCATCATGACTGGACCGGACGAGAGTAGGCTGGTCACCATGACTGGACAGTACGAGAGTAGACTGGTCACCAAGACTGGACAGGACAAGAGTAGGCTGGCCGCCATGACTGGACAGGACGAAAGTAGACTGGTCGCCATGACTGGACTGAACGAGAGTAGACTGGTCGCCAGGACTGGATCGGACGAGAGTAGGCTGGTCGCCATGACTGGACAGGACGAGAGTAGACTGGTCGCCAAGACTGGACAGGACAAGAGTAGGTTGGTCGCCATGACTGGACTGGACCAGAGTAGACTGGTAACCATGACTGGATTGGATGACTAGGCAGAACGTGGGCGACTTGACAGTGATGAGGATGACTTGACAATGACGTAGACGACTTGGCTTTGACGAAGATGACTTGACTGAGATTTGGACGACTTGATTGAGACGTGGATGACTTAACTGTGACGAGGGCTTAAGCCTGGTTTATACTTCTGCGTTTGCTCTTGCGTTAATGACCGGCGTAGATCACGTGATCTACGCCGGTCATTAACTTGAAGTCCCACGTAGCTTGTGGCTGGGTGCTGCGCACACGTCTCCAAATCTTGTACGGCGTAGATGGCGGTTCGTACAATCGCTCGTGATTGGTCAGACTGATGGCGTACTCAGCTTTTTTTCCCCCTCACTCTCCCCCCCAGATAGTTTCCGTGAAGGCAACTGTGTAAGCGCAGGCGACACGAACCCACTTCCCGCCCAGGAGACCGCGTTTGTGTGAGATTGTGTGGATATATGTGTTGAGGGGGGAAAACAAAAAAACTAACTGTGTTCGCTAAGCACGGAGCTTCTGTGTTTTGGCGAGTTTTGGTTGACATCAACTGTTGCAATTTGACATTAAACCAACACTAAGGAACTTAGAAACTTCAGTTTATGTTGATTTTGGCGCCGCCATATGGACAAAAGCTGTAATGTTATGCCTGAAGGAAGACCATATTTCCATACCATATTTCAAGCGCATTGCTCCGTTTTTTTTTTCCCGTGTGTCGACATTCAAATTGACTTCATTCTTTGTAACAAATGGGTTAAGGGCTAAGTGACGTATGCCATAAAGCAGTCAGCACTTTTGTAGTTTTTTGTGTGGCAGTATTCTTACCATCCTCCTCAAAGTTGCTTAGTGCCAGCAAAAATGATAAAGGCTCCCTCAGGCCATGGCAAAGGCGCCATTCAACTCGTTTTAAGTCGATGTTTCATCAGAAGAGTTATGAAAATATTTTATTAAGGTTGAAAAGTTCCTTAGTACTACTTTAAATAATTGCCATGGTGATGAGCCAACGCTCCCCTCGGCCTCGAAAATTGGCATCCTAGCCAATAGCAGCCGTAGCGACACCGCGACTTGGAGTGAAACTGCATCAGAACCTGATGTGTATTTTGCACAAGTATGAAGAGGCTCCGCTGTTACGTCTCCGCCGTAGCCTGACGCAGAAGTATAACGAGGCCTTTATTTTTGGCACGACGAAAACCACAGACTCCCACACATAACGCCGACAATGCTCCCACACAAACTGGACAAACACAATAGACTAAATACACCACCACTAATGAGACACACCTGGGCAAACACAAGTGGCTGGGGGCACTGATTGGTGACACACAGGTGGACAAGGTGAAACAACGAGATAAGGGAAGAAACCAGGAACACGACAAACACCAACCACGGACAAAAACAACAAGAACACCCATAACAAACAAAAACCCAAGCCAAGGAATCAGAAACATTACATAAAAAGTATGCTTACCTGTCCGCAGCCTCATGCAAGACCTGGTACACGCTGATTCTGAAGGTTTCATTCTCATAGCGTTCCTGAATGGAATCCTTAAAAATCCTCAACTCTGCTGCTGTGACAGCCTCTCCCTCTGGAATACGGGAAAGATCGAATCTGAATTCCCGTTGGTGCTTCTGGTACAGAAGTTCTTGATCCCGATCAACTGTTGGAAAAGAAAAATGGACATGTGGAAATGCTTTATTTATATATTCACATCAAACTTCTGGCAGAAGCTATAAATCAACATTTGATTGAGGCTTTTCTGCACCATTTACTATCCACTCCATTATAATAACACCATGATTCATGGTTTATTATTTCAAACCAGCTGCCGCACACTAAACATTTGACTCTCAAAAAGAAAGTTTCTCCCTTGTGAGGAAAAGTTAAGCCACTGTGTGATGCGAAAGCAGACAGGGACGTCAAGTTCTGTCAAAACAGTTTGAGACTCCGACAATCCTCTGATGTGTGTCGCCTCTCGCCACATCTCGGAAACGCCGCAGCAGGAATAGAAAAACTCTCGCCTCACTTAAGTCTGCCATACATGCCAATACGAGGGATAAAAACACACCCGGCATCCAATTTGGCTCCCACATGTGTGTGCCACAAGAAAAGGCCCATTAAGGCACTGCCCGGAAAACCACAGCTGCCAGTGTGCTTTTGCAAACACATTCACATGAAGTATAGCAATCTACACAATTCATGTCGCTGCCAGATTGTGTAGCACCTCCCTGATCCGTTTCCCATGTATCACTGTCCCTGATTGTTCAACATGGACGTCAAGCGGCAGTAAGCATTGTGGCTTTTCCGCCCTGCCAGATGAAACCTTGCTCAGACTTTCCAGAAGAATGGCGGTCAGAAAAGACCCCAAAGCTTCCTGACGCTTCCCAGTGTTTTTGCAGCATTAGGCAACGTGTTTGTCCTTGGGGAGAGTGCCGAAGGTCTCCGGCGAAGGTGCGCCACGCGGTCCAGCGCGGCGATCAGCAGCCCGCTGACATCACTGTAACATCAGAACACAAAAGCCTCCATCGCTATAATTTTAATTTCATAGCCCGAAAGCCTGACACACATTGCCACGTCTTTTCAAAAGACTTCTAACGCCACACACGTACGTACACATGCCCACTCGCTCTTAAGAGCCGTGCATTCTGAACCCTGCTAGTCATTTGTGTGACCGCAATTAAATGCTGGAAGGGAGCAGGGGGTATTTTTATGAAAGCAATAATTGCTTGTAAGAACTTGGCGTGTTTACGTTAGGGACCATTAGCTGCTAAGATCAGACCTCAGATATGCAAACTTCCCTCTGGGAGGGATTTCAACACTTCAGTTTGCCCCTGACACTGCAGGGCCACACAGACATGAACCGTTTGTGATTTTCAGAGACATTTTTGTCAAGAAACAGCATGGGTGGTTTCAGACTTATCGGAGGGTAGCGAAATAAAAAGAAAAAAACATGACTTGGGAATTATTTGTGAAGACTTTAAAATATCAAATGCATCACTTGAAGCTCAGCCTTTACATGTGGTCTATTACTCAAGAGAACACTTTACCCCCATTCGCACCATTTAAAGCCTACGTGTGTTGACAAGTTTGACAGCATTGCACAAACTACAAACTGTTTTCTTACAGATTATCACAGTGACCAAGAGGACTTTGTCAAAACAAATGTTCCCCATATGAATACATCTGCTCCAGACAATGTCTGTTTGTTTAGGATTTGCTGAGATTCATGAAGTTTGACAATCAGTGCATTTGGAGTGTCTAAACTACAAAACTACCACAAGGATTGAAACCTGCATGCGCTTGTTTATTGGGAGCGAGTCTACTGAATAAGAAAATTACAGTGATTTTCTTAGCATGATCCCCTGACGTGAACCCTGACATCAACATCGCAAAACTGTTTTGTGTTTTCCTTGAAGCTTTTTTCCCCTTAAAAAAAAAAATCTGTTAAATATTTTAGTTGAAAAAAAACCCGCACAACTGTAGATTCAATGTGCAGTTGAAATCTCCAATGATACAAACACATTTTCATTCCTGTGGATCGTCAAGCACTTTGCAAATGTTCTATTGTATGAATAAAATCTTAATAACAAAGCATTAAAACCCTTCCCAACAGTCTCACCCCCCCACAATGAAACTGACAAACATAGTCCACCTGCAGGATAAACCTTCATCTGCTCAAAGCTGTGATCTTTACAGGGGAAATACCATAATCCATTTAAGTCTTGAAGCCATCATCTGGGGACCACCATGCCGCTCCAACACAATGAGGGGCCCAAGAAAAAAAAAGAAAAAAAGATCGACACAGGAGTCCATGGTGTGCTTAAAAGGGGAAAACCTTAAATTTAAAAAGCCTTTGAATACTACTAACGTGTTGTGTTCTTTCATATTGATTCATCTCAGATGGCTCTTTATTTGTGTGTATAAATTCTAACTCAATGACATTAAAGCAAATGGACAAGAGTATAAACAGGTCTTTAAATTAAGATAAACTTCATCTCTTCCCAATTGGCCTTTAACCCTCTGACAGACCCTGAGGCAGCAATGCTGCAGGATAAAATGTGACATACTGGCACCAGGCTGTCTGTCATATAGATAGATGTTTATGCAATGCAACAAAAAAATTAATCTACACTTCTAAAAATGTAAAAGCTACAAAATGGTATTATACAACTCATTTCAGCAACACTACAACCACTACCTCAGAGCTTTCGAAAAAATTTAAAAAGAAAAAAAAAAGCATGAAATGTACCATATTACCATGTTAATTTAAGGGGAGCACATTCAAGGCATGTAGTTAGCATGTCAGCCTCCCAGTCTAAGGTTCTGTGAATGAATTTTGACTTGGGCCTTTTCTAGCATTTGTATGTTCCCCACGTGCTTGTGTGGGATTTCTCCCACATTCCAAAAACATCGGGCCCCTATGGCCCCATAAAGCAGAGAAAGGGCACAGTCTGTTGACAGGAACATATTCTGAGTGAAACTCACAGATGTTACCCCCAAAATAGCACTACAATTATTATGAGACAAAGTGCATTTACACACTATAATTTCGGGACGCGCCATTGTGATAGTTAACCTTTGCAAGGCTTTTTTCAACCCAGTGCCTGTTGGATTGGACTCGAAATTGTCCATAAACGGGCTCAGGGATCAGAACAGGCAGGGGAGGCAGTGCCTCCCTGTCCCCTCAAACAACAAAATGATCACATTGATTGATTTTCCATTTTAGTTCTCTGGTCAGTTACATTGATTTTCTTTCTAAATCCAATAATATCCATGAATTCGTCATTAAAATAAATAAAGTTGCAGAATTGGCATATTTCCTGTTCGAATACATGGGCTGAAGAGAAGAGCGGCTGCAATGAGTCATAGTGTCCTTCCTGCGTCATGTGACCACGCCCACATTAATTGAAACAGGCCATTAATGGTGCACGAGATATTGTTGTTTGTCTTTATACCACCAAATATACTTGTTTTATCACACGTGTTCTGCACATGCTGACGTTCAACAGTCGATCGAATATTGCCATTCACAAATCCTTTGGCGCTGTCCGCCATGTTGAAAATTGAATAGTTCTCTCAACTCGGAAACTCGGGTATAAAAATAAACTCCTAGTTGTCCGGTAGAAAATACGACATGAGGGGGCATTCACGTGCAATTTTCTACTCGACGTGGTATTTACCATAATTTCGATACCACATGAAGGCAGCATTATTTGTCTTTTGGAAAGTTTACGGTGGAACAAAGAAAGTACCGTGCCACAGCCTACAGGTGGCAGTGCTGAGCTCCACTGGTGTAATGCGGAGAAGAAGTGTGGCGCTTTTTCCGAGTAAGCCCTGGATGCAGAGCGCAGTTGGAGACGTGCCTCAACGTCGGATGGACCTAAACATTTGACTCCGCCAACACGGATTTTCGACCTCGAATTCCTTCTTTCTTTCTTTGTTGTTAAACCTAACCCTAACCATAACCCTACCACATAACGATTACAGTATGTTTTGAACACTTTATTGAGCAACGAAAATTTAAAACTTACCAAAACCCAAATACTAAACTCAAGCGTCCAGTGATGCTGGGGACATGTAGTACTGCACTTCCGCCTCTTCCTCAAACCGTTTATTTATCTCCACCCCGGCTGACTGAGGCTTGAGTGTTTGTAACTTTTGATGCTCCATAATATGTTTAAAAAACACACAAACAACTTTACGATATAAGACGGCGCATCATTAAATCTGCAAATTTTGTTGGAAGAAAAATTGTTTAAACCATTTTGAAAAATCCGTGTGGGCGGAGTCAAACTTTTAAAGCCACCCGACTGCACTCTGCATCTAGGGCTACTTGCTTTTTCCTGCTAAACATTAAGCAATGGTTATTTTGCTGTGATCAGTCAATCACCGGAGTGATATATTCTTGGCCTGGGGTAAATCTGCTATTTTACAGTGAGTACAGTAGGTTGGCCGTGAATAGGTTATGTTAGCATGATGCGTATAGGCTGCTGGGAAACGATTATTTTGCCACGAGTCATGAACAGTATGTGGTTCCTGTCTTGCTTCATCCCCTTTTGTCTCTTTTCACAAAGTTTTCATTTTGTTTTGCCACCTATGGGCTGTTATCATCATTACCAGCTTAACCCTAGCCATAACCCTGAAAGCAGGGTTATCAGGCAGTAGGGTGCACTTTGCGTGTTTCTCATGCTGCAATCTTGTCTTTTACTTTTTTGAATGTGGAAAATTAATCAACGCAGGGCGGATCCAACTCCCTCACGGCAACATTGACAGTCAAATGTTCATATCAATTTCAATTATTCGATAAACACGTGAAACAAAACAGCTCGTTCACAACTCCTGACTGGCTGCATGTGTAATCAAAGTAAATAAAAACAGAAAAATAATAAACAAATAGGTAAGAGTAGTATTTGAACCCGTGACATAGGAGCTTCAGGGGGACCACTCCCTCCCCACTACGCCACAATAGCTTATACTTGCGGCTCTTGCGCAATTGACGGCAGGTAGCAAATTGCCAGTCACGGCAAAATAACCACAGCGTAAATATAATTTTATTTTTCTTTAAACCAAACATTTCGATTAAGCTCAAAATTGAAATACATGCCAATTGTTGTTCATATTTTTATATCTGACTCTAGAGGAGTCAGTGTCTCACCAGTCATGAACCTCACAGCATGTCACTTGCACCATGTAGGCCTACATCTTGACTGACCATTAAAAACATTACCCATGGTGGACATAAAACTACATAGACGTTACGATTTCCAGTGTGGAGTAGAGACAAGAAAACCAAAACCTGAATGAAATAATTGAGGCCATCATCACTTGACGACGTGTCCAGTAGCTATATTCAAAATGTACACATGCCTCATATGTGGGCACCGCTATATTAATCAAGCAAATGCAACAACAAAAAAGAAACTTACAGCAATTTGAATATTTTGAATAACAAGGAAACATCCGTAAAATAAACTTACCGAGATTGACAAAACTCATGACCATATCAGCATCATCCAGAAAGCGACTGTCCTGCAGGGTCACCAAATTGGAAGCCTGGGAGTCCAAATGGGGATTGTAGCTGGAATATCTTGTGTGCGGCGCGTCTGCCGAGGCAGTATTATACAGGTCCAGCATGAACAACGGGGCAGCGTTGAGCCTGAAGTCGACCTGCGATGGTCGCGGGCGATGAGGCAGTCCCAAGATGGAAAGAATCTCCCGCTGCATGTCCCTGCGCTCCTGGCTCCTCAGTCGGCGGTGGATGAAGCTGGAGCGCACATCGTTGTCCACCGAGAAGTTGGAAAAGGACATCTTTGTGGACAAGACGCCACAACTCCAAGTCAGGAAAATGATTAGTGTCCCCAAGGAGCACGTCACAGTTCGAACCATGTTTTTACGCGCGTCTCTAAAATATATTGAAGTAATCGATCGCTTGTAAATATTTCCAGGATCAAAAATCGAACAGGATAATAATCTCATCAAAATATGCGGTCATCTGATGTAACACTGCTCTCTTGTGTGTTCCCGTCGTGCCCTTTCTTTGCTTATGGCAATTTTGCAGCCCGTTTAGAGACCCTATGTCTGAAAAGGAGGGGCGGGGGAGGGGGGCTCATTGGGGGGAATTAACCACAGTACAGTAAAAAGAATGGAGTGTCTTTTTAAGAAGCTTGTCCATATATGTTGGCGTGTTTTTTTTAACAAGTGTCATCCATATTATATTTAAACGATTTGAAAACTTTTGACCATCAAGAGGTTAAGACTAAAAATAATTTAAAAAAAAATCCCCCTGCAGACCCCGAATCAACATAGCCTTCTTTGAACTGAAACAATCAGGTTGGTCCCACCCTAATCATTTGGGGGTGTACTCTGAGCTGCTGTTTAGTGGCAAGAAGGGACTTGCCAATGGCCCCAGTGAATTAGTGTAACAATGTGCAAAGCACTCACCGTTGTTTTAATAGGTGGGTAATAGCTCAAGGTGTGGGTGATGAATGCATAAAGTTAAATCCAATTCTTAGGTGCAGATTACACGAGTGCTACTGTGAGTTTGAATTTAACAAACAAAGTAAGATACAGTATGTTGCCTACTGTATGTCTGTGCAGTGGTGGGCAGGGCATGCCTAAACATAGGCTATATTCTATCCTGCGGATATACTGTAGGACGTATATTGACAGCGAATGGGAAATTATTTATTCCGTTCCACCCCCCGTTGATTAAAAATTCTGTGGAACATTCGTATTAAAGAATTGGGGCAAGGTAACTGTGGCTGTGACTGTGGCTATATATTGAAAGAAAGAAAGTAGTAAAACCTTTCATTGGCACTGAACTGAAACTAGCAGAAATTGTTTCGTCAGTTTGCATCATTTTGTTAGTTTTTTTCTTGAGTGACACCGCTAATGGTTAGCATGTCTGCCTCACAGATCTGATGTCTAAAGTTGTCTGCTCTCAACTTGCCTGCCCGACTTCCTCCCACATTCCAAAATCAATCATACACACTCACATTCTCACCTGTAGGAAATTTAGTCTCTGATTAACAGTGGAAGCAAGTGGGCAGCAGGTATTGTGTAAAAGGCCTGTCAAGATTTGTATTTCGTAGTGATTCTTAAATGATACTGGGAAAATGAACTTGTCTCATAAGCAGGCCTCAGTCCTACATTGCCTAGGAAACAGCATAGAGAGCCAGGCTATGCCATTTTTTTAAAAAAATTTGGGGTTACAAAGGATTGTGCCCTGTGCCTAGCAACAAACAGACTGCACATGTGTGTCCTATATGCAAACTGACATGTAATCTTATTAGTCTTGTTGAGGTGTGCAAATTACAAACTACAAATATGTGATTACTGTACTTCAGTATTTTTCAAATACTGCATCTGATTGAGTATCTTACTTGGGTATTTATTCTTCTACAAATGTTTGCTTTGATTCCTCAAATTTGAAAGAGATATCTTAGTTTCTGCTCCTTACTTTCTACGCCTGCTATTTTTGCTTACTATTGTTAAAAGTTGTCGACTAAAAGAATGGTTTGAGTCTAATAAAAACACATAAAAGTGAGGTGCATTTTTTCCACACATTTCAATGTCAGCTAATGTAAAGATTTGAATTATGTTGCTTTGTTTTGCTCAAGCAGGACCTCTTGTCAGTGCAGTCATTATCCTGTCAGAATTAAGTGCAGCGAAGCTGTGTTTAATGTTTGTTTTTTCCCCCCCTCATGAGCAATGTACAAGTTAATAAAACAGGTGAATTATTTTGTGTGCAGCAAAGGCTTTTATGTGTATGTGTTTTCATTATGGAAACAAGTACTGGTATTTTATCAGATTTACAGTAAGATAACCATTCAATACGGGTTACTTTTCAAAGGCAGCAAAACGAGCCCAAAACTTATGCGAGCATTCCGTTTGTAAACTGTACAGTTTAATAAACAAACATATGATACATTATTAATGACAATAATACAAATGTTTAACAGTTAGTAGTTCACACATGTTCACCAGAAGGTTTAAAAATACCTCAAATAAAGATTTAAAATGAAATTCAAAACGAGCACAAATCAGAACCCAAACAAGTGCCAAGATTTTTGTCCTACACTGCCTCCAAGCGTTAATCCCGCAAAGTGCAACTTCCTCCCGGCAGCCTACGTCACCAAACTGCGACACAGCGCTCAGCTAAACAAGCGCCACATTTTTGTTGCGCCGAATAAATTTGTGATATTCGGCTCAACGTCGGAGTCAAAATTGGGATAAAAGAATAACGAATTCGGGGTATGTATACTCATTGATAAAAGACAGTCAGTATTGTTTAAATATTGTGTATACCGCTGTTGCTCAGGAGACGTTTGCCGGTCTAAAGTGGAAGATTTCCAATAAGCAGCTAGCTAACGTTAGCTAGCTCTGAAGTCGTGACATTTCACACTTACAATTTATGTGAACAATCGTATTAGAATAATAATGGAGTCAGATCCTTATTTTACATTTTGTCCTTGTCACCATTGCGCTTACTTCCCAACTGGTGGGTTCTGTGCTATTTGTTATATCCCCGCCCTCGTCGAATGCAGATGTGTATACGTTGCGAGGCAAAGCCTTTGGTTCCAGCATACAGTATTTGACTTTAAATACTTGCAGAATTGCTACTTGCAGTCCGGATGATGAGAGGCCATATGCATTTCTCTTACCACGTATAGATCGGGAATTACGGTAATGCACCATGAGTTTATTTGGCACCAATTCCGGTTTTGGAACAACGGGAACTGGCGTTTTTGGAAACACAACGGCTGACACGCACAATCCTATGAAGGTAAATAGCAAACTGGCTATACATAGATTTATTGACTTGTTACTGTGTCAAATATTGTACTTTTTTGTGTCGCTTAGGATGTTGAAGTGACTTCTCCACCTGATGACAGTATCAGCTGTCTGGCTTTCAGCCCCCCCACCATGCCTGGGAATTTTCTTATTGGAGGATCCTGGGCTAATGATGTGCGTAATTGCGGGGGTTCAGTAGTTTCGAGGCAGGTGTTATTAAGTGTGGTTATGCAAAATAAGAACGTATGTCTGTATGATGTGTCATTAGGTCCGCTGCTGGGAAGTACAAGACAACGGACAAACTGTCCCCAAAGCTCAACAGATGCACACAGGTCCTGTGCTTGATACGTGCTGGAGTGATGTAAGTCTTGCCATACATGAAGCTCTCTTGTACACAAACAAATTTCAACATGCTTACTATCTATCCAGGATGGTAGTAAAGTGTTCACTGCTTCCTGTGACAAGACCGCTAAGATGTGGGATCTCAACAGCAATCAAGCAATGCAGATTGCACAGGTAATGAGTGCACTTATCTTCAGATTGGAATCAGGCCTCTTCCAAATGGGCCAATGTAAGTGCGGCCTAAATACATAGATTTGGTCTCAACGTGCAAATAAAATAGTAAAAAAAAAAAAAAAAAAACTAAATACTGTAGCATTACATTGGAATTGGGCACTTGAACCTGCAGTGTAAACCCAGCCACCGATATAAAGCATAATCATCAAACTTTCTCCTTTCTCACTCACAAGCATTTTACTTAACAGCACGATGGGCCAATCAAGTCGATTCACTGGATAAAAGCACCAAACTACAGCTGTGTCATGACTGGGAGCTGGGACAAAACACTGAAGGTGCACTCTCCTGCGTCCTCACGTTGAAATGCATAAACTAGTGCTCAACCTAAATGAGTGCATGAACACAAGAATATATCTTCAACCATTCATACATGACATGCTTTTGTTGTTTGTATTCCAGTTTTGGGACACCCGCTCGCCCAATCCTATGATGTCCCTGCAGATGCCTGAAAGATGTTACTATGCTGATGTTGTACGTTGACTTGAAGAAGGATCATGCAATATATTCTCACCTAACGGATGATGTGTCGAGCGGTTTTTTTTTGTGCATCTCAATATGATCTACCTCTAAAGGTGTACCCCATGGCGGTGGTGGCTACAGCTGAGCGAGGCCTGATTGTGTACCAGTTAGAGAACCAGCCCTCCGAATTTCGCAGACTTGAATCTCCCCTTAAACATCAGGTGAGTAGATTTTTTTCATTGTTAGGAAACATACATTCATGCTCCAATGTGTAATATTCCGAATGTGTAAGTCACTTTGACTCTAATATGTTTTGTAGCACCGCTGCGTGGCCATATTCAAGGACAAGCAAAACAAGCCAACTGGCTTTGCACTGGGAAGCATTGAGGGACGTGTTGCCATCCACTACATAAACCCTCCTAACCCGTAAGCGTCAAAACGAAGACTTGCATTTTTGTTTTATAGTAGTATTTCAACAACTACTCAATTGTTAACATGATTCCATTTTCATGATTTCAAGTAGCAGTTAATGTTATCAAATGTACAAGCAATAATCTGAGACAAATGTGTTTGCCCGTTTTCACATAGAGCCAAAGACAACTTCACCTTCAAGTGCCATAGGTCGAATGGAACCAACACAGCCACCCCACAGGACATCTATGCTGTAAGACTTAAATTTCTTCCTCCTCCTTTTTTTTTTTTAAACTCCATTACAATACTACATGACATGGTCCCCGCAACTCACTTAACTGCAGGAAGTGACCACACCCATGAAATCACATGAAAAATGGCAAACTATATTTCTCTGACAATGTCAATCAAAAACCGTTATTATCGTCATTAGAAGCTCGTATTTGACCTGTTTAGCTGTACATAAACTAGTCCTCAACCTAAATGAGTGCATGAACACAAGAACAGTTTTTAAAATTTTGATCATGATTATACTAATTTGTATTTAAATTCTTGTGAATTTGAGTTTTAAACTCAAGTTGTTGCTTTGTTAGACATATGTTTTTGCAACATTTATTGAATTTGTTCTGTAATGTGTACATTAACAGAACTAATTTATAATAAATGGGCCGCCATTTCATTCAAACGTGGCTCAGTTTCTTGACCAAACCCAGAAAACAAGTGAGCCATGATTGGTCGTTAGCGATGTCATCTTCAGTCGATAGCAAGTGGAAGATAATATTAACTTAACAAATTAACTTAAAAATTAACAAAATATTAACTTTTTACTGCTGAAAATGGCTCAATGAGTCAAGTATCCCCAAAATTTCATGAAATCAATGGCAATTTTCTATTCTCATTTCAATTTCCTGATCATAAACCGGCCACAAGATGCCGTTATCAGTGCCGATACCTTGCAATAAGGCCGGGTATCGCCCATCCTTAGTTATTATTATGAATATGGACAATCGATTTATAGAGCATATTACTATGCATACAATTCATAGGTGTATTTATCATCCATAATGTCAGGAAGTGTTGACCATGAACCATACATTAGGCAGTTGTTGAGATAAAGGAATAGTGAATCAATGAACGATAACTTAAAAAGTGGTTTATTGAAGTACAAAGCTGCTGAGGTAGAGAGGAAATGACGACAAATAATCAATATGCTTTTTCTTCTTTACCAGGTCAACGCCATTTCCTTCCATCCTGTTCACGGGACTCTGGCGACTGTCGGCTCAGATGGTCGCTTCAGTTTTTGGGACAAAGACGCCCGCACCAAGTTGAAGACATCGGAGCAGCTGGACCAGCCCATCACGGCCTGCTGCTTTAACCACAATGGCAACATCTTTGCATATGCTTCCAGCTATGACTGGTCAAAGGTAGGATGTCTCGGGGGAAAAAACATGTTTATTTTACATAGTATGATATTATAATGTGAAAATGCATTGAGGTCACTAATTTCTTCAGGGCCACGAGTACTACAACCCCCAGAAGAAGAACTACATTTTTTTGAGGAATGCTGCAGAGGAGCTGAAGCCTCGGAACAAGAAATGGTGAGAGGCCGGCAAGAACTGTCCATTAGCCCGGATACCGAACTCGCCGGATGGGATCCGCATTTCCTCCGTGCACGCGTGGCTCACACTGGTCCTTTGTGACCACCACCGTGCAGCCCCTAGCATGCGTGGATATGAGCGAGCAGAAACGCTGATTCCAAGCCACTTCTTCTACAAGCAGAGATTCTAGCAAACTGGTTCAGTGGGAATAGTAGTTTACACAAGTGACTAAAATCTCTTTGAAGGCTTGTGTGGTTTCGACATCTGTTGCATGTACAATCTGCCTTTGCACATCGGCAATGAGTGGGTTGAGAATGGAGCTTGCAGGTTTTTGAAGCTGTATTTGCAGTGAGGCGTAGTATAGCGTGCTAAATGTTGATTGGCTATTTATAGAAAAATATATATTTATTGGAATACAGAATTGAATTGACAAGTCATTGGATTTGGGCAAGCAATATTTTACAATGGCTATTGGCTACCATCATTTTTGTACGATTTATTCTGTGCAAAATGGGACACAATTTATTAAATAAAGAGCCTAAAATAAACTGTTCCTTTTCACTGACTGCCTCCCCTCCTTTCTATAGATTCTTTGTGCCAAGTCGCATCTGGTGTGGGGAAACGCAGACAACCAGATGCTTTAGTATGCATGTATGCTCAAGAAAGACTCCTTCCATTCGACAAACACGTGGACCAGCTGCTGTGATGCTGCTTCCTGTCCATGGACCAATCAGAGAGGCCTACACAACTCAGTGCTGATGACAACTGCTTGGAAAACTGGTCGTATAAGTTTGCATATATATGGAGCGTTTGTCATTCAGTTACATCTGGGTATGTTTTTTTTTTTTTTACACCTCTCCAAAGACTGTCCATTTTAAATTTGTTGTTACTCTGTGGTTTATCTCTGGAATGTTGCTGTAAAATAAACAAGTGAAGATACTTTGATTCTAATGTATTTATTCCATCTATTATCTGTATCATTTGCCCTCAGTCGGATCATAGCTGAAGTGGAGCCAGCTGACTTTGTGATAGTAAAAGTAATAACTAGCAAGAGAGTGAAAACCCAAGTGAGGAGAGAACACAGAAGCTTGAACCCAGAACCGCAGAAATGTCTTTAAGGCAGATGTGATAACCACTTGTTCACGGTACTGCCATTTGTTTTTATTGCAACATACACATGGTAAGATCACTCAGTTTACTGTATGATTTTGACATGTAAACTAGTTAACTTTAGTGTTATCGGGACATAAATCACAAAATGGGATGATAATACAAAGGTTTTGGTTTATGCTTGTTTTAAGCAAGTTGACCAGCAGGTGGAGCGTGTTGACTGTTTACTCTTAACTTGAACGTGTTAGGTCAGGTCACCCACCTAAAGAAGGACAAATGTGATAAAAGATTCTTCATACAGGTTGAATCCTTTTAACGTTGGGGTGAAACAGCTGTGAAGTGGGGTGGGGTTTGCCACTAGGATATAAATGAGGTCACAACAAAGGCCACATGTGAAAAGTGAACAGGGTCATAGCGCACAAGGTGTGAATTAAATGTCATTTTATGGACGTTATTAGAGTATCACCTCACTGTGAGCCTGACCCTTGGTACTTAGCGGTGGGACTCCAAGCCACCAAGGTGGGAAGATTTTTCTGCAGCTGCACTTCTCCATCTCCTCTCAAAGTGGTACCACTTTCTTGCGGGGCTTGCCTCTTTGGTGTTAAATGTAAATCCTCAGCCCAGTGCAACCGTTTTAGTGTTGGAAGCAGCTCATTTAAGCTACATGCCAAATAAGGACATACTTATTCACCCTCACTAAAAGGGGGATGTGGGTCCATTACTTTACAATATGAGAGATGGATAATAAAGCACTGTATATTGCCATAACTGTGCAAAGCAGTAATGTGACTGAGTGGATCAGCATTTAGCTGTTATGCTGCACACAAATGGAATAAGATGCTAAATCAGCCCCAAGTGTATACATCCAGGTTTAAAACTATGCCCCCAAACCTATGATTAAGGTCTTTTAAAACATTTATGCAATAGAATTGTCCAAAATGTTCTTGCACTGTATGTTCTTTCTACTAAATTTGGTAAGCTACTTTTTATTTATTTTCTTTGCGTTTAAATTTCTTACTTTTTGTTTATTTGTAAATAGCTTTAAGTGTATTTTTAATTATGTAAAGGACATTGTTACCTTGCGACTTGCGTATTAAATGTGCTCTAAAAATACAGCAGCGCCTTGTCAGCCAGAGAAAGATTAATAATCACGAGACAAATATTTTCCATTCATTTTTGATTTATCTCATTAGGGTCAGGCGGGTTTGAAAGCCTAGTTGACTTTGGGTGAGATATTGAGAGAGAAAGATTGATTAAATAAATTAATTAAATCAATGAAAATCAAGTTTGTAGTTTAGTACGCTCAATGTATTACTGTTTTGAAAACGCGTGACATCCTTTTATTCTAAAGTTCATACAACGGTCACTGTAGTGAATGTAAAGCAAATCCATATTATTATTTCTTTAAGATTTTCATATGCCAAATAGTTAAACCACAGTATTTATTCATAGGCATTGTGTCCATGCCACGTGGACATAGTAACTTGTTAAGGGAGAATGAATCAAGGCACCGTTTTTTGTGCAGTTCAGAGTCTCTGAAGGACAAAGGCAGGTGCAGCGGGGTTTCCGAGTGGGCGGGGCGAAGGGGTGAAACGTAAAGAAGTTGGAACGTATGCGCTAATGTGATTGGCTAAGAGTTGTGCGGAGGCGGGCCCACATTTCTGGCATATAAAAACACACATCACTCGTCCTCCACAACAATCTGCCAGTTGTGCTCGCGACCGGAGGATCCTTCACATTAGTGAATTAGCTAGCGGTCGCCACCAGGTTGTTTTACGCGCAGTATATTGAGTCTGTGTACTCTTGCTTAATTAGTTTTTGTTACAAATGCCGGTCCGCCATTAAAGCTCAGTTAAGTCAGTTTAGCCAATGTGTGCCTCTGGGGGTCTGGCCGGCTCACCAATGCTTCTGCACCAGTTTATGAACGGAGCCCTGGAAGCCATGCATCCCACAGCGCTCCAGAAGGACACCACTTTTACTAAAATCTTCGTCGGCGGGCTGCCATACCACACCAACGACGCTTCGTTGCGAAAATACTTCGAGGCCTTTGGGGACATTGACGAGGCTGTGGTGATAACCGACAGGCAGACCGGCAAATCCCGAGGATACGGCTTTGTAAGTAGAACGAGATAAAAGTCACTCACTTCTCAGCGTGATGGAATACACACGCTGCGCTCATTTGCCTAACTGAGTGTAATACATTGAATTTGCCTTGCTAACACTGTAGAATGATTGCTTCTCTTGTCTGTCTGCTTTTCCACGTGTTGATTTTTTCTTTCTTTCCACGTGTTGATGTTTGTCCTTGTATGACTATCGAATAGATCCCTGTCGACTACATGCCCTGTTCATGTAATTGAATTGTCTTTCTATCTTAACGGGGATGAGTGCTCACACAAGTTAACTAAGAAGATTATATTTCCACATATGTCTGCCCCTTAACCCCAAAGACAGCCCCATTCACCCCTGAACAACCCTGGCTTATGGCTTAAGTGTGGGAGAGTCTGTCTGCTCTTGGTTCCTTTATATGGTTATTTTGGAGCAGCAGCAGTGGGAGAGTTTGACCTTGTACAGTGTGCCCTCCATTGTCATAGACGGAAGCGCCTGCATTGCTCACCGTTTAGATGATTTACACTGCAACTTGGCTGCTTTGGAAGAAATTGTTTTCATCCTGCGAATGTGTGAATACTCCGTAAAGATCTTATCTTTTGGAAGCTTTAGTAAGGAGCACCGGCCTAAGTTAACCCCCCACCACCAAATCACAAAATGCCAGATGCCAAAATGTCAAAATCATAATGGGGTTGTTAAAAAATCCTGGGAACAAAAAAAGTCCTGTTGCATTCTCTCAGGCCTGGCTAATAGGTGACTTATCCCGTCCGTCCCTGCCAGATAAAACCGGCCATTCTCCCTTTGACACAAAGCACAGAGGCCATGTGAGCAATGCAAATATTTACCAGAACTCTTGCAAGACCCATCAGCACTAGTTCTGTCAGGCCAAAGAAGGAATGGAAAAGTGTTATGTGTGTCTGTATGTTTACAGGCCGTATGGAAGACAATTGCTTGATGTTTACACATCAGCTTCTCAACCAGAGAAAACTGTCCTACGAGTCTTGTTGCTAACGGTTGAGCGCGGAGACCGGTGTTACCTGTCAAACAGGCTTGTTGGGATTTGCGTGCTGTCAGCCAAGCACGTGCTTAGTTGACCAACAGAAGACAACCTGCTCATTTTGGTTGGGGGTGGTGGGTGTAAACCAGCAGAAAGGGGGCGGGTGAGATGCCCCAAAGCTGAGCTCACCTTTTATCCAAACACACTTCAGAGGTGGATTAGTGGGACCCCCACAGCAAGACTCCACACAATGTAAACAAAGCCTCGTTCCTTCCTGTGTTCACAACACAGACGCCGGAATACGCTTTTTGACGCATTGCTGTTTTTAAAAATGCCCTCTAATACAATGACAGCCATGGCCCACATTCATTCATACACAGTTTGGTCGATTCAGTGGGCTGACTGAAGCTACGGAGCTGGCAGAGCTTGGAAATCAAAACAGAAGGGCTTGTCTAATACCTGGAGGGAGAAAGGAGGGGGCGGACTTAAGACAAGCTCCTTAATATTATGTCCCTAATTGGATAACCTCCTTAAATGTTATTCTGCATAAATCCATATTTCAGCAGGTGTGCCAATACTGCTGTGGGTGGCTTGAAAGAAAAAGCAAACTTTGTTTGTATTTTAAGTATAAGAATGGCAATAGGATTTTTTTTTAAATACGGTAATGCTTTTGGAGAGCATGACATGTAAGCTTCCAGATACCTATATGGGAGATCCTCAGTTTATATACACTGTTTACAAATAAATAAATAAGTTGGGTGAACTCACAATTTCAAGGCAACAAACTTTAATAACATTTTAAGCTGGGCAATTCAATTAAATATTTTAAATTTAAAAAAAACAACTCGGCAAATTGTTTTGGCGCTAGCAACTTTCTTGCTTTGTTGTGCGAACTAATATTATTGACACTAATGTCAATAATTTATACTGTATTGTAAAGTTGTTTTAACTTAAATGACTCTTTTTAGCACCCCCAAAAATACAAGTTGTGTTTTTTACAGCGTGCCATAGTTCAATACAGCTCGGGTCAAAACAAAAAACAAAAATAAACTCTTAATTTTTAATAATGAACGATGTTTAAGTGAGTTGAGGAATTTAATTGAGACAACAGTAGTGCATTGGTGCCAAGGAACCTGTATTGAAATTATTTGAGGAGCGTCATTTAGACAACAGTAGTGCTTTGTCGTCATCTTGTCTATAAACAATTACAAACCTTTTTAGGTCAGGCGTTCGGTACAACATGATTCTTTTTTTTTTGCGAGAGATCTAGCAGGGATATGGTCATAGCTAATGTCATGTTTGTTCTTCTAGCAAACCAGTTGAGGCTGAACCAACAGTGCCACTGCTGGTCACAGCCAAGCTGTGCACTCTCTTTTGCATCAATCGCTTCAAGACATAACTTAGACCAAATTCAAGTTTTAACAATGAATTATTATGATTCCCATCACAATGTCGCTCACCAGGTAACGATGACAGACCGAGGGTCGGCTGAAAGAGCCTGCAAGGATCCCAACCCCATTATTGACGGCAGAAAGGCCAACGTCAACCTGGCCTACCTTGGAGCCAAGCCCCGCAGCATACAAACAGGTGGAACATTGTATTATTATTTTTTATATATGTATTCACAAAATCAGTGTTCCTACCCTGATTAACTGGCCAGCTCCAGTTATGGCTGACTTGAAGGATCAAACTTTCTGTACATCCTGTTCTTAATAATAGAGGTTTTCATGAGGAAAAACGTCTTACAAACATCTGGTTGTATAAAATGTGTCATGTCCTAAGGGAAATGTTTTTGAATCCTTTCAAATCTAATGAGAATCAGCCACGTTTCTACTACAGTGTCAATCAACCCTTGCAGAAGATCGTTCAGATTGGCAAAAAAACAAACTGTGATATAGAGAGGCCGTATGAGAAAAATGCTTTAAACACATGTAAACTTGTTAAAACACACATGTGAGTTTTCCTTATTTGTATTTGTTATAATATGAGTAGAACTTTGTAAAGTATTCCTCAATTGTCACTCTCACATGAAACAAAACAAATGTAGAGATTGTATATCAAGTCTGCAAGCTTAATGCTAACATATAATGGAGAACACCATAGGCTAACTGTAAATGACCATTGACATGACGGCAGTTATAAACCTTAAAACAACTGCTACTTAAATGCATGCGCAGTACGAGCAGCGTCACGTCCAACAAAGACAATTAGACAGTGTTTTTAGAAACTCTAAAATGTTCAGCCAAACCACGTGGCTCAACATTACATGGATCTGTTCAAATGCCAGGTTTTTGTGATGCAACAAAATGATATTATGATAAATCACTCCAAACTTATTCCACCAATAATGTGACCTATAACCATCATGTACAACAGTTTTTATTTAAGAGAGGAAGTCCAAATAAACAACTGAAACAATGTAATTTCACAAGTGTGCACACCCTCTTTATATCCAAGTCAAAATGATCCAACCACGTTTCAACTCGGGTTAAATGGGAGTCAATATACAACTGCCACAATTAAAAGTGCCTCTTCGATTCAGTGTTTCTCAACCCTGGTCTTCAGGGAACACTATCCAGCCTGCTTTCCGTGTCTCCCTATTCCACACACAGGTGAGTCCAATGACAGCTCATCAGCGAGCACTGGAGAATACTCACCTGTGTGTGGAATAGGGAGACATGCAAAACAGGCTGGATAGTGTGCCCCAGGACCAGGGTTGAGAAATACTGCTTTGATTAACCCCAATAAAGTTGAGATGTTCTAGTAGGCTTTTTGTGATGTTCTTTTTTTCTTTTCTACCAAAGTAGAAAAGTTTAACCGTGGTTTCATCAGAACGTAACACATTTACTGAACAGCTAGTACTTGGCAGAAATTCCTGGTGTCCCTTCTGCCTTTTGGCAGCCTCCCTTACCTGTTTTGTTATTTTCATTAATTTTAGAGGAACATCTAATTGTTGGCAATGTCCCAGTTGTGTCAAAAATTTCTCCATTTGATGATGACTGTTATTACTGTGTTCCATATTATATTAAATGGCTTGGAAATTATTTTGTACCCTTCTCCTAGCTGAATGAGATCAGCAGATTGCCTGTGCTTGAAGGTTTGACTGCAAAAATATTAGGACAAGCCTATTAGAGCGTCTGAACTTTATTTGCGGTTATCAGAGACACTTGAAACGGTAGCAGGTGTTTGCTGACTCCCATTTATAAGTTTGAATGCGATTGGTTAATTGTGGACGTGGCCACATCCAACTTGTAAGAGGGTGTGCACACTTTCACAACCATCTTGGTTGTGTATTTTTTACTTCCCCTCTCAATTTTTTCCCCACTTGATTTAGTTGTAGTTTGAAATGATTCATCTTGGTGTTATTTTATTTATATCCCCAAAACCTGGCATTTGAACAAGGGTGTGCAGACTTTTTATATCTGTTGTAAATTCTCTCTGCATAGACGAGGACCATCTCTGCTTTCTCTTGTCTTAATTCTGCTGCATTTATACATGAAGAAGAGCTCAGTACTGCACTAGACTGTAAGCGTGCAACTCTGAATGAAAACAAACTTCATATATATTGTAAAAAAAAAAATAATAATAATAAAAATGCTCACTTTCAAATTTGTAATAGCTGAACCACAATATGGTGGGGGGTTCACTGTATCGCACGTTGTTTGCCCAAAGATTGGAACAGGCCCTTCCTCTGTCTCACTCTGCTCTCTGTGTATTGTTCTCTGGTCCTCCTCTGTAAATGCAAATGTATGTGTTTTGTATGTGTGTGTGTCTTGACAGTCGGCCTCGTATCTTGCAGGCATATCCATCGGAGTGCAGCCCATTCACCCAGCGTTCATCCAGAGGCAGTATGGGTAAGTGAAAGGGAGTGGGCGCTTGTTGTGCGCGCGCTCTTGTGTTGGACGCTTTGTGCAATGCCACTAGGCCACTATTTCTTGAACAAACAGGGCCTCTGGAAAGTACATGTCAGTTTCTGGGCCTGCTTGCAAATCCAGAGGGAGACCATTAGCATATTTGAGTTTTCTAGGCCAGAGAGATTGCTCACATATCTGTGGTAATAGAAGGGCATTCCAGAGGTGAATCTGTGACTCACTTGTTAAGTTTTGTCAGGAGGTTATTGACTCGTCTACCCTCCTTGAGTGGGCTCGGCATCCTTGAAGCGGCTGTGTCGAAGGAACAGCGTCTCAGACATGGTCTGTTGAGCGGTTAATGAGCGTTTCACTATATTAATGACTCCCCACCCGCAACTCTCCCGTATCACTACCTCGAGCTGCAAGTAATTCTGAACTGTCAATTTTTAAACTCAGAGTACTCAGTGTATTCATAATGTTGCCTTTTGTGGCTTCACCTTTTAACCCCTGTATTTCTTATAATAGCATTCAGTTTCAGATGGGAATCCAGCATTGAATGAAAAAAAAAAGTTATTGTTTATCTATCAGGGTGGATTTGCCATCGGCAATGCATTACAAAGACAAAAACAAGTGCATCCAAATTGTCTGAATTAACTTTTTTCCTTTTAAATTGGATAGAGGTATCCCAACATGATAACTTTATATGGCTGTAAATCAGCACAGGTTTATAAGTCAAGTAAGTAAATAAATAAATAATTTCATTCTTGACTTAAATAAAGATAAAGACCATTCAAAAATCCCATGTTTTTGAGCCGATACTGATCAGGTGAAAATCGGCTCCGATTACTGATCACATGATCAGATCGGGACAACTCTGTAATTAACAAAGTGTGAGTCTATTCCAATCACGTCATGACGTCTAACACTTAAGAACAACTATGCAATCACATTATAAACTGTCTTTGGTCGTATATTCTGTACGTAAATTGTTGATTTGTATTTGATGGCAATTTTAATGGACTGGTTTAAAACGGAAAGCAACAAGGGCATTTTTCACAATACGAAAGTGATGCTCTTTCACATTGAACAGACCAACCAGTACTTGCCAGCGTTTAAGAGTGCATCTTCCTGGAAATCCCAGGTTTTTCCACACTCCGTAGGGACAATGATAATATAACATGCACCCCCCACCCCCCTCCCAAAGCAGTCTTCATCTGGCAATGATGGTGTCCCATTAAATCAACCCACTCTGGGTATTAATGATCCATTGGGAATATGTCCCATCTTGTTCCGAGACGCACGGAGGACCCTGGAAAGTCCCATGTCCGTGCTTCTGTTACCGTGGTGATCACAGATTGCACGTCAAAGCCCCAGAGGGTTTGAAAATGTGTGGGTTTGAGGTATGGCTCTGGCAGGTGCCGGCTCATATTACAGCCTTTTAATCACCCCCTGGCCACCACCCCAGAGACTCGCAGGCCTCCACCAAGCACCTGTCCTCCTGCCCCAGAGTCCCGTCGATGGTGAGTGACAGACGCAGGCCTCCCTAAGACACACAGCCTACAAGTGGCTTTTCTTCTCCCCCCCCTTGACGACATATGGTGTGCTGACATACTCTGAAGTGGGATTGGAAGCAAAACTGAAGTATCGTATACAGTGAGTCTTATAGCTGTGGTCAGCAGATGCTTTGGAAGGGTCAGAAGAGGAGAGGCCAGTGTTGTTGTTTTGATTGGGCCGACCCCGCCCCCAACCACATTCACTCCATAGTCATCTTTTCATCTATGTAAGCCTCTTCCTTTTGCCTTGTGTATGTGTATGTGTTTTTTTCCCTTCATTTAAATCGGTCTCTTCCCTGGCTGCCACTAGCAGTGTGAAAGCTGACACTTCTGTGAGGCAGTGGGCAAGGGGGGGGGGGGGGGGGGGTAGTTAAAGGGAGGCTGAGGCTTGCTTTTATCTGGAGCTGTTGTTTTTTTAATGAGGCAGCGTGCATCCTAGGAAACACACCACTACAGGTGTGAAACGTCGCACGCCAGCGTTCATCCTCGGGTGGAAAGAGAAGGATACAAGGTGGCTTGTTTCCATGTTAACACCAAAAATGATGCCGCTGTTGTGTCGTTGCAGTGTTTGGAATTTACTGCGACCAGCAGTCGCATTACTTAATTGCGCAAGGCTCGAAATAATTGCTTTTTTTTTTTGCGAATCAATGACTTTGTTTGAGGAGCAACTTTCTAACTTTGTGGAATATGACAATGTAATGAATGAACAATTAGGGCTGTGCAATGATTTGGATAAATTTGAGTAATCATTATTTTAAAAAACGAATAATTGAAAATGAACTAAGCTTCCCTCAAATTCAGGCTACCCGCAGTTGACACTTTTTAGGCCCATCAGTGGTTCTTCTTCTTCTACATTCTTTTGATGGTCATCTCGCTGTTTGAGTTTCAGTTTTGCAATTCACCGTGTTAAAATGAGGTACAAAATTCAAATTTTGACCCGCAAAGTAAACTCAGATGCCAAACTGTTTGACATCACAATAAAAAAAGCAACCACAACAGGTATTTGTAATATTATACAAGCATTCATTTCAAATATGCATCTTAGGCCAGGCTAGCCTTACAGCGTCATTGTGTCAAAATCACACTAGCTCGCCGTCAGCGCAAAACCAGCTGACCTGGGATTTTCTGGCCAGTGTCCACGTTCGCCTGTCAGCGATCACTGCTCACGGTCCACACCAGACCTCTCAGCGTCCTCTCACTGCTTATCTCTTTAGATAGAAGTTAAAATTAAAGCTAACACCTCCGCATTGTATCAATAAAAGGATCCCTTTAGTCTTGCCTTATCCGCTGCATTCCATTTCAAGTCCACATGATCCCTTTAGATTTCCATGTGGGATTACATCAGCGGCCGACGACCGAGGCCTGAGACGAGGCATGTTCTGTACACATGACGGCCGTGCGCGGGCTCGACACGAACGTATACTTGTGGAGAGAGGCTGTGCATGAGGCTGAATACTTCTTTGCCAGTTGTTTGCTCACTGTTGGAGTCCAGTTTTCATCCGTCCCATAATCATTCATCAGATTACATCCTGGCACGTCTCATTTAGCGCCTGCTTAAGGATGAAGTGTGTGTTTCCAGTAGGCATGGGCTGATATGGTAAGTTTGAGGGAAAATATTGCGTCGATGATGAAAATTACTTCAAATGTTTGGGTAATTAAAAATATATAATTTTTTTCCAATTGTACACAATCTATTTTATTTTTTAAAGAAAATGTAAAATACTTGGTACATTACAAAACATGTACCATGTTAAATTTTAAGCTAATAAATGTTAACTTTTTTCTGTTTTATTTCTTCCTAGTAAGTCATAGTGACACATCACTAATGAGCTATTTTTGGAACAGACCCTTGGGCTACTCATGTTGTCCTTGGGGCTAACTAGTACACGCTGGCACCGCGTTTGTTTGGGGTTTTTTTAAGGACAATGCAAATTTATCAGAAGGCATCCATGTATCTGTAACTGTGCCGTCTCACTCCGGTAAACCGTCAAACCTGTAATCGGCCCATGCCTAGTTTAAAAGTGACTTTTAAAGTGGGCATAGTATGGAACACTGACTTTGACATACTTGTATACAAATAGGTATGTGGAGTGCATACAATGCAGTCTGACTTTTTGATATTTTTTCTTGACAATAATCTTCCTCCTGTCCAACTTCTGCCACGGTTGCTGTCCGCTGCCAGCTGATGATTCGAGGACGTGTCCCCCAAATGTAGGACTAGTCGTGAGGAAGGGTTTGACAGCAAATGTCCCACCCCCACATCTCCTCTCTTCGCAAGGTGCCAGTGATGGCTTGAGAGTGCCGTGCGGTGTGCTGTGATGGATTGGAGTGCCTTTTTATCTTTTGCCGTTTTGTGTGCCAGTGATATGAAGTGAAGAGGTTGCACTGATTGCGGTGTGACTCTTTCCCTATTATGGCATGGTTTGGGGTTTGCAGTGGTTACTGGTGTGTGGGAGGCTGGTGTGTGTGTGTGTGTTTGTGTGCGTGCGTGTCGGGGAGCGTGATGACATCCCTATCCTTGCATGCTTCCATCTTTTGCTGTGTTGACTCCATGGCAGCCTTTCAGTACTGATGATTGAAGACGAAAGCTGAAATGCTTTTTATCAGCACTGAGAGGCCGCTCGGTTAATGATGTTTGTTGTGATGTTCTAGTCTTTGTCCATAAATGTTTTGCCACTCAAAACTAGAAGGTCAAGTTTTCAAAGCGGAAGGGGTCTCGACTCCCAAGCTATTTTTACATCTTTGTTTTTTTTCATATAAGGGGAACTTCTATCTGCTATTGCTCTCTGTGCTACCTTTTAAACACTAGATAGTTCCTCAACATAGAACAGAGCAAATGCTCTTGGTTCGAGTGACAAAAAAAAGCACCACAACCAAGCAGTGCGGTTTTGCTCTGTTCAGTTTGTGTTATCTTGCCTTCCATTGTTGGCATTTTTCATTAACAAAAAAAAAAAGCGTATTTGCACTTTGATGTTTCTGTTCTTACGAAGTACAATGCAAAAGTCTTAGCCCATCACTAGCTTTGCTACAATGACCTTTTTCATTCAGATTCCATTCATAACATCCACCTACTTGTCATCTGTGATAGCCAGGAAGTAGCCGGCTAACAAACAGGGTGGACAAAAATAAATATTGCACAGGTGTCAAATTCAAGGCCCGGGGCCCAGATCCGGCCCACCGCATCGTTTTATGTGGCCCGCGATGGCAAATCATGTGCGTCGACTTCATGTTTCTTGCTAAAATACCAAAATTGCTACAGGTAATTCTCTTGACTTAATAACATTAAGAGTGCAATAATTTTTGTTTCCAATTCCCATTTAACACAAATATAAAAATGATTTTTTTGAGGCGGGGGGGGGGGGGGAGTTACTGACCTCTGTTGTATATGAGGGTACTATACATTTATATGGGTTCACACAAGTGGTACAATGGATCACAAAAGTCTTGATTCGTATCGGATTACGGATTTGAGCCACGGATGGGATCGTTTTTCGGATCAGCAACAAATAAAAAAGATAAATGGTACTTAGTCTTCATTTATTTTGTAAAACACTTTTTCACATTAAAATCAAAAAATCAATTCTAAATGTCTAATATAGCTGTTTAGGATTTAAGAACACAACTTTAAGTGCATTATGAGGCATAAACATTCTCATTGTTAAACCTCCATGTGTAAAATAACAAGGTACTAAGGGCTTAAACTTGAGTCCAATCTAACAATCTAAACGGGTATGATTGACATTTTGAGTTGAATGTTTTTCTTTAATGGGCAAAAGCGTTTTTTATCAAATAAATGAAGACTGAGTTCTATTTATTTATTTTTTAATAATGAAAAGACTTCAAATTGTAATTTAAGGCACATTCCCTTCCTTTAAACATTGAGAGTGAATTACAAAGTAGCCTTGGTCCAGAATATTAAAAAAAAAGAATTCAACTAAGCCAGTTACCAGTTGTCAAACTCATTTACAGCTACCAGCCAGGCTGTTAGTTAATGCTAACAGCTAGCTGCATGCTAGCCAGTAGCTATTTACGTCGGAGACGTCTCATATGACGGCATAATTGATTAGCGGTTTCTTAGCGTCCTAAATTAGCGATTGAATATGAGTTCGGGACAGCGTTTTGTTGATGTTGGTCGCAACTTTAATGTCAATCAAAACTACGAACATCTAAAAGGGAAGCTAAGCTAGCCATAATGCCACAACGTGGGCCACTTTCAAAGTAAATGTCCACTAACGCTATTTGCATTGCCAGCAATGTAAACAAACCTGATTTTGAAGTTAGCGGTGTGTTACGTTGAGTATGTTTTGGCTTTCTTGACATATCTGTATGGTGTCCACTGTGAATGCGCACTTTGTTGTTGACCCCCCCACCCCCTCCCCAAACCAACCAACCAATCCGCGGATCAACGCTGATCCGTTGCACCACTAGTTCACACTCATAATGGCCCTCCCCGAGAAACCACAATTATGTGGCCTGCCACAAAAATGAGTTTGACACCCTTGGAAATGCCACTTAGTTATACTGTACATGGTCATTTTAGCATTGCTAACACAAGACATTTGCACTGTGCTGCATGTCAACCAATTTCCAGCTTGGAACCGGAAGGTGAGAGCTGCAGTCTTGCTGTAGACAAAAAACAAAAGGGCAATTAGTTGTTTGATGCTAGTCTGCATCCTGACTACTGTTGAGGTGCCCTTGCGCAAGGCACTAAACAAACAGCTCTCAGCTCAGCGGCATGGTCACCATTTGCACGCTCTGTCGCATTGACGTGCCTGCATGTGTGTGATCTGTTTCTCTGTCTGATGTGCAACAAAAATATAGAACGGAGTGTAAAGTGAATTTCCCCTCGCGGGATTGAAATCAGCACAAACAAGTTATTGTGGTATAAAGGGCATGGGCTGATTAGCAGTTTGATGGTTTACCGTGGTTCGAAATAACCGCTAATGGTGGCTGTCACCAGGAATGAGCTCATCTTTTCTCTTTTGAGGAGATGTCTAAGCAGGGTACAATATGATTGGCTGCCTGCAGACTTGAGTAAATGAGCCACATCTTTTAAGTTAATTGCCTCTAATTAAAGTTTTTTTTCGATGTCACCTCCTTCTCGCCTTTTTACTCTGATTCATGTCCGTTGTCCTTAAAAAAGGGGGGAGGGGGGGGGTACTAGTTAGCCCTAAGCACAACATGAGTAGTGCACGGCTCTGTTTAAAAAAAAAAAATAATAATAATAATACTCAAGTGATCGGACACCGTAACTTACCTAAGAAGAATTTTTCAAATGGAAGAATGTTGACATTTGTTTTATTTAAACTAAACATGGTACATGTTTCTGCTGTACTAAATATTGTATCTCTTTGAAATAAAATGTATTTTGTTCAGTGGGGAAAATATGCTGTTATTTGCCATATATATATATATATATATATATATATATATATATATATATATATAAAAATCATTTCAGAGCTGTAATTTTAATACTGTGATACAGCAATATTTTTGCTCATGGTTATCCAACTGTCAAAATTAGGGATGTTCAATACTACTTTTTCCAGACTGATAACAGTAAGAGCACTTAACTCTTGATTAGTCACTGATATGGATACCAAGTACTGATACACCAGTATCTATGATGATGATATTTATTATACTAACCCCCCCCCAAAAGACCAGGAATTTTAAAGAAAGACCTACATATATCCCAATAGCAGCATTTTTCCCTTACAATTGCATGAAATTAAGTTTTCATTTCCATTTCCTAATCGCAAGTACCGATTCCCTGAAATAAGGCCAGGTATCGGCCCAATACAGATACCTTGGTATCGGTACTCGCCCATCCCTAGTCAAAAGCTAATATCGGCCCATGCCTATTATAATCAAAACCCCAAAAAATGGGTATGTGGACATGGTCCTAGAGACTTTGTGACCCCCACATCACACAGCTTGAATCACCTGTCTAAGAGCTACAGCACCTGACAGCAGCATTGATAAGCCCCCAGCAGCATGTGTGTGCGTGCGAAAAGCAGCAGCTGTTAAAACACTCTGCTGGTGCCTGAACTTGAAAACCTGCCAGTAACGGCTGACTCTATCATTCACCCGCCCCTCCCCGAACACGTTTGGTAGGTTTTTGCTAACTGAAAGTAGAAAGTCATCTCCATGTCCTCCTAACCGCCTCTGGCGCTCTCGTCTGCTAGCCACAGTTTGTTTTACGCTCTGGAAGCAAATGTAAACAATACAAGCCAGACCGTCTTTGTCTAACATTGGTCTCTTTGGCTGTGCGCAGGTTGGCCCCGCCGTACGTCTACCCGCAAGCCTACGTGCAGCCCAGCCTGGTGCTGCCCACCCAGCTGTCGTCCTCGGTGAGCAGCAGCCCTTACCTGGACTACAGCGCCGCCTACACGCAGTACGCCCAGGCTAACTTTGAGCAGCAGTACCCCTACGCCGCCTCCCCGGCCAGCTTCCTGGGTTACAGCTACGCCACCAGCCCCGCCGCCAGCGTGGGGCCGGCCCCCGCCGCCACGGCGCCGTCCACCGTGCACGCCGCCCTGCCTTCGGCCGCCGGGCCGGCCGCCGCCGCCGCCGCCTTCCTGCACTACGCGCCGCAGCAGCAAATCCAGCCTGACCGCATGCAGTGAGCTGGGGATGGGTGGGGTGGGGGGGGGGAGGTGGACCGAGGATGGCAAAATGCCCTTTGGGGGGGGGCTACCTTGTTTTCAGGGCGTTTCAGGAAAAGGAGGGGGACTATTGCACTAGACGCTATAAATCAGGATGTCCTCTTTGGTCATGGGGGGGCTAAGGGTGGGGTGGGGGGGTGGGTCTTGATGGGCAGGCTGAGAAGCTTTAATGTGTAAGATCGCTTCCAAGGGCTTCTAGAAGCTGACTCTTTATTATTATTATCATTATTATTATTGTTATTCTTTGTATTGTCGTCGTCATCATCATTATTATTATTATTCTATTGATGTCATTGTTTAGTTGTTATCATTATCATGCCTCTTGGCTCAGTCAATGGTATGACACGTCAGTGGTACATATTGTTTTGAGAGCATTCTGTGACACGTTACACGCTCCAAAGTATCTCAGCTGGATGTGAGGGTGACTGATGCCTTCGGACAGTGCCGGGGTGGGGGGCAGGTGTCCGGGGTGGGGCGGGTGACGACAGCCTCCCCCGATCACTGTCCTCGTGCTAGCCACGATGAGCTAAAGCACTGCACCGCCATGAACAAACTGCCAGCACTCAGCTCTGCTCCAACCCGGAGGACACGATGTTTGACCTCTCAAGGTGGAAAAAAAAAAAGGAAAAGTCTCAATTTGCAAGACTCTGAGCTACATTGTGTTCTGCCTGGACGATATCAGGAAAACATTTTATTCTTTTTATTGAAGAGGCCTTAATAAATAAAAAGTTCGCCTTTTTTTTTTCCCTGATTCACATGAGCTCCTTTTGCCTGAAAATTGCAGACTTTGTAACTGCTCTGTTTTCAGCAGTCAGTCATTAACCTGACCCACTCGTATCTTCGTTATTTTAGGTGGATGTAGATGATTACATGCAGTATGTGGCCGTTTGGGACCAAGCGTGCTGTGTACCTGTCACGGATTTCAGCCGACAACCGGCGCTTTGCTCATTTTTCCTCCTTTCTATCTCACTGTCACCAATTGTCCAAGCACTGCATTCAAGATATTTTCAGTCCTCAAGTACATTTACAATATTTATACGTAGGTATTTATAAGAGGTACTAAGTTAAATAGTGATTTTTTTTGCTTCTTCTTTTTGTACTATGACTGTAGTTGTAGCACTGATGCCAATTAACCTGCAGAAGCATACCTGCACAACCATGGATATTTGTTTTGTCACCATGTTCAGTGCATTTAAGTGCTGCTACAGATGAGGCCTATTTGTAGATGACTCTGGTTGCATCAGCAAATACATTTTATAGTCCTTTTAAGAAAAGCCATACAACAAATTGAGAATAAAGAATTTGTACTTAGTTATGCCTCTGAACTTTTTGTTGCGCAGTAGTAGTATATTTGATTATCTTTTAAAGGGGGGGAAGTCAAGTCAAACATTTTATATACATTATGTTCTATGTGCCCTCACTATTCTATTATTCTGATTAATATTTGCATTTGTGGAACATGAATTAAGCAGCAAAATCCACCTGTTTTTATCCATCTCGGAGCGGCCATGTTGCTACTTGCTGTTGACTGAAATTGACATCACAGTTGCTCAGGTAACGACCAATGACAGTGCACCTGTTTTCTGAGTTTGTAATAATTGGTTATTACTTGAGCAACAGCCGACAGCATGTAGCAAAATGGCCGCCCCCTGTGATGGCTAAAAACAGGTGGATTTTGCGGCTTAATTTATATCAGAATACTGTGTTTAGACTAGTGAAGCCACATAGAACATAAACATATTTTTGACTTGACTTCTTTAAGATACATACAACGTTTTTATTTCACAAACAAAAAAACACTGAAGGTTGCTACTGAAAAGGTTGCTTTGTGTGTGTCATTGTTGGTACATTACTGCGTCAGTAATACGGGGTCACAGAGTTCACCTAAGTGTGCTTGTTATCCAGAGGAGTGTGTGCGTCACTGGATCCTTTGCATGTGGGGGTGTGTGGGGGGGAGGGTGGGGGGTGCACGAGGCCCCAGACTTGGACTTATCAGTCCTCAACACCACCACCTGCCAGGGTGCTGCATGTTCTTTCCACCAGCGCTACGTTCTCTGACATTTGCCCAAAGGGGGAAAAAAAGATCAACTCCATCAACTTGTTGTCATCCTTTCATATTTCATTCTATTCATTATAATAGTTTTAATCTTGTGCACAGCTCTCAGTATGATGTGCAGTTGTACATCTCTAAAAACACACAAAAAAAACAACAATAATAATAACCTCAATACCCCTCTTGAAACTGGACTTTTTATATTAAGGCCATGGGTGTGTCTATTCCATTTTTGGAGGTGCAAAATCATTCCTTTGATCAGCCAAGCAATTTCAAAAACGTTAGAGGTCTCAAGACTTTATTTAGAGTATCTCCTTTTGTTACTCAGCTAAAGAAGTGTGAAAGCCACACAGCACTTGGTAGAAGGGTTATTATAATTAATACAATTAACAAACAAAAACAAAAAATGCTTTAAAAAAAAATCTAACTGAAATTAACTATAGTATAGTTATTGTGAAAATAATATCATACATGAGGTTTCATTGATTTCTGGTCAGAGTCCTGTTACGTCTCCTCTCGTCCCGCCATTGACAAAATGACGGCAAACTAACATTGTGTATATATGAAATACATAACATATATAACATGCGGTATATCCAGTCGCAACAGTTTTAAAAATATATATATTTTAAATACATTTCCCTGAAAGCTTCTTGGGCGGTGGCCCTCCTTAGTATTAACATGGTGTGGGAAACATGGTTGGATCCAGGCACCTCTTCTTGACTGAGCCACGAGCTAAGTGGGAGTGAGCAGTATTCCAGTCACATGGAATAGTTTGAGTGAGTACTGTGCCTTACTGGACCTTACTTAACATGGATGTGTGGCAAATTGCGTAACTTATGCCACTCATTAAGTACACATCGTCTTTAGCGGGCCTAATTTACACCGCATTTAACCATAAGACACTGTTTATGTTGTTAGCTAGACGTTAGCATGCGTTTTTGCTAGCTATACGAGGTGGTGGTCACTGTCCTGTTTGAAATACAATGAGAGAAACATGCTTTTGGCACACACGTGTTCATATTAAATCCAAGCTACTACTGGCTAGCTAACTGACTGGCTCCCCGTCATTTAAACTCTTATTCTGAGCGTGAATTTGCAGATGTGTGTGTATGTTTTTAGATGTACCTAATGAATTGTCTGGGAAGGACAATTCCCTTTAAAGGATTTCTTATATCAGCGATATAATTCACAATAATGTCAACACAGTATGTTTGTGCTGTAAACTGGTTGTTCCTGTTGTGGGCCAACTACGACACCCCACCCCCACATTTTTTTTTCTTGTCTTTTTGTCACTGTTTATCTTTCACTATCTCACCACCCTGTTCCACGGCTGTGCTCTCACTCACCCATTGATTTACTCAACTCTGGCAGTCATTTGTGTTTTTCTTTCCTTGACATTTCTGTCACTCGTTTCCACTTTGGTGAGCGCGCTGCTGTTTCTCCTCACGCTTCATTGCTTATTCTCTCCACTCTCATCTCCTTTCCTTTTTCTCTTTCTCTTCTCCCGTCCCTTGCCTGGCGAAGACGGAGCAGCGAGGAGCCCAAACTGAGTTGACAGTGTGTCAGCTTGATAAAAAACAAGCTTGTGCAGGCCCCTGTAATGCTGAGTCACCATGAGGCCGATCTGTTTCAGTCCCTCTATGTGTGTCTCTACTTCACATGTTCGTGTAAATAGGTTTGAGTCACATCTCACTCTCCGCACGCTTCTCGCTCGCTTGTGCAACTCTGACGTATTGGGATTCCTCAGAAGTGTCATAAAAATGCCCCCACCTTATCAGATCTCTGTTCAGCTTCAATCCCAACTATGCAAATAAGCACTTTGTTTGTGTTTGTTTTTTAAAACAAGATCAGAACATGAGTTTGCATTGATGTAAAATTGAACTATATACAGTTGATATAAAAAGTCTCGACAGTCAATATAAAAAGTCTACACACCTGTGTTAAAATGTCAGGTTTTTGTGATGTAAAAAAAGAATACACCAAGATAAATCCTTTCAAAACGCTTTTCGCCATAAACGTGACCTACAACCTGCCACTGATTTACCCCAAATAAATTTCAGATGTTGCAGCAGGTGGACCATGACAAGTTCGTCCAAATACGTGTGAAAAGAAACACCAAAAGCATGAGGGAAAATGTGTTATCGTCCATTGAAACTGAGGCTGAACTTTTCAGTCATCATTCCAAATGGTATGTTTGGTGCAAACTAAAAACTGCTCATCACCAAAAGAACGCCATACCTACCCAGATAAGGTGGAGAGAATTCTCAAGAGTTCTTTTAGGCTAGAGGCTAATATCAGCCAATGTTAGCATAAAACCTTATGGCTCCTGCAAGAAAAGAAAAAGAAGGGGAAAGCCTACTAGAACATCTGTACTTTAATTGGGGTTAATCAGAAGCACCTTAAATGATGGCAAATGTGTGCTGACTCCTATTTAACATGAGTTTGAACGTGATTGGTTAATTGAAGACCGTCATAAAAGGGTGCCCACACTTTTGCAACACATTAATTTTTACTTCCCCTCTCAAAAAGATTTTTAAAATAATAATAATAATAAATTGATTTATGCAGGTTACATTAAAAGTGGAGAAGGCTTTGAAATTAATCTCGGTCTCATTTTTTATATCACAAAAAGCTGGCATTTGAAGAGGGGTGTGTAGACTTTTTATGCCCGATGTACATGACGTACATTGAAGTTGCTTCTAACTTTTTTATTCTGTCATGAAGCTAAACGAGGTCAATAAAGTACACAGTATAGAAATGCTGTAGCTCTCGATATGATGGTTGAAATGTCTTCTTCGTCTTTGTTCGGCAGTTGATAATATACATTACTGCCACCTACAGGACTGGAGTGGGACAGGTTTGACTGCAACTTGAGAATCCATACATGTTTGGCAAATAAGCAAAAATTTGAGTTTGAATTGATGTCGCCTCTGATTGATTGGTGATCGGTCTAGGGTGTCCTCTCAAAATATGTAATTTTACAGTTACAAACACCCCTGATGAGATTGGACTTTTAATAAAATGGATGGATGGAGAGTACTCCTCCCTTATTAACATCATGGGGTAAATATATATATATATATATATATATATACACACATATATATATATATATATATATATATATATATATATATATATATATATATATATATATATATATATATATATATATATATATATATATATATATATACATATATATATATGACTCCAGGACCACATGTTAGATCCATCTGATCCTGGAAAGTGTCACGTCCGAGACGTTCAGAGCCTCTCACTTCAACATTCACTAGCACTCTTAACCCGTTGAGATAACACAGGCTGTCTGGAGAGAGTCAGATCTGAATCAGAGTGAAAGACGGCTAATCGGTTCAATCCAAGGTACGGTACAATGTGTCCAAGACAAGAAAGAATGAAAGTGTGAATCTGTCAATCGCTCATTCCCCTAAAAAATTTTTTTAATATATATATATATATATATTTTTTTTTTTAATTAAGTGTTTTTGAAAAGCATTGGGAAAAATTCATAGGGGCCGGCTGCACACCAGCCTCACAGTTCAGACACACACAAAAAAGGTTTCATGTTAAGAATCAGGTGCATCCATCTAAAATGCCAAATGATGAGACAGAAGACATCTCCCCAAAAAGAAAGAAAGCTGCAACCAAGAGGCAATATCAGCAATCCTGCTGAAAATACAAGTTTATTGCTACAGGTGATTCTCACTCACCAAGCCCACTCTACATAATAGGTGGCGACTGACTTGCAAATGAGGCAATGAAGCTTTCAAAACTGCCATAAAGCCACTGAACAGCTTACTTCCATTTCCAACATCCTATTTCTGCTAATTGCGATTTTCTGCAATGATGGAGACCCAAACAAAATGACGCAGTAGATTTGACAGAGAAGACTTTCTAGAAGACATCGGAGTAAAGAGGGACTAAATATGTTCTTCATGTGGATTTTTTTGTTTGTTTCTGTGTTATGTTCCTATACCAGCAACAGGCATCTTTTATCTGATCTTAAGACCTTAATTAAGTCTTGCAATTTGATCTGATATCGGATTTCAACCATAGGAACCTTTTGGGAAAGATCTACAAACTCCACATATTGGGTTAGAACAGTGGTTCTTAACTTTGTTGTATGTACCGAACCCCACCAGTTTCCTATGGGGAAACCTGAACGGTAATCGCGAGCATAGTCAACCCACTCCCATCCCGACACCCTCAGCAAACTCCCACCTCCACCCCCGCATCTCCGGAGGGCAAGAAAGATGAGGCGCCGCGGACGCTTCCTCGTCTCATATTCATTTCACATCATGCCAGCCTGCCAGCATGCAAACAGAGAAATTATTTTAAAGCCCGCAAGAAGCTTTGTTCTGTGTCATTCTGCATATAAGCAGCAAACGCTGTGTGCAATGCAAACGGATGATAATTGTTTTTTTGTTTTTTTTTAATCCAAGTTGTAAACAAATAACTTGAAATTCACTTCAATATTTCATTATGATGTAGGGTTTATGATTACAGAGCAAACGATCAAGGATATTCTTACAAAAAGACAAATTTTCTGAGCATATGCTTTTCAGTCACACCCAAAGTTTAAGACCACTAAAAATAGCTTTTGGACCATTTTGACTTAGTTTACATAATTTGTGTGGATATACATTTTTTATGACATCAGAAAGATATGTTTAATTAACCGAGACAATACACTCCATACATAGTGATATCTCTGTCATAGTACTTAAGACTGCTTGGCGCCACAGACTGCTGGAAAGTACAAAGAAGAAATAGAAAAAGCTAGGCTAACGGTTAGCTTACAGTATCTGTAACTACACTGCAGTTGTTGTTTTTGTCGTGAATGACTTGGAAGGGCCGTTATATGTTATTTGTAAACTGAAACTAAGTTGCCATTACTATGGTTGGCTACTTCCGTACTTCCAGCGGAAGTTTATTTATTTTTCTTTGTCTGCTTTAAAAGAAAAAGAAAAAGAAGAAGTCCAAGTCATGGACTTGGTTTTGTTTTCCACAAGAATTTTACCTTTGACTACAATGCGATTTGGGATTGTGGTTAAGGTAGGGCATTTTAAACTAAAAACAAAAAAAACCTTACATTTAGTTGTTAAGTGAACATTCCATCATCGGCTTGTGACGTCGGAGGCAGAGCGCGCTCCGCTCACGTTAATTTCTGAATGCAGCCTATCATCAGCAGCTTGGTAGGAATTATTTTCAATTTGTATTTTCAATGTTAAATTGATTAAGTGTAGAAAGTGTTTACAAGGGTGGGAACCCTGACAATCTCTACTTCGCGGACTTTGCCTATTCCAGCTTTTTTGTTGTTGTTGTTGTGTAACCCCCGCGATAAACAAGTGAACACTGTTTTATGGAAAGCGCACTACTGTAACCTACATGAGTGGAATACCAAGCAATTAAAAAAATAATAATTTTTTTATCAGACTGGAAGCGCTTATTATCTTCAACACTTGTTTGCTCAATATGTTGGTGTGTATGTCGTATGTAGAGCCAGAAGTAGGGTGGGGGGTATGAAGGCGAGTTGTTGGTTTGGTGCCATATTTCCTTATCTCAGGCTAGCATGCTTGTAGAAATGAGCGGGGCCTCCACCTCGACCTGTGACTCAGCCAGCATTGTTGGGGGGCAGAAAGCAGAAGGAAGAGAGGAAAGGAAAGAGGGCAGGTGGGAGGGGGGGGTGGCTTTTGGAGGCAATAACAACAGCAGCTGAGAAACAGAAAGACAAGTGAGGTGCTCCATGACTCTTGACAGCTGAGCTTCCGCTTTCGGAGACATTCACGACCACAAACCGTCAGCGCCACAAACACAAAATCGATCCCACGTGGATCATACCAATTGTCTCACTATTTTCTTTCTGCCAGTTTTGGAAGAACTAAACATATGCTCCGAATGTTTATGCGCTGCCTTTGGTGCATGGTCTCATCTTTATACACCATGAAGAGTTTGCCTGTGGTGAGCATACCACAGGGGACAATGGGCAACAGGTGCGTAAAAAGAGGATGTTAAAAGCACACTTTATTCCCCTATTTGACTTGTGAACTTTGTGATCACTGCTGGCAAGAGAGAACAGCTGTAAAAATGTCCCCTTTTTTTTCTCTCCGTCAAAAAGTGCTCTCCATGTGACCTACTGAGACACTGGTATCTACAGGACCCGGCACATGACCTGTCTATCACTCATGTAGTTACTTAATGAACGGTTGGGGGTGGAGAACAGGCTGTTATAGTGACAACTGCACATTAGACAGACTGGCACAGAGCATGGTTATGGGGATAAATCACATTAGGCAGTGATGTTGCAGCTGCTGTTTCTGCTCATGTGTCCTGCAATAAAGTTCCAGAGTGAAGAAGCCACCTTTATTCTGACTGAAGTCTGATGATTACAACAGATGAGCAATGTGTGTTGAAATAACGGAATAGTTTGGATCGTAAGATGATTTGTTTCAGCCGTGAGTTACAGGAGAAAAACTTGTCAGCCAGGTAGTAAAAAGTAAGAAATATGGTCTAGCGTGGTCTAAATGTGAAGAGCAGTTGAATAATTCAAACATTATCTTCCTTGTAAAATTTATTTCAAATCAAAATGCAATCTAAGTTAGCAGTTTCATACAAGTCTTGCAGTATTGTTAGGTATATTAGCAACTTTGCATCTGCTGATTCGGCCAGCGCCGCCTGTCACTTATGCTTTAAAAAGTCTTCTTTATGCTGTTGGTCATTTATTAAATTCAACTTTGTGATAGCTATTAAACCGTAGTAGCACAAATGAACAAAAAAAACAAGTTATTTCCTCACATGCGTGTGGTGGGAGGCTAGCTTCACGCAGGCTAGCATCTGCTGGTTCAGCCGCCATGTGCAAAGTGTCCGATGACGTCTTTCGGCGTTCACTATACAATCATATATATACATATACATGACTAACTGATTCTGTAATTGACTCGCTGACACAGGCGATATCCACCTCCGTCTTGTTTTCCACACATTTGATGGCTGCCATGATCCATTGGCTACGCATTTGTTCCTTTTTTTGTTCTCCCCTGTCTATCATTGTTAAAGTGAGGTGTTTGCCGTTGACTCAAAGTAGCGGACACCTTTTCTATCCTGCCAGAATGGTGACGCTAACGTGCATTGTGGGATGCGTGATGTCAACGTCCGGATCTGCCCACATTTGCAGTCCTGGTACTGTAAGCTAACTGTAACATGGCTAACTGGCATTAGCAACGGAGCCCGAAAGTTTGAGCATTTTACCAGAAATACAAACGAGGAAATCCTCCAAGACAGAACTTGCCATTCGTAACAGCACAACAGTCACAGGCTACACACAACACATATAAAAAACAAGCACATTGTGGATGATTCTATTTCTGATGAACAAATTCAGCTATCTTGCTAGTGCCTATGTTGCAGCCACGTTGGTGGGGGCAACATTAATGTCAATTGACACAAAGTCATCATTTGCGCATTTCTCAACTGATTTTTGTAAGGTTTACTTTTTTGTCAATGTCAAAGCATGTGCTAATACAGAACATTGGAAAGGAGCCACAAAATATTCTCACCTAAACATTTAGAGCTACAAATGGGACATCATAAAACATGTCATGCAAGCTGGTACAAACGGCAAAGTTTATGAAAAATATATATTATCTCAATTATCTTTATTTTTAGGTTACACGTACTTTAAATAATTCAAGGTGGAAGTTAATGATGGTTATACAAGAGCAGCTGCTTGCCGGTGTCGTGTGATAAGATGCTAGTATCTGATTAGTCAACTAACTGCAAAAATAATAGCTGACTATTAGGGGTGTGAATTGCGTAGTACCTTGCGAGTCGATCTGTATCACGATCCATAGGTCACAATTCGATTCGATACCGATTAATCCCGATACGAATCTGTTTTTTTTAACTCAAATTTAGAAAGTACTAATCAGTAAACTTCTACACGTACACTGTAAGTTTTTGTATGAAAATGTACTTCAGGTTTATAACTGTGAGCCACTATATTTAACAAACAGGTTGCAATCTGTTTCATGTTTGAACAGCATTGAAATCAAATTTTCAAATGACCCCAATGATGAACACAAACTTTGGATTTTCGTTTCCCTTGCCCGGACGCGGGTCACCGGGGCCCCCCTCTGGAGCTAGGCCTGGAGGTGGGGCTCGAAGGCGAGCGTCTGGTGGCCGGGCCTACACCCATGGGGCCCGGCCGGGCACAGCCCGAAAAGGCAACGTGGGTCCCCCTTCCCATGGGCTCACCACCGGTGGAAGGGGCCAAAGGGGTCAGGTGCGCAGTGAGTTGGGTGGCAGCCAAAGGCGGGGGCCTTGGCGGTCCGACCCTCGGCTACTGAAGCTAGTTCTGGGGACATGGAATGTCACCTCTCTGACAGGGAAGGAGCCCGAGCTGATGTGCGAGGCTGAGAAGTTCCGACTAGATATAGTCGGACTCACCTCCACACACGGCTTGGGTTCTGGTACCAATCCTCTCGAGAGGGGCTGGACCCTCTTCCACTCTGGAGTTGCCCACGGTGAGAGGCGCAGAGCAGGTGTGGGCATACTCATTGCCCCCCGGCTAGGCGCCTGTGCGTTGGGGTTTACCCCGGTGAACGAGAGGGTAGCCTCCCTCCGCCTACGGGTGGGGGGACGGGTCCTGACTGTTGTTTGTGCTTATGCACCGAACAACAGCTCAGAGTACCCACCCTTTCTGGAGTCCTTGGAGGGTGTGCTGGAGAGCGCTCCCCCCGGGGACTCCCTCGTTCTGCTGGGGGACTTCAACGCTCACGTGGGTAATGACAGTGAGACCTGGAGGGGCGTGATTGGGAGGAACGGCCCCCCCCGCCGATCAAAACCCGAGCAGTGTTTTGTTGTTGGACTTCTGTGCTCGTCACGGACTGACCATAACGAACACCATGTTCAAGCACAAGGGTGTCCATATGTGCACTTGGCACCAGGACACCCTAGGCCGCAGTTCGATGATCGACTTTGTAGTCGTGTCATCGGATTTGCGGCCGTATGTGTTGGACACTCGGGTTAAGAGAGGGGTGGAGCTGTCAACTGATCACCACCTGGTGGTGTGTTGGCTCCGATGGCGGGGTAAGATGCTGGTCCGACCAGGCAGGCCCAAACGTATTGTGAGGGTCTGCTGGGAACGTCTGGCAGAATCCCCTGTCAGAAAGAGTTTCAACGCCCACCTCCGGCAGAGCTTCTCCGTTGTCCCGGGGGAGGCGGGGGACGTTGAGTCCGAATGGACCATGTTCCGTGCTTCCATTGTTGAAGCGGCCGATCGGAGCTGTGGCCGTAAGGTGGTTGGTGCCTGTCGGGGCGGCAATCCTCCAACCCGCTGGTGTACACCAGCGGTAAGAGATGCCGTCAAGCTGAAGAAGGAGTCCTATTGGGCCTTTTTGGCCTGTGGGACTCCGGAGGCTGCTGACAGGTACCGGCTGGCCAAGCGGAATGCGGCTTCGGTGGTCGATGAGGCAAAAACTCGGACATGGGAGGAGTTCGGTGAGGCCATGGAGAACGACTTCCGGACGGCTTCGAGGAAATTCTGGTCCACCATCCGGCGTCTCAGGAGAGGAAAGCAGTGCGCCATTAACACTGTGTATAGTGGAGATGGGGTGCTGTTGACCTCGACTTGGGACGTCGTGAATCGGTGGGGAGAATACTTCGAAGACCTCCTCAATTCCACCAACACACCTTCCTTTGAGGAAGCAGGGTCTGGGGACTCTGAGGTGGGCCCCCCTATCTCTGGGGTCGAAGTCACTGAAGTGGTTGGAAAGCTTCTCGGTGGCAGGGCCTCGGGGGTGGATGAGGTTCGCCTGGAGTTCCTAAAGGCTCTGGATGTAGTGGGGCTGTCGTGGTTGACACGTCTCTACAACATCGCGTGGACATCAGGGACAGTGCCTCTGGATTGGCAGACCGGGGTGGTGGTTCCTCTTTTTAAGAAGGGGGACCGGAGGGTGTGTTCCAACTTTAGAGGGATCACACTCCTCAGCCTCCCAGGTAAGGTCTATTCGGGGGTGCTGCAGAGGAGGATCCGTCGGGAAGTTGAATCTCGGATTCAGGAGGAGCAGTGTGGTTTTCGTCCCGGCCGTGGAACAGTGGACCAGCTCTACACCCTCAGCAGGATCCTTGAGGGTGCGTGGGAGTTCGCCCAACCAGTCCACATGTGCTTTGTGGACTTGGAGAAGGCGTTTGACCGTGTCCCTCGGGGAGTCCTGTGGGGGGTGCTTCGGGAGTATGGGGTACCGGGCCCCCTGATACGGGCTATTCGGTCCCTGTACGACCGATGTCAGAGTTTGGTCCACATTGCCGGCAGTAAGTCGAATTTGTTTCCTGTGAGGGTCGGACTCCGCCAAGGTTGCCCTTTGTCACCAATTCTGTTCGTAACTTTTATGGACAGAATTTCTAGGCGCAGCCGGAGTGTCGAGGGGGTCCGGTTTGGTGGCCTCAACATTGCATCTCTGCTTTTTGCAGATGATGTGGTGCTGTTGACTTCTTCAAGCCGTGATCTCCAGCTCTCGCTGGAGCGGTTCGCAGCCGAGTGTGAAGCGGTTGGGATGAGGATTAGCACCTCCAAATCCGAGAACATGGTCCTCAGTCGGAAAAAGGTGGAGTGCCTTCTGCGGGTCGGGGATGAGGTCCTGCCCCAAGTGGAGGAGTTCAAGTATCTTGGGGTCTTGTTCACGAGTGAGGGTAGGTTAGAGCGGGAGATCGACAGACGGATCGGTGCAGCGTCTGCAGTGATGCGGACGCTGTATCGGTCCGTTGTGGTGAAGAAGGAGCTGAGCCGAAAGGCAAAGCTCTCGATTTACCGGTCGATCTACGTTCCTGCCCTCACCTATGGTCACGAGCTGTGGGTCGTGACCGAAAGAACAAGATCCCGGATACAAGCGGCCGAAATGACGACCCAGGACACGCTGGAGAGACTACGTCTCACGGCTGGCTTGGGAACGCCTTGGGATCCCATCGGAGGAGCTGGCTGAAGTGGCTGGGGAGAAGGAAGTCTGGGCTTCCCTGCTAAAGCTGCTGCCCCCGCGACCCGACCCCGGATAAGCGGAATTGAAGACGGAACGGAACGGAAATCAAATTTTAAGGCTTCATTTTCCATTAATATAACATTCTTCCAGGCTTTAAGTGTGAACCCTAACCCTAATTAAGACATTTTGTTGAATATTTCCATCAAAAATTGATCTTTAAAAATCTATTTGGCTGTATATTGAATCGATACGAGAATTGTGCACTGTAATATCGCGATATATTGCCGAATCGATTTTTTAAAATAGCCCTACGGACTATAGTCAAATATCAAAATACTGTAATTGTTTGTGGCAGCACCAATTTTGTATCGAGAAAAAGTTCTCTCAATACCTCCCCCCCCCCCCCCCCCCCCCCATATTGGAAAATAAGCCACAGTGGCTGGTAAGCAAAAAATGTCTTGTATATTGAGTGAGAGCCAAAAAGGGGCATCTCTCGGCATGAAATCCATCCATGGACATTTTGGTCACAAGTTAATTTAAATCCTACTTCTTAATCTCTTGCGCTGGTCTCGAGTTTTCAGGCCGGGAAGCTCCCCCCATCACTCAATGCTCCCATCATTTCTTTTCTGAGGGTTTCTTCTGACCTCTCCTAATTTAGTATCAACCACTATTTTCCCTCTCATGTGAAAAAAAAAAAAAGCTCTCACTAAGCTCTCTGTCCTGTCTCACTCGTAAAAACATTGTAAGCCTGCATGTGTTCGTGTGTGTCTTTCTATGCCCATACAATTATATTTCCAGTTCTGGAGGGAATGATCAGTGTGCGCTGAGGGTTGTCCACCCTGATTCACCACCAGCTCTTTATAAGGAGAAGAGAAAAAAGGGCCCTGCTGTCTATATTTAGATGGACTTTATTGGGCCTCTTGTCTTCATCCCCCTCTCTTTCTATGCTGCTGCTGCTCTTGGAAATCTCTCACCATGTGGGCGGCCGGCCCTCCTCTCCATCGCAGCGAGGGGAGAGTGAGCCTAATAATGATGGTGATAATAACAGAGCAGAGGGAACAAAAGAGAGGGAGGATGACAGAGAGGTAGTGGGTGGTGAGAGAAGTGTCTTTCCCTGCGTCTTCCTGAATGATTATTATCCACAATGCTGGACAAGTCCGCTTCTCTGCTTCACTTAACACGAACCGCAGGACGAAATCCTCTCTATTGAGAACATCATCACATTCCACTATCTTCTTATTTAAAAGTACATTATAGATCTCCCAAAGAGACATTCCCAGCCGTCACTTTACATTTTAACAATCGCTGACGAAATAATGTTGTTCAACGGGAAAGATTGCATGCTACCAATTTCAACCAACGGCTAAATCTTAAATAGAGCCCTATATCCTGTCTTTTCATTGGAGACCTGTGTGCATGTCAAAGGGTCACTTGCATGTAGCTGAGTTTCTCTCCTCTTGACCCTAAACCTACAGTGTGGGCCCCCTGGAGGACCGGGCTTCTTCTTCCCCTTCCTCACGGGTGGTGCGGTGCCTGCATTGCCCTGCTGGTGTGTCCAAGTGTCAGATCAGCTCTCAGTCCATGCGTGCCAGGGGGGTGATGGGATGAGCCGGGTGACGGGTAAGGGTGGTGGTTGGTGGTTGGGACACCGAGTCCCAGGGCAGGAGTCTTATTTAGGTGTCTAAAAACTACACTGCTTGTTCATCTCCTTAACTCATTCACTGCCATTGACGGTTATAGATGTAAAAAAAATCATTGTAACTATTTCTATTAGTTTAACTTTTTTTTTTCTACTTTTGTTAACAAGAGTATAGAAACCTCGATTTTTTTATTGTACATTTAGAACAGATATTTAAAACAAATTTTTATCGTGAGTTAACTATTGAAGTCATGCAATTAATTATGATTAAAAATTTGACGCCCCTAATTTTTAATAATCATCTCGTCAGGCGCTTAAAATTAATAATTGTAATTAATCGCAGGACTTTACTATATAACTCACGATTAATCACAAATTTTATATCTGTTCTCTTGTTAACAAAAGTGAGAAAACAATTTAAACTCATAGTTCAAATGAATTTTTGACGTTTATAGCTGTCAATGGCAGTGAATGAGTTCAAAAAAAATATTGTCAAAAGGAAAGGTTTTAAGCTGTTTTCAAAGTCATTAATGTATTGCTGTCTACACAAAACAAAACAGTTTTGCATTTTGTTCCCTTGCTGTACCCAATGTGAACGTAAAACCAAGGTATGAACCGAACTCTGAATTATAGCTCAGTTTTACACCACAAACAGTCACAGTTATAACTGCTTCTCAATTTGCCACCTATACAAACATAACTGTTCAATTAATGTCACTCTGGCAATCAAATTACGGTTGACTGACGGCCATTTGGTGAACTCGTCAGCTGGGATATACTCCAGCTCATCCGCGTCCCAAATGAGGACCAATATTGCTGGGCTAATGTATATGTTCCCAAAGATTACCTCTGCTAAGCGGTCTTGTGTCAAACGGGGTTTTCACAAGAGCTTTGACCTCTGCCGTCCAAGTGAACTAACACGCTGAGAGCACCTTTTCTCTCCTCCACCGGTGATTGCAGCAGTCAGATGGCAGTGCAACCCCACCCCCAAAGCCAGCTTGTAGCTTTAGCACCAATTTCTTTCAAAAGGGAGATAGTTAACATGACCTCGAATCTTTTAAACACTCGTAAAACTCTTAGTAAACCTTCGACTGAAAATGTTTCTTCTCTTCGTGATATCCTGTGGTGACGTTTTGTTTTTTCTATACACTTTTAACTGCCTGCAGCTATGCAAGTACTGTAAGTGCTCTGTTCAAAATATGGTGACATGATGGAGTCCATTAAGTGCATTGCCATGGTAACTGTATAAGGACAAAAGTGTTGGTCATTACATACCGACAGGAACTGAAAATGGAAAAAAAAAAAGTTGGTCTCCCCATTTGCAGCTATAAGGTCTTCCACTCTTCCATTCCTAATTATTATGTAATTTAATTTCCTCCACAGTTAGTGCACTTTGTCTTCATTTTAGCACCTGTCCAACAAAGCAGTAGAAAACTGTCAGCAATGGTCCTAATTTTGCCGGCAACTTACAGGCAAGTCTTTAACTCATTCACTGCCATTGACGGCTATGAACGTCAAAAATTCATTTGAACTATTTCTATTAGTTAAAAAATAAAATTCCCCACTTAACAAGAGTATGAAAACCTAGAAAACAAATGTTACTGTACATTTAGAACAGATATAAAATGTGTGATTAATCGTGAGTTAACTAGTGAAGTCATGCGATTAATTAAATGTAAAAATTGTAATCTCCTGACGAGATGATTATTAAAAATTAGGGGCGTCAGGCGATTCAAAATTTTTATCGTAATTAATCGCATGATTTCAATTGTTAACTCACAATTAATCACAAATGTTATATCTGTTCTAAATGTACAATAAAAAAATCTAGGTTTTCATACCCTTGTTAACAAAAGTAGAAAAAGAATGTTAAACTAATAGAAATAGCTAAAATTATTTTTTGACGTTCATAACCGTCAATGGCAGTGAATGAGTTAACTTCCTTCCTGCAGTGAGCCGGCCCCAGACGTTTGAGGTGAATCAGGCAAAAAATAATAATTTGCATAGGAGCGTCCAAATTCAGGAGTCATATACGAAAAACATCAACTGTCATGCAAATAAGAAACAAATGCCATTCAAACCCATCCAAGGTAAAGAAGGACGAGAGAGTATTCTGACGCTCTGCCCTTTAGGTCATTTGTGCCTCTGACTTGAGGCTGTAAGGTCGTTCAAGCTTTAGCACAACATCAGCAACAACGGTTTTACTGCAGGACAAATCATGACATCAGAATAGTGGAAGCAGCGTTGAAGACAATCGCTCTCTGTGCAGGAGGTGAATAGCCGAATAGGCGCGACCCCGGCTGGACAGAGGCGCTTGTCAGTGGACATGTCGTCCGCGCATACACAATCTCTATTCAGCATGTGCTATTAGCTTGGAAATTGACATAGCATTTGGACAATGCGTTGACAGTCATAACATGTTAAATCCCTTTCCCTGTATGCGTCTCGCTCGTGCTATCTTGTGCTCATCTGTATGTATGAGTGAGGATGTTTATTTGAGAGGTTCTCTCTGTCCATGTTCGGGAACGCAGAGGCGGAGGTGGAGTAGGAGTAAAGGCCCCAAAGAAAGAGACTCAGCGTAGAAAACAAAGAGCTTTGCTGAACAGAAAGCCCCCCTCGACTAACATGGAGATACAGCCAAGTACCTTAGTAACAGTAGCAGAGGAGTGTGATTCGTGTGACCGGTCCAGAAGTATTTGGACAATGACAGCGCTTTCTATAATTGTACCTTATATACTTACAATAGTGGGAAGTAGAAATGTAAAAAAATATATATATCGCAAATTTGCCACTTTATAATGTCACAAACTTGCAAGTTTTTTCTCATAAATTTGCGATTTTTTTCTTCCAAATGTGCCATTTTGTAATGTCGCAAATATATGAGTTTTTTTCTTGTAAATTTGCTAGTTTTTTTTCTTGCAAATGTGCCATTTTGTAATGTCGTAAATATATGAGGTTTTTTTTTGGTACATTTGTGAGTTTTTTCTCACAAATTTGCCACTTTATAATGTCGCAAATCTGCAAGTTTATTTTCATAAATTTGTGAGTTTTTTCTTGCAAATGTGCTACTTTATATTGTCACAAACCTGCGAGTTTTTTTTCTAGAATTTATATATATATATATGTGAGTATTTATTTTTCTGACAACTTTTTTCTTTTAGTCCCCACATTTAAAAACATACAGTATCCAACAAGAGTATTGGAACGGCAAGGTTTGTTTGTTGTTTTTGTTGTATACTGACAACATTTGGGCTTCAGATCTAAAGATGAATATGAGACTTAAGTTAAGAATTCCTTCTTTTATTTATGGTATTTACGTCAAGATGTGTTAAGTGTGGTGTGGGAAAGCAAAAATCATACAAATGTCGCTGTTTAAAAACGTACTCGGCCTAACTGCATCCATCCGCATAACCAAACCATATTCTACTCTTGTAACGTTATTATGCCCAGCATACTTCAAGTTCAAATATTATACAGCAGGCCCTCCAGTGAAGAGCTCTCTTGTCCAAACAGCCATAAAGGTTTACAGGCTGCGACAGGGACAAGTGAAGAAGCGCACCTAATGGCTGAATTTCACATGGGCAGAAGTAAAAGGGTGGGGCCAAGACCGAAATGCAGAACCTCACAGGTCACAGCATTAGGGGGGGGTGAACAAAAACAAAACACCTGCACTATCAAAAGTACACTTAAGAGCAGTTCAATGTAATGAAGTGTGAATAGTGAATGAGTGAGTATGTATGCTGTGTTTCAATACAACACAAAACCCACCTGCCCTTCAGCTGAGGTCTCATAATGACAACAAATGCAACAAAGGCTCTGCGGGACTGTATACACATGCGTGGATTCTGGCATTCATTCACCTGGGGAGGATTCAATAGGTTTGTATTTTGAAAAAGAGCTTTCATGCAAATGGGTTCATGGCATTATGAATTTGCATAGAGGATGTTGGTCTAACAGGGAAGTGGCTAGGGGGTGGGGGTGGGAGGTCATTGTTGGTGTCTGTTTGGGTGTAAGCACAAAAGTGCGTGCGAGGACACTGAACATGTTTTTGTGTGTGCATAAACATTCAACCATTTTCTGATATAGTGGATTATTTAATTTACATTTAATAGTATAAAAATAAATATGGGGTAGATGCCACGGACTTCCGGGTTTCACACATCAGCGTCGTTTACGGCCACTGATGGCCACGTTCCAACACTCGCACCCCACCCCTGTGCCCCCCAAACGGGCGTCTCAACTCTCTGAAATGCTTCGCACAACTGAGACAGAAACACTACACACTCGCACCTGTCGACGGGAACGCGCAACCGAGGGGCACAAAGGCGGAAGCGCAAGAACTGGGACGAGGCCCACATGTCGCAAACAGGAAACGGAAACAAAGCTGATGTGTGAAAACCAGGAAGTCGGAAGTCCCGCCTCCTCCGTGGCATATACCCCATTGGATATGCCCTCTGCTTAAATGCCAGGCTTTTGTGATATACAAAAAAAACAAAAAGATAAAACATGTCATATGTTTTTCCGCTACTAATGCGACCTATAATATGTACAGTTCTATTTAATTAATGTATTTATTTATTTTCACTCAAATTCAAGACCTCCAAATCGGAGACCCTGGACCTCAGTTAAAGAAGGGCGGGGCGCCCTCTACAGTTTTTTGTGTGTGTCTGTGCTCACGTATGAAACCACATGATCTCAGTTGTTTATTTATACCTCCCTGCGAATGTTTCTTTTGTAGTTGTACAGGTTCTAGGCATACTGTAGGTCACATTAATGGCTGAAAAGGTTTGCAGGGGTGTGATGAAGAACAAAAACAAAAAGCTTAGTACATGTGATTAAACTGATAAAAGGCAACATCAACGACAAGTCTCAGAATGGATCAACATCTAACTGATACCAACCTCCTCAAATGTTGCCATTGATATACTTACATATACTTGCAAAATTAGGGGGAAACAAATCCTACATCGTTAACATATTTTAGATTGTGGAAATCCGTCAGACAGTTTTTTATGAAAACAAGTAAACGAAATGAATCTCCTTGCTAGAGTTTAGCCAAACAAATTGTTTGCAAAAGAGACACATTTGGACAGAATGATCCCAAAAGCTTGAGGCTAGCAGAAAAGTTCAGCAGTCAAAAGTTTTATAGCAGGAGAAAGTTCATGGAAACAAGAATAAAGTACCTTGGGGTGCATTACTCTCTGCGCTGTGCAAACATAATGTCGCAATGTTCTATGTGTCATAAACTGGCCTCCTATAAAGATGAGCTATAATATGACCTCCTCTGTAGCCTTTATACACTGGGAAAGTGTTTTTCATACACATGACTGAGCCTGTGACTTTACGACTGTGTTAACGGCAATGTTACGTACGCAACGTTACACCGTCGTAAAGCGAGGACCCGTTTAATGTTATTGTACTAGAGTGCGTGGCCAACTGGTTGGATTAAACGGATTAAATAAGATTTGACTGCCATCTAGTGGTGTTGGAAAATATTTCTGTGCTATGAAATACGGCATATTTCATGAAATGTACAGCTTTCAAAACCTTTCCCATTAAAGTACACATTTATATGTGTAAATGTAACACTTCATCACTTACACCCTACAACATTTATTAGACATTTATCCATTGAGAGTGACTAGTGTTAGGCACATTACATGAAAGTCTTGATTCTTTTCTCTCATTTCCCAGATTGTTGCCATGCAGGAATTTGTAGTCACATGACCAGCACAGTTTGTTTTAAGGCCACGTGGCGTTACGGTTTACACGCCAAAAACAGTAAACTCTTGGTTGTTGTGCAAGCTTTCATTATTTATGACAATTACTTTGTAGATTGCTGATCAACCAACATAAATGTATTGATGTTTGCTATCATCTTAAGCAAATGATATTTCAGTCAGTCAACAGTCTGTCATACTAAGTACGTAAGCTTTTCAGGACAGTTCTTAACTTTAAAAAAAAGAAAAAAGAAAAGAAACGCTAGAATTCCTTTCATTACAACAACAGCTTTTAATTATTTATACAAACACTGATATGCATTTTTATGCCATCACAACAGACAAAAAAGCCATAGAAAAACCATCTTGACATCAGAATCAAATAATCAACAGAAATGCCCCTCCTCAAATGCCACCTGTAGGGAGATCCATCTTTTTAAGTTCCACATGCAGCAGTGCGTGACTGTAGTCCAAAAATTGTTCCTCACACAGTTGTTAACGTCTTCCCTTCCTTCAGCCATCCAGTAACTTAAGAATACTTTCCCGCTCCTTCAGAGCTTTCCATGCCTGGTCTTTCTCCTTCTTGGTTGGAGTGCGCTTCTTCTGTCTGGCTGCCATGATTCGCCGAAATCCCTCCATGACCTCATTGTCAGACACCCGGACTCGCTGCCTCAGCTCCTGTTTGCGCATCTCCTCTTTTGCCAACCTAAGAAGCAGAAAGAAGCGTAACCAGGAGCTTGACAAGTCTGTGGTGCCATCTTGAGATGATCCTCACCTGAGCAGCTCCTGCTTGCGGGTTTTGTTGTGAGCAATGAGAGCTTTGAGCTCCGCCTGCCTCTTCTGGAGCTCGACCAGCACTTCGTCCTCGCAGTCTCCACCCGGGCCGGGTCGCTCATCCGAGTCCAGGATTCCTTGGGCAATCAGCTCCTCTTTGATCCGAGCTTCGAGGGAACGTGTGTGAGGTGCGCTACAATGGGAACGTCAAGATGCTTCATTTCGTTCACTTTAATGAGTGGACATAACTTTGGAAAATTGGGTTTGACATCAGAAAAGGGAATTTATTACAGATTTCCATTTTTCGTGGAAAGGCTCCGTCCCAATCCCCACGACTCTTATTGTAGTCTGCAGACCTACCTAAAAGATTTCCCTTGGCTTCGAGGAGATGTCCCGGCTCCATCATTAGCATCCTTCCCTGCAATATCTGGTATAGGAGAATCCTCCATGGGGGATATAATATTCTCCTGAATGCAACAGAGAAGACATCCATGTTTAAACTTCCAAAGACCTAAGCATGAATTTCACTTTCCAAAGTAGAATTACCTCGACGAGAGCCTGGAGGAGCCGTTGAGTGAGAGGGCCGAAGGGACAGCCGTCTTCCGGAGACTCATGCTGGGACTCGGACTTCTTCAGCAAAGAGTCCACATCTAGTAAACATCAGCCAAGTGCATAAAGACACCGTGACGTCACAACGCTTGCATGCTGCCTGCCTCTTTTGCATTACAGTCATTGATGTGATGATTATGAAATAAGGGAAATATTTTTGCCGGTGGAGTAATGCGGAGGTTACCCTCAGTCAGGCCAGACCAACTAAATGCATTTTACATTTGTGTAATTTGGCCATAACATCTTGTCATCTTCCTCATCATCATCATCATCATCCTTCCCATGACACATCAGAGCAGGAATGCCTCCTTTTACAGGCACTGGCAGCAAAATTCTTGTCACCTTTTGCGTCAAGCTCAGACAGCGGACCACCCAAGAGACTCTTCTTCTTGTCGTTGGCCCGAGCTCCTTCTCTCTGCTCCTCCAGCAGATCCTCCTGAGCCCACCGCTGCGAGTAGTGTTTCCCTAATGCTGGAATCTTCAATTGACACACACAGCACCAAAATTGAACACACTGCTCTTGACGTAAAGACGCGTTTCGCCACACGTACTAACAGCATACGCAAATGGCTTACTTTAAAGTACTCAGCTTCATCTTCTGGTGGTTTTAGAAGTTCCTCAAGTAACCGAATTTCCTCATTTGTTATGTCGGCACAGTACGGCTCAACAGAAGCCCAGAATCTGGAAAGAGAAACGATGCAAGTTGATGACCAACTACAAAGACAATTGTTGCTGTCTTTTGCCAAGTTTGCTTTAAAAAAAAAGAAAAAAAGACCTAATGTTTTCTTCTGAGTTGAGAAGCACCAGAAAGTGTTTTAGGTACATCAAATTATAATTTCTTAAGATGGTGAATTTGGGGTTTCGCTAAAAGTAAGGTCAAATATATCAAAATTGCAAACAAAAATTATGAAAAATGTTCCTTGTAGTGAATCCATATAATGAATTTTACTTTTTTAACTGAACTACTGAAAAAAAGTTACGCTTTAAACTCTATTTTAATTTATACTCCTGTATAATATGAGAGAGATTATTACTGACCTGTTGGGGACATCGTTCTTCGGAGTGCGAGGAATGTCTTGAGGATCATCTGTAAATTCATATTCTTGGACTTTGGATTGCAGGTTTTTGGATTTAGGTCTGCCAGGACCTGGACCTGGCCCGTGACTACTTTTGCCATCTAATTTCTGCTTCTTTGGCTTGTGTCGAGATGACGCGGCAGGGTCGGGGTCTTTTCCCATTTTCAGAAAGCGCTTGTCTCCCTTCTTGTCCTGCCAGTCCGTGAGGATCTGCAATGCAGGACAAAATATAACACCATTAATATTGTTAATCAACATATCATTATTATTGCGTTTGAATTTTCAATTTCTCTTGGCGCAAGATAGTGGAAAATAGATGGACGGATGAGTTTCTTTTCTTTCCCACCTGTCTCTGCTCCTCCAGAGCTCTGAGGCGACGGTTGGCTGAGGACAGGAGAGTCTCCAGCTCCAGCTGCAACGTGTCCAGCTCCTCGATACCAATCCCATCGTCCTCCGAGCGTCCCAGCACTGCCGTGTACCGGGGACACACTTTGACGTGCTCCACAGGCTTGAAGTCATAGTACTTCAAAGGGGGGCAGTCCTTCAGATCACTCATGATGCCGGCTACCTGAGGCCTGCCTACCTACGAATAAACTGAACCACATGGGGAAAGGGAGAGGGAGAGGGAGAGGGAGAGGGGGAGAGAGAGAAATAGAGAGAGAGGGAGGGGTGGTTAGATGATGAACGTTTACATTGTGTCTAACTTATGTTATTTTGTACTTAGAATTAAGTGTATGTGAGCAATGCTCGTTTTTCGCCCACACGATACACGCAGGTTAGGTTTGGGCTATACATCGCTAACCTGCAGGGCCCACACCGTGAATAGTGTATTAACATATATTTAAAAAAAAATTACCATTGTATTTACATGGTTGAACTTACACACTTTATGCAGTGGCGTTATGTGAATCCTTGAGAGATAATAAACGGTATAAAAGAGTGATATATCGGTGAATTTCTACATGCAGCGATACTTACAGTCAGAGAATGGCGTCCATGATGGAAAACTCCATTAAAAGAAAAAGGGTGTACAACTGTTGAATTCACTGAGATTACGACACCGTCACAATATTTCAGGTGGTACTTGAGACGACAATAAATAACTAAGTACGGTAAATTAATAAATTCATCCAGAGTTGTCCAGTTTTCTGACCAGACACCCTATTTTAGGACATCAGTGCCACATATTAATGGTAGCGTCGGATTAAACCACATTATGTTATGATATGGGCTAACGGATACACTATTTCCCTCGTACACAGTTTATTTTAGTAGTTAAAAGCCACTATTTTGATAACTAAAACCTTGTTTTAAGTGTTATTGTTTTAAATATTATTGCTGTGAAACAAATACAATCACGACCACTAAACAAATGTCCCCTATTCCTGCAGCCAAATGGACTCGTCGCTAAGGAAATGTTCGTTTTATGTATTCGTATACTCAAAACGGGCGGTGTAAAGAAGCTAGTGGTTAGACAAGCACAGTCCATAGAGCAGCCCACTTCCTCATAGAAAACAAAATTATAAAACAAGCGCACCCTTTCGTTTCTGGAAATGTAGGGTTTACGGAAGTTGAGTCCCAGGCGTGGCTTAGGAACTTCCGTCTTTTACAGCGCAAAAATGGTAAGTCTTCTCTTCAAGTGTGTCTTCTTTACTTAGTTAATTTATAGTCTTGCGTTTTTTGACAGCATCAGACTACAGCGACAGTTACATTGCTACTTTCATGTTTCTGCCACAAGTGGGGTTTTGGGAAAAAGTGCATTAGCACATATAGTATTTTTCTCTTGTAGAATCAGTTTCCCCCCATTTTTGTTTATCACTTAGCTTTTTCCTGTTAATTCTTATATATTAAAATCATTATTTGTATCCAAACAGTTATTATCGGGTTTATCCTCAATTGTATTCATCTCATTTACGACCTTGCTTTTTAAACGGTGACATCGCTCCCCTGATGCTGATGTTTTATGAATTTCATGCCATTTTCGTAAAAAAACAAAAACCTGCAGACACTGAGTTTGTCCAATTGTCCTTAGACAGCAACTCTGCGTCCCTACTTAAACGCCGTGAGGGCCACCCTGCAGGCGGCCCTGTGTCTGGAGAACTTCTCCTCTCAGGTGGTGGAGCGTCACAACAAGCCCGAAGTGGAAGTCAGGTATGTCACTCTGCTTTGCAGAGGATTGCTACTTCTACACAAGTTTGAACCTGTGCTAACTCGCACATGGCAATCTTCGAGGGTGGGAAATGCTGGATGTGCATGCAAGATGTGAAACTGGCTTCTGCAACCGCTTTGAAAGCGCCATTGTTTAAATGAGAAGTTCAGCAATTGGTCATATATTCCATTTGAGACTTTTCATGAATATCTGATGTTTGTTTTTGTTGTGGTTTACAGGAGCAGTAAGGAGCTGCTGCTTCAGCCTGTTGTGATCAGCCGCAATGACAAGGAGAAGGTTCTTATTGAGGGATCCATCAACTCTGTCAGAGTCAGCATTGCTGTCAAGCAGGTATTCAGCCTCTTCTCAACAGTCCAGTGGAACCTCTAGATTTCAATGACCTTCAATGAGACATTGTACTTGCCAGTTGTCCTAAAAAAAAAAAAAAAAGTGGCGGTAGCACTTCACCGAATGAGTATTTAGAGATACACAATGTAAGTAGAGAGGAATATTGGATTGTGTTTGCCTTTGGGAGGCAATACAATTCTGCTGTTTTTCTATATAATCTACACCCTAAAAGCAATTGTGCCATGTCTACCACTTCAGGCTGATGAGATTGAGAAGATCCTTTGCCACAAGTTCATGCGCTTTATGATGATGAGGGCAGAGAATTTCTTCATTCTGAGGAGGAAACCAGTCGAGGTGAGAAACGGGTTGAGGGTGGCTCATTTGCATAGTATGCGGATTGTTAAGAAAATAAAAGATTAGGAGTGGCTTCGCCTCTTCACTATATCAATGCTATTACACTACCCTGATAGAAATGACAGTTGCTGGGGCTTGCAAAAATAGTGAGCTCTGTGCAAAGTCCAGCATTTTAGAGAATGGTTGGATGGATTATAATAAATAATGCATCCATTCCCATAAATACTGTAAAAATAAATTCCCGTGCCTGATGTTGTAATTGACAAATTACAACTTTTTTTTCTCAGGGATATGATATAAGCTTCTTGATCACCAACTTCCACACGGAGCAAATGTACAAACACAAGCTGGTGGACTTTGTCATCCATTTCATGGAGGAGATCGACAAGGAGATTAGCGAGATGAAGCTGTCCGTTAATGCCAGAGCCCGTATCGTCGCAGAGGAGTTCCTCAAGAATGTAAGAGAGAAGTATATGATGCGTCTTAAAAGACAGAATTTGTGGCATTAAGCCGTTTTGTTGTCTTTTCCACAGTTCTGATGACCGCTGACTCCCAGATGGACAGCCAGCTGTCAGAAAACGTTGGGTGTAAACAATCAGTGTTCCAGTGTGAGAGCAACACCACCCACCCATTTTTGACCCCATGTTGGCTTTGTCTAATGACTCATTTCTGTATTCATTGATATCAGTGACTGTATATAACGAAATACTTAGCAGTTTCAATTTTCTACCACTTAGAATAAATGCCCAAACAAAGGCGGGTCCTTAAAGTATTAAACACGCTGGTGTCCTTGAGTACAGAAACTATGGGTGTGTTCAAATGCAATTAAGTAGTTAGGTGTGAGTATTCAGTGTATGTAAGTTTGTCTTCAGATACACATGCGGAAAAAGAAGAAAAAAAATTCACCAAAATGTTGTATAAAATAAATAAAGCGCCAATGTTTCTACCTTTTTGCTTGTCGTTTGTAGTGGAAATTGTTTTGAGATTGCAGCACAAATGTAGGCTGGCAAGAAACTAAGATGATGAGGAACTGACAAAAAAAAACTTTACATGTTGTATTTGTTAGCATTTCTCGGTTGATTTTTTTAAATGACACCCGAGGTAAGAGTCAGTTAAATTTAGAGATGTGTGGGTGAAGCTTTGTGAACCTTTGAGGCTTTCTTTCAAATTGTGCCGAAAAACATTCCAAGCTTTGGTGCTTCAGTGAAAGCAACATATGGGACATCTAGTGGACGAAAGAAGTAAATGCAACCTATGTCATTGAAGTATGAAACAATCACTCACACTTATCTTTCATCAATAAAAGTTTAAAAAATTAAGATACAGAGCGTGTATTATTTACAAAAGTATGTGCTACTGATAAAAGTGTTTTCATAAATAAAATATGATTGACGTGTGTATATTGATGTTTACTATAAACGGGAGTACGTTTGAATAGTTACAAAGGACGCGGGCCATGGAATTATTTATTTATCAAAGATTTTATGCGTCTCTTCACGCTCTCTAATTTTGCAGCTTTGAAAATGCACGTCGTTTAGCTCAGTGGTCGAGTGGTAGAGTGTCCACCATGAGACTGGGAGGTTTCGCCCCACCTCGGTGGGTGTGACAATTAGTGGTACTTTAATAATAATAAAAAATATATATTTTTAAAGCACCAGATCTACTCAGTTATGAGGCAAAATTTACAAACAATATAATTAAATACATTTTAATATTATACATTTCAAATAGGTAGCTTTGAATAGAGAACTTTCACTATGATCTCCCGGTGGGGAGAAGCGAACCCACGCCTCTTATACCATAAGGAAGTAACGGTACCACTTCACCGCCCAGAGGAGGACAATCAACGTTGAACTTAACGGGACCTCTCAAAGGACCGCATCAATTCCAACGCGATTTCGCGGTCTACCAGCCACCAAAGCGTTTCGGGTCGTCAATACATACGCGCTGTGACGTATGAAGCTTCGAACGTCATCGGTCACGTGATACTTGCAGAATGACACAAGCTCCGAAGCCCCATTTCGAAGCTGTGTGATTCAGGACGTTCGACGCCTGCTTCGAGGTACCGGTTTCATTTGAACATCTAGTTAAATTGGAACACGCCCAATATTTGACCAGACATTTTTTAAATCACGCCCACAACATTATGACCAAATCTACCCCAAAACACCTTTGTGATGTGATGACAATACTCGATTTGTGAACGATTCACTGCAGTCTACTTGTAACAAGAACAACCACACAAACATCTTGTTGAAAACGTCTTCTTCTCGCCATAGAACAATATACAGCAGGCAACACCATAACAGATACAAACATAAATTAACATAATTCAACATGAACTCTACAGACAACATGTTTGTCAGTAGTACTCTTATAGTTAAGTGGTCCATTCAAATACTGTAGGTTCTCTTATTTGCCAATTGGACTGTTAAACAGTTTGTCTTTTGTGATGCATGCTGTTACAAACTACTGACTACAAAGTGTGCATGAATACAGCATGTAGTGCACGTTTCTTTTAAAACTGGCCCCTCGTTCTTGGTAACAACGGCTGGGAGTCTTGTTTTCACATTCAAAAAGGAACACTGTACACAGGCAGCCATTTTAAGCCCTGCATTGTAAACCCAACAAATAAATAAAAAATACTTTGGATACAGCCACTTTTAACAGGGCATATATAGAACATATCGTATACATACATCAGTGTAGTGGTAAAAAAAAGTATATTGCACACAGTTAAGTTGATGTGTCAGCAGCAATGTCAGCGCTGGTCTCTGGTTCACAGTCTTTATCTGACGAAGCAGAGAGTGGCGCTTCTCGGAGAGTGTTCGGTCCACAGTTAGCCTGTCCCGCTCCTTTGTTTGACAAGTCCGCCGCAGACTCCGCCTCGGGTTCTTGCTGCGGAGCCGTGGCTGCAAACACACCAACGTTCGAAAAGAGAAATCTACGGCGCAGTCCTTGTTGAATGCAAGGATCTCTTACCTGACTGGGTGCAGGACTTCATGTGTTCTGGCCAGTGGGCCTGCTGACACGGGTAATCGCAGTAGCTGGTGTTCCAGCAGCAATAAAAGATGGCCTCTTTCCTGCAGTTGGCGCACCACTGCTTCTTCTTGGTTTCATCCACCACTTGCTGCTTTTCCAGCTCCGTCTGTTTCTTCACCTCGGCCACCAAGCGCTCTTGTTCCTGTTCCAGACTCTGCCTCATCTCAGCCATTGTAAGCTCTAGATTAGATTCATGTTCACCAAACACATTGCATTACTTTACATTGGAAGTAGGGCATGTATCTGCCAGTAAGGGCCTTCAAGGCCTTCTCTGCTGGCCTAAACACGATCCGAAAAACTGATCTTCAGTTAAAACTTAGATGAAATTGGATTACTTTATTTCCAACAACATTATCTTCATTTCATAAGATGTGTCTGTGTCGCCCAGCTTCTAGTCATGCGTATGTCGATTTTTCTGTCCAATCAGATTTCAGGCTGCATATGTTGCCATGTGAATATAATCTGCCCAGGGCTGGCACACGCACACACCATAATAATAGCTATCTTTTTTTTTTTGTAGCCAATCCAATTTTCGCTTCACCTTTCTCCTGTTTTCACTCAGGCTCAAAAAGTACATATTGTGAGGATAGCTCAGTCAACATTGCTAGCTGGCTGACTTGTTTTCAAGATGGAAACAAACGGGCCGGACGAGGCCATTGTTTGCCACAGGAGGCGCTGCAGGGGTGTTTTGATGTCACTGAGGGTGATATTTTGATATTTCATTAAAATTTGTCATCGTAATAATCGCATAACTTCACTAGTTAATTCACGATTTTATATCTGTTCTAAGTATACAATTTTTTTATAGGTTTTCATACTCTTGTTAACAAAAGTAGAACATTTTTTAAACTAATTAAATAATTCTAATGAATATTTGACGTCTATAGCCGTCAATGGCAGTGAATGAGTTAAAATATCATATTTTATATTTTGATATTTTATTAAAAATTAACGCTGCATTATTTTTTAAATAAAATATCAACATAGAATACTGTATTTATTATTATTATTATTATTTGTGTTCTGCATTTGATTTTATGTACAGAACTTGGTTTCAGCTGCAGTAATTTTTGTGTTTTTTGAGCTAAATAAAGTTGTGTTGAGTATATATTACGTAGCTCAGTGGCTCCTAACCTGGGTTCTACTGAACCCCAGGAGTTCGGTGAGTCAGTCTCAGGGGTTCGGTCTAAATTCAAGGTGAAGAAAGTCAGATTTTCTTTTTATTGTACTATGGATGTTTTAGTTGTTCAGCACATTTTAATGTATGAAAGGTGCTATATAAAGTTTGATTGCTTAAGATTTGATGAAAAGGCTACTCTCCCTGTTTATTTTGTTCATGTCTTAAATTTGAAGAAAAAAATCAATAAAGAAGGGTTCGGTGAAGAAAACTGGTGCGGTTCAGTACCTCCAACAAGGTTAAGAGCTGGTGAATAAGGTCCTTACCAAGATTGTGTTTCATCTCTGACAACTCTTGCTGATGTAACCACTGTAGTTTTTCAATTTCAATTCTAAGCCGCTTCATCTAAAACAAACAACCAAAGACAACATCAAGGGGGTGTCAAGATGCAAAGGCATATCATTAACTGTGCAAAACGACACCTCAGCAATGGTATTCCCTGAAGTGCTCTTCGAGAGGTCACTGTAGATTTCAGTCACTGTACCTTTGATTGTATCCATTATCTGGAAAATAAAAATAATCCTGTCATATTGTCACGCAATGTATAATCAACATTCTCACCCAGAACACAGTCTCCTAAGGAAGTTACTTCCAAACATACGCTCATCAACACCTTGCTCAGAAAGGCTTACTTTGTTAGTGTACTTGGCGATATCTGCGGCGACGTCTGCCGAGGCTGTGGCGATGTACTGATCCGTTTCCACCGACGAGGATGGAGATGATGTGCCTAAGCCCGAGGCTGACACCAGGGTGACAGCTGATGTGCTCAACAGAGAACATAAAATGAGATATTCAGATTACGCTAAGATTTGCAGTGACTATTGGAATGTATTCAACGGATACCTTTAATTGACTGCCTGGTCTGATAACGCGTGCTCTGTGAAGACTGTTGTGTTGAAGATGAAGTCGCTGACGATGAATTGTTGTCACATGCTTGAATTTGCCCTGCCGCGGCAGGCTGCTGCCGCGTGTGCCATTTGTGTGAGGAATTCTGCGGCTTGGCGCTGGGATTCCACACGGTGGCGCTCTGCGCTAGGGGCACGCTCTCTCTCGGCAGCAGAGGGCGCTGTTTCTTCAATCCCGGGGTGGTGGAGGCTGAAGACGAGGACGAACAAGGTGGAGTTGCAGGGGCATTGGAGACGGTGGCAAGGCTGACATTGGCAGCAGAGGGCGCCGCGAGGGAGATCATGGTGACGGGCATGGCCATAGGGGACTGCGAGGCAACACTGGAGGGTGTGGAAGGGGTTGTGCTGTTTTGAGATGGGAATGTTGACGGGGTGAGGGATTTGCCTTCAAGGAGAAATCGATTGCTTAGTGAGCAATTTCACACAAAGTCACACTCACACATCATAAAAACCAGCATCTCACCTTCAGGTTTACTTGCAGATGACTCTTTAGCATTAGTGCTGTCTTTTTTGCGTCTCTTCTTGTCTTTTTTCCCATGCTCCTCCCCGAGGTCAATAACCAGCTCTCGCTCCGAGTCCGAATCCTCCGCAGACGCATTTGGCTTCATATCTTCTTTCACCTGACCCTTCTCCCTCGACACAGGTAACGTTGGGGGGGATTTGGTCTTCTCGGAACTCTCTGGAACGTTTTCTTGAGTCGGCGTTTCTGATTGCATTACACTAACATCCGCTGCTGCAGGTTCAGATACCGGAGCAATATTGGCCTTGCTCTCTTGGATTGGAGATGAGTGGTCTTGGTCTCTACTCTTGTTCTGGGGTTCCTCTGGGGGTGCAGAATCGCCGACCTTTGGTCCTTCATCACTGCCATACTCTGTGTCACTGGATTCGGATTTACCCTCAGAGTCCTCAGTGTCGCTGTGTTCCTCACCTTTGTACACCTCAGAAGAGATCTCATTTATACCTGCAAAATGTTTGGAGCACCAAAGCGATATTACAAAACACACGTATATATAATTAACGATGTATGAGATGAAACTTGTACTGACCGAGCTGTGCTTTACAGCTTTCAATGGTTTTGTCCAAGTTCATCTGGAAGCGGCTCTTGATCTGCCGTTTGGGAGAGGTGAGAACCGGGGGGGTCCCCAGCTTCTGCTGAACCGTTTCACTGAGTTCCTTTAGATCCATTTCGGCTTTACTCCGATCTGGAAGAATACTACATGAATGACTTCATCATAGCAATATCACAATAAAAAAAACAACAACACTTTTTTCCAGACCAGTATACCAGTACAAGTACTCAACTCTTGAGTAGTCGGTATCAGGCCAAAAGTTTGGTGAGAATCTACAAAGTAACCAGTCATGAGAATAAAGCAAAAGCATTGAATAAGAAAGTGTATCCAAACTTTTGGCCTGATACTGTATATCCTAAGATAGCATTTTCCCTTAAAATGCCATGAAATGAAGATCGATACCAATAGTAGTAGTCAAGGAGACCAATAACCCATATTTCAAGCCGATGTTCATTTGCAGTAAAAGAGAAAATATTAGCGTCAAAATGTTTAAAAATGACTTTTTCTTCTCATTTTAAACATAAAGAATTGATAGCTTTGTTTAAAAATTATAACAAAAAGTTGCAGGGAGCTTCAATGGTCAACAGCATGTGTTAAGATAAATTAAAAACAAAGCAAGTAAATAGTTCCCTTAAGTTTTCTATTGTAAATAAAGTTTTCCAAAACATAATTTCTTAATTTTATTTTATTTTTGAATATAAAATAAAGTGTAGGGAGTTCCCAGTGTCAGCATCATTTTTTTAAAATAAATTTAAATAAATCCATAAATGAAAAGTTCCCTGTATCTCACTGAGCAACAAAATGCATGCAAATGTAACAAATTAATTATTATTTTTTGTCAGGGTTCAAAAGATCTTCGCAGACAGTGAAAAATTGTCTGAATATGTTCAAAAAGTCTTTGCAACAAGTAAAAAGTGTCTGAACTCTTTACAAATCCTGATGAAAGCCCTCAGTTCACTACGTTCGCAAACATTCACCACTTGGTGAGATACCAGCTTTATTGGCCTTAAGATTCGTATCAAGGCTGATAACGATATTTGTCAAAATGCCAAATATTAACACCGATAATCGGCTCGGCTGATGATCGAGTACCGATACCTAATTATAAGGCTTGTATCAGTACTCGCCCATCCCTATTTCTTACACGCTACAAAAGCATGAGCGATTACTTCACCTAGATTAAGATTCAAAATGCTTCCTGTCAGCTGTGTCTTCTCTTGCTCGGTGTTGCCAGGGGCTTGTGGCTGTAAAGGTTTGGGGCTGTCAGCTTGACTTGGTCGAGGATGAGCCGGTGACACTGCACACAGGTGTTTACCAACAAATAAGACTCCAGTATAATTTCATAGGATTGAAATAAAGGCCAGAATACCTTGTCCAATACCTCCCTGACTGTTTGCGGCCTTCGCATGGGACTTGTCTGTTGTGTCCTCTCCATCCGAACCTGTATGCGCAGAAGAGTTAGTGCTCATGGGGGAGCGAGGCACGTCCGTGAGAGGCAGCCGACGGCCTGCCATCATCCCTCCAACGCCAGCCCCCGACAACATGGTCCTGGTCAGGGAGATCTTGGGTGACGCAGACATGTCAAAGCTCAACTTGATCTTTTCCTGTTTCTCAGGCTTGAACGGAGTGGATGAGGGGTCGGAGGGGTCGTGCAGCATCTGAAAGCTGTTGTCGTGGGTGTAGGGTGTCCGGAAGGGGGCGTAGTTGAACACACCAAACTTCTTCTTCACGTTCTCCACGTAGACTTCCATCTCTTGCATGGCGCTGTTGAAGATGCTTTTGGTCTTCTTCACAGAGAATGGAATCTCTTTGGACATCAGGTAACAATTATTTAAAGGGACCCAAGCCCTAAAGGGTAAACGTATTCATGTTAGTGACATCAAATCTTTTGAAACGACAACAAAGTCAAGTATGTGAAGCACGAAAGATTGCGACCTGTCATGCTGACCAAAGAAGCGAGCATCCACCTGTCCATCTTTGTCACGCAGAGCTTTTGCTGGCCAGAATGGAAAACCTTTCAATTTAGCCCACACCAGAGGGTGAGGGTTACCCTGTCATCACACAATAATATACTCAACCTCAAAATGTTGACTCTTACATGAAAACATAAACAAGTCCCACTTACACACGGCTCACAGAACCAGTTGTCTCTCTTTTGGCAAGCAGACAGATAACATTCAGGGCAGACTTCAATCTCATTCATCTGCAAAAAGGGATACAGAATTACGTTTGCTGAATCAATCATTAAAAATTCATCTCCACTACCAAAAAAAAAAAAAATGACACAAACCGCATATTCACCTCATGTTCACAAATCTTGACGATAACTTTGGCTGTAGCTGTCAATTTGTGGTTGCCTGAAAATATAAAGTAAGGTATATATAATACAGTGGGAAGAGTTTGACGATTTCATATACTCTAAAAACAGTTGGGTCAAAAATAACCCAAATTGGGTTAAGAATGTACCAACCCAACTGAGTTATTCGACCCAAAAAGTTGGGTCAAATTAAATTAATAACCCACAAAACAACCCATTTCGGAGGGGCTGTTTTATGGGTTATTCAACTGAACCAACTTTTTGGATGAACTGAATAACCCAAAAGTACTGTGTCAAAAAAGAACTGACTGACTCTGAGTTATTTAACCCAATAAGTTAAACAAAAATATTTTTTTTAACCCCAAAGTTGGGTCAAGTTAAATTAATTTGGATACATTTGACCCAACTTTTTGGTGAATTGAATAACCCAATTGAACTGGGTCAAAAATAAACTGACCCAACTTTTAAATTTATTTAACCCCAAAAGTTGGATCAAATAAAATTAATAATCCACAAAGCAACCCATTTGGGGTTGTTTTGTGGGTTATTCATTTAATCCAACTTTTTGGGTAAATTGAATAATCCAAAAATTTGGGTCAGTCCCTTTTTTTTGGCTTATTTTTAACCCAAGTGTATAGAGTGTATAGTTTACCAAGGTACTGTACCCATCCTTTTATGATTTTCTTTTAGAGGTTAAAATAGGCAACTCACCTCCGTTGTATATGATGCAGTTATGCAAAATCCACTTTACATCTGCCAAGAAGGCCTCCGTGCAGCCGTACATTTTCTTTTTGATGTTCTGTGTTGCAAATGGAAAACATCAGTTTTTAAATGAGAGGTGTTCAACATGCATGTGTATTTCATTAAAAAACTTTATATGGACACATTTTTACCTTCTCAAGAGTGCAAAGGTCCATTGGGTGAAATATGTATTCGGCATAGTCTGGATGCTGCTCAAGAGAAACGGGTTTCTGGAAGAGCTCAGTCTTTAAAATAAAAAGAGAAGAGGTGTTGAGGTTTGATTCAACACACCAATTTACTGCAAATCCTTCCCCACTATGGCAGATGACCACTACTGTCATGCTACTACAAAACACTCCAAAAGCTGCATCAAACAAAAAGCACAACCAGTGAAGGAAGAAATCAAGACAGGGACTTGTTAGTGGTGTAATTATTACCCAATTAAAAGTCTTTCTCTGCGTGGAAGCTGCATTGGGAGAGCGAGATGACAAGCGGGGATGATCCTGAAAGAGAGTGAGAGGCGCAGCTGTATCCTCACTATCAGCTTGACAGGCCCAGTCTAGTTCAATGTTGTGGAATGTTGTGTGCATTATATGAATATTAATTTCACATGCAAATTATTGAGGTCTCATGCTAGAGCAAAGGAGGACAGGTTTTAGGGTAAGGCTGGACGATTATGGGAAAAAATAATGATCACGATTATGGTATTTTGATTGAGATGGAATTCACAATTAATAATATTATTATTCATTGGTTTTAAAACTAGTATTTGTCCAACTACTCAAAACTATTATTATTGCATCAAAATACTGTATGCTAAAAAAGTAATTGCAAAACAAATACTGGGTGTTCCTGCGGGTTTTGGCCTATTAGGGGCAGTGTGGTATACAATGAGAACAGTAGAAAGTTGCGATTGAATTATATTAAAATAACTCGTTTTTCTTAGTTGGGAAGAAATTACGCCTTTGTGTAGTGTTATCTTACCTGTCGTCATGTGTTTCGACAGAATTTGTGTGTGCAAAGGCGTTACTTGAAGGACTATTCCTCCCGAAGTTGATGCTAACGTACTGTTAGCATTTGAATGGGCTCCTCCATTCACTTGCATTAGCATTAGCGCTAGACTCGCGATGTGTTAAAAACGAAGCATGTTTTGCATTCAAATCCACACTGTATGTAATTATCCTTATCGTGTATTTCGTTTTACAGTTAACTCCAACTGCAGTGTCATTAAACAGCTTAAAGGACGCTTTAGGGACGGCAGAATCACACTCATTCGCTCCGTGCTAGCTACAAGCTACATGGTGCATTCAGGGTCCTTTCTCAACATAGGGAACTTGTAAACGCGCCGCGGCGTTCTGCACAATACAGTAATCGGTTTTCTTCGATCATTATGATAAAAAATAAAATTTAAAGTCGAAATCAGGATAACATTTCGGTTAATCGTCCAGCCTTATTTTAGGGGAAGAGACTTGATGAGACTACGATGACTGTAAAAGCTCTTCATTTACTGCCATAAGCTTGCTGTGCTGACTTGCCAAGGAAAATATGCTCAGATGATAGAAATCAGTAAGAATAAACAATTACAAATTAACATTGACACTGTATTGCAGCTTCTCGCTCCAATATTACCATTTAGTTAGCATGAGATCCCCATGGAGACAGTGATACCAGCATACTTACGCCTGGTTGTTTCATCTTCTGAAGAGCAAACTTGAGTAGGTAAGACAGCTGCTCTATAGTCAGCATCATCATGGCTTTGCTCTGAGTCTCTATACATTCAGCAACTGTTATTTTCTAATGAGAGAAAAAAAAAACATTGAGAGGAAAATAGTTAGTAGACGTCCACAGTGAGGTCTACGATGTTAAACAAACACAAGTAGATGAAACATCAGTCTTTAAATTCTGGTTTCCAACACCCTTACACTCAGAATATTCCTGGGTGAGTACCTCACACTCCGGACAGAACCAGTCGCCCTCTGGCTCGTCTGGTAGTTTGAGGCACTTGGCGTGGTACACCCTGGGGCAGAGCTCACAGCAGAGCACCTGACCCTCGCGGTGGCACAACCAGCAGTAGAAGTCATTCCTGCCGTCCTGCGGTACAACATCAACAGGGTCTGTGGTGAGTGCTGGCTGCTTCACATAGTAAAAGGGACCATGTCTTAGTTCTGACTGGAATGCAGGCAAAAAGAAACACAAGGTTGGGGGAGATCAAAATCGGGCCAAGTTGAACAAAGACAAGCAGAGATGCACAATGACGACAAAAGGTGCACTGTTGACAAAAAAAATGCTGGGGTCATCCATGGATGTTGAGGTTTGATTTATTTGCAGAGTGCTTTGTTTGCAGCTGATATGGGTAATTCATTAAATTCAAGATGTTCTGTAATGCAGTGCAGCATTTGAGAGTGGTATCTATGACAACCTGAAGATACCATTGAGGGCACCTGCAAAATGGCGACTCCCATGCATTTAAGAGTGTGATAAAGCACAATATCAGTATTGTTACCATAGATTTTTCTTTTCTAAAGAGGAAGTCATCCCCTCCAAAAAGTTTTTTTTTAAACAATAATATGCTCTGTGCAGCCCCACTAGCCTAAATACGGTATTCTGGTTACTATTGAGTTAGTGGAATATGAGTTATGCAGCAAAATCCAGCATTTTGCCACTTGCTGACGAGTGAAAATTACATCACAGTTGCTCAGGTCTCAGGTAACAACCAATCACATCGCAGCTTCAGAAAACAGGTGAGCTGTGATTGGCCGTTGCCTGAGCCCTGAACAACTGTGATGTCATCTTCAGTCGACAGCAAGTGGCAAAATGGCCGCCCCTGAGCTGGATAAAAAAAGGCTGCATAACTCATATTCCACAAATGTAATATTGATCAGAATGTCATGTTTAGACTAGTAAGGTCACATATAACATATTATTGTACTGGGATGTGAAGACGGTGATGCAATATTCTTCTCTACTGTTAAAATGTGCGCAAGGTTCCAAGGACTACTTGCAGCACTACATATAGCTTCAGATTAGAATTCTTGAAATTACTTAAATGGGAAATCAGACCCCCATTTTTTATTATTATTTTTAAACAATATGTTCTATGCAGCCCACTAGCCTAAACACGGTATTCTGATTAATATTGCATTTGTAGAATATATATAAGTTTTAAGCAGTGAATCCCAGCCATTTTCGTCCATCTCAAAATGTCATGTTTAGACAAGTGGGGGGCACATACAACATATTATTGTAAAGAAGATTTTGGGGTTGACTTCCCCTTTAGCAATGTTGGATGGCTGTGAGAGGAGTGATGAAAAAGCCATTTTTTCTCCATTTCTTTTGTTTATTACCTGGTCTTTGCTGCTGCTAACAGCACCTGGTTTCTTCTTCTTTTTTGCTGGGCTGGGGGAGGTGTCAGCAGAGGAGTGACCATTTGATGAGTGAGAGGGACTACTTGGCATCTTTCGCTTCTGGGTCGTCCGCTCGGTTGAGCCTGTGTCTTGTGTTGCAGATGACAGTTTGATACAAATCAACTAAGGTTCCGTGAGGGCCTTATTTAAGTCACATGCAGTTATGATCAGAGGTTTACATCACTCAACTGTATTCAGTTTAGAATTTCAATCATTTTTTTGAAGTCTCAGACTGGATTTAGATACACATCATTTACTGCAATTAGGACTTTCTCTACTCCTCACAAAGTGACAACCATTAATAAAAGGTTAAGTTAGATCCTTACAACCCCACTAACAATTGGTTAAATGTCCCTTAGCAAGTTTTGTTTCACCTCAGCCAGACGCTTTACAATGATGCCGGTTTGGTTTTTGGCTTTGCCGCTTATGTGCAGTGATTATTTGCAAAAACTAAAATAATAAAATGTATTAGTCTGAATCTGAACATTAAATATCTTGGCTTTGTAGTTTGTATTGTAGTCAATTTAATATATACTTACGTTTTATGCAATATCCCAACTTCATCGGAATTGGTGCTTGTACGATCATTCCACTCAGAAAACCCCCCACTTTAAATAAATAATTAAGGATGTCACTTTAACGCGTTAATCTAGATTAATTAATTACACGCAAATTAGTGCGTTAAAAAAAATAACGCAATTGATCGTGAGTGGCAAGTCAACATGCATTTTGGCCCATCGATGTACCTGTAGGTGGCAGAGGCGCCACGACAGGGTAGCACTACTAGCCACTACGAGCAGACATGGACGCGAGTGCAGCACAGCCAGGAGAGTGAGGCAAACTTATTTGGACCTATATCTCCCAGAACCGATATTTTGACGGTTCTATTCTTTTCAATGTACATCATTCTCCTCGCCAGGACCCCCGGGATTGCGCCGCTGGGCTTCCGTAGTTGCTGCCGCTGCCGCAACTGCCATTCATCACGAAGGCTACAAGCTAGATCACCATGGCGGAACGCAATGTCGTGGAGCGATGGCACCGACATCGTTGGAAATCTGTCGTCAAGACGAGTCCGGGGATGCCCTTAAGACCCCGGTAGGACGTACTTTTCGGGAGATACGTCCGCACAAAGACCTCTAGGAGACCGGTGATTTTCAAACACTTACCCCACCTGCGATGGTTGCTATACCGGGTAAAATCACGGGTTTGTGGCTCCAAAGACCTCCACGAGACCGATGATTTCAAGGTATAGTAAAGGCTTATAGTTAAAAGAGTCATGACGTTTTGGCAGTACAAGCCCGATAACCGAAATCAATAAAGGTCCACTACCCGTCCGCCTCAGAAAAGCAAGAGAGGGATTTTATTAGCTACTTTAAACAGCGAGTAATATATTAGGCTCAAAATGACGGCTCTGGGAGATCTAGTTGTCTTAAAATTCTGGTAGTGCTAGTGGTTAAACGCAAGTTTATTTATAAAAAGAGCATAGCCGGGACTATTAACAAGAACGCAGTGATTTGTACCTTTTGTAAAAAAGAAAAAAAGCAGCTCCAGCCTGACTTATCATTTAAGACTCTCAATGTAAACAAGCTTGTTTGAGCAACTGGCTCAAGGACACATAGCGTTGATCCTGTAACCTAGCTTGGGGTGGGTTTTTGATTTGAGGAGTTGATACTGTAGCCCCAGTTCCTCTTTTGGGTTTGAGTTGTTATGACCCAGATATTGTAGCTTTAGATTTTTGTTAACCTTTCCTTCTAACCTCTAACTTTTCCTGATTACCAGTTTGATAGTTTAGCTCAAAAACCACCACAGCTATTTATTATCAGTTCATCTCATGCCATCCATACACCGACCGCAGCTTGTGGAAGTTTAAAGTTTGTTCACATTTTTTTTTACATTTAATTGAAGTTTAGATTATCTTTTAAAATAATGTATGGCCTAATTGGTTTGTTGATGTGCTTAAACGTTTTCTTTTGAATTTAATTTATGAAGCACTTATGAAGCACTCTTCTCTTCTTGGTGTATTCAATTGATTAGTCATTCAATACAATTTTGTAATGTCCTGGAATTCAAATTCTTTATTTGGGAACCTTTATCAGATATGAGATTAAAATAGATTAAATAGATTAATTAATTAGAAATCCTGTAATTAATTAGATTTTAAAACAATTATCGCCTGTCAGCACTATAAATCATCAAAAGACCCATGCTAATATGATAGTCATGAAATAATGAGTGTATGTAAACTTCTGACCACAATTATAAATACCAATCTTGAATACAGTTATACAAATAAAGTATATTAAAATAAAACATGCAAACTTTACTTGAAGCAATATAAAAGTTTTACAGCATGTATGATTAATTCTCACCTTTAGATCGCGTTGAGCTTTCCATTTTCTCCATTGGAGTGTCAGTCTTTACTTCGTCTGCTCCGCTTGTGTAGACAAAAGAGTTTAGTTAATATAGTACATATCATATCGCATCGTGGGAATTACACAGTGCACATTTGTAAACTTGAAACACTGGCGCTGATCAGTGTTTTGCATCTATTTTCACTGACTTACAAAGCTACGGTTTTACTTACAATATGCATATCAAAAACCGTCCTTGTGATGATGCTAACACAATATTTCTTCAATACTTTTTTAAACAGATCACTGAAAGATCAGTGTCAGCTTTCATTTGGCAGAGATAAGACATTATAATACACTGCATTAACAATGCACATCAATTATCTGAAATGTTTGTTTCAGCCAACATGGGCTTTGACTTTGTGGATTTTTTGGGGGGGTTTATGGTTGTATTAAACATATAAACATAAAGAAAACACATTACAAGTTTAAAATATAAGTAGAAGTTTAAAAAAAGAAATACAAAAATTGGAAGAAAGAAAAGAGTTTATATTTTCAAAAAGGGTAGGAGGAAGTTAAAAACGTATCTAGTCCTACCCCTTATTCGTTTTATGTTGATAAAATGATAAGGTTAATGTATTTTAACAAATACACTTTTGGAGTCATTTGAGAATACTTGCCAAGACTCAAAATTTTGCTGGGGCCAAAAAAATGTAGCGCTCAAACCAGTCAAATGAATCGATGTCAAGTGTTCATATACACAGTAAGTCCGCCTGGAGATACAATATTGGCCCAAGAGTGGCTAAATGGCAGTAACTGGAAGACCAGATAAAGACAAGAAGCACTCTGGCAACAGAAGACAATGGACGATAAACAGAATGTTGTAGAGCGATAACAGATAATGAAATAGAGATGCTTTGGCGCCAATATCTCAACATTGACCATTTGAGGCATTAGAGAATACACTTGACAGTCTACGCAAACCTAAAAAGAAGTTAACCATGTCAACAAAGAATTATACAAAAGCCAGAGCCAACCAGAGTAGTTAGCCTTAGTAAACTGATCACAAAAGACATGGTACACTCACCTACTGGTTTAAAAAACCTGACTGACCAACCATACCCTAATGACAAAGACCATTCTGATAGCACAATTGTACAAAGTGATTATGGCAATACCTTTTTATCTAACCTTTATTTACCCATATATGACTATTGGGAACAGATTTACATTTGCAATGCCGACCTGCCTGCACACAACAGAGTAAAACAAAGTAAAAATTTAATAAATAACTCCCCTATAGGTGCTCCATTCCAATTTAGTGCCCAGTGTTTTAACCATTTCCTCTTTTTTTTCCACAACAGGGCTACTTATCCCAACAGTCCAGGGACCATGCTCCCAGATAAAGCTACAAATACAAAACAAATAAAATAAAATAATCACTCCGCCGATAGGGATGTAACAATAACGGCAACATTGTGATATTGTGATATTAAAATTGCCACAATATCGTCATTGTCATGTCACAATATTAAAATCAGCACATCTGTGAGGTTGAGGATGATGAGGTTGTATTCCATTTGTGCAGTTATATCACCCTCTGGTGGTTAGGTTATTAATGCAGTTGGATTTGAAGTAGGAATGTTTTGGCCACTGCCACTGCTGCGGTTATGACTTATATAAATCAGTAATACCAGCAAATATTTTTCAACATCTCTATGATACTTTGTGCCGCTGATGACATGACAATGACATGTCATGACAATGACAATGACCCCCCCCCCCCCAAATAAATAAATAAAAATGTTTAAAAATTTGTTTTTAATTGAATTATTATTGGGGGGGATGTTCAATATTGTGAGTTTTTACACAGTATTTTTTTTCATATTGCCAACCAACCCACAATATCGTGATTGTTTGGATATCCTCGCATCCCTATTTGCTGAACATGGGCCTACAACATAGAACACATCTTTTGTGCCAGAGTCCATACTAGAGATGAACGATAATAACGGTGACCGATAACTATCGGCATTTTTTCGACCAATTTCACGTCAAACGGATAAAACAGATAATAAAGAAATCTGCCGATAATAATAGACATGCCACATTGGTCCACCTGTTGTGTTTGTGGCTCAAGTTGTGCCCAACTTCTCAACCCTTCCCCTCTGCTATGGTTGTGTCGCATATTTGTGATGTCATAATGTGCGCAACCTCGTGTTCACAGAAGATGTTTCATGGTGACATGGTAGTTGCCAGTGTGGGCTTTCTTTACTGTGTCTCCCCAAAATGTTACCATCGCAGTTTTTTGTTGTATTTGTTTAAACATGGTAAACTCAAAATGAGTTACTGGTTGTCTTTGAAGCAGAGATATCAATAAAATTCAGCTTCACGGTGCTTTACACAATGTATTTAACATGTTAGACCCATTGAAAGCCTATAAAGTATATTTGTATTCAAGTAAATTTTGCAAATAATTATCGGCTTACTTATCGGTTTTTGACATCGGCATTTTCTAAATGACTGGTTTATCGTATCGGTTGAAAATAGCATTATCGTGCATCCCTAGTCCATACCACCAAACAAGTACAACAACAGACTCATTGTGGTTTAAATTGGACAAGTCACATTCAAGTCAAAACAACTGAATCGTGGATTGCTAGTCCCGCCCAAAAGAAACATTTATTTAATATGCAAATGAAAGCCTGGTGTCTAAATACCCACCAGGTATTTTTCAGTATCAGTCAATGCTTCACCCTGGTTTGTATTGTAGGCACCATGATGTCATTCCTATTGTTGTTTACAGGCTCTCTGTCGAGAGAGCAGAGCTTTTTAAAAATGTGGTTCGCCAATCCCTCCTCACCCATCCTCCCTCTCCTCCTCCATCTCCATCACAGAATGATGTGATCATGTGTCTGCCATGGACACAGACCATACACAAAGACAGACATAAGGGCAGTGAAAAGACATTCTGGCCTTTTCAAGCACCCAGTCTGAACAGTCAAATGATCACAGCAATGTCCCATGCAGTTCAGGAATACAGCAACAATTAACATAAGACAAACGCATGACACCCAATTCTATGGCATGAATATTATCTAACAGAGAATTATACATCAGGTACTGATACAACCATTTCCACAGCCTACACCACTAGAACATCCATGCTTCAATGAAGGAAATCAACAGCATGCTTTCCATCTTACTCACATAAAGATTCTTCACCCTATTTTTGAACTCTTTTCAATTATGGAGGGCGTTGTGAAATGAGGGAAACGGTGGTTCCAAGTATCCCAGAAGGCCTCCTCTCCCCGCTGCTTCCTCCTGCAATTGTCAATCTTTAACCTCAGCTGCAGGCGCCTGATTGGCTTGAGCAGCACTCCGAGGTACCTGATTGGATGCTAAGCTCAATGTACCACATAAGCTTTTCTGCTTTTTGATCTCCTCAGCTACAGTGCTGCAATGCAGAGAGGACTGCTCTCCACTATTCCTGAATTCCCTATTTCCTCCGTTAAAGCGCACAAAAAAGGCCACGGACATGTAAAATGCAGCTTTTATGAGTGAGACGGCGAGCGGAGCTTCTCTCCTCTCTGTGCTCTCAGAGGTATATGGCATCCATTTTGATGAGGCTTTCTCTCTCTCTCTCCAGCTGCTCGCACCACACACAAAACAAGTCCACACCGCACCAGTTGAGTATAGTGAACAAGGACCACATGCAGGTTATCGTGTCCTCTGCGTTTTATTATGCAGTAGACACAAAGACAGAAGTCACAGGTCTGACTCAGAAGGCAGAACCTAAATCCATCACAAGCCATCCGTTTCTCTTTTGCTGCTAGGTTACATTGAGGAAATATTGCAGGAATTTGCTTGAGTATGGGGGGAAAAAAACACAAAGTCTTTTAGCTTGACATTTCCTGAATATTTCTGAAGAGACCATTTTGCTGTAACTGTGGGGATCATTAACATTCATTGCAATAAATATTGCACCATTAAAGTATAAATATTAGCGTCTGGACTCGCTCCGAAAATCCAGATTTACTAATTGTGCTGAAGTCAGCAAATGAATTCCATTTGGATTTGTAACTTAATACAATTATTTCCAGGGCGGGGAAAACAAAAATTCACAGAAATAAATCAAATTTGACTTAAATAGTAAATGGAGAAGACTTATATAGTGCTTTATCTACACTTTTAAGTTTCAAATGGCTAACCTTAAAGCTGCTCTCTGTAACAATATGGCTGCTCTCTGTAACAATATGGCCAAAAATATCTTTACAATAGTCTTTTTATTTGACCATTTATGACTGAAACATATTCTAATTAGTAGATTAACTCCTTAGATGTTCACAATGGGTACTCCAGTCCTGCAAGCCTCTGGGCAATAATTTTAATTTCCCGCCCTCTGTCTATGTATATGACGTCTGTGCGCAATGTGTACGTGAAGAAGAGTGTGTGCAGTTTCGTTTTTCATCAACAGGTGGCTGTAGCGATTCAAAATGGAATAGTCTGTGTTCAGGAGTTTTAAGTAGAATCTTGTGTTGCGGTAGAATGTGTATCGGTTATTGCACACTGTGGTGTTACAAAGTAGTAGTACGCGTGCAAACATCCTGATTGCTGAATGGGTTAGCCTGCATGCTATTTGGTAAACTAAGCTAGCTGCAGAGACCATAGATATATTAGCTATAGAGTAATCAGTGTGTTTGGCTCCAATAAGATCATAATAAGTAATTTAATTCTTTAGTGATTTTGACACAGATTGATTTGTTACAAACATCAGACATGCAGCTATGACATTAGCCACATGCTATTCTTTAAATCGGGATTGTAACGTAGAGACCATCGAGGGGATTACTCAACACGGTAACCACTCAGAGTGAAGGCTCTATGTATAGATCTCTGTACCGGGAGCAGCTTGCCAAAATATACGTGTCTTGCTTCCATTTACTAAACGATCGCATAGTATTTCAAAATTTTCTTTTGCAGCCCGACACCTTATTGCGTTGTTGGCCTTTGACCTAACAGCCAGGGAGGAAAAAGCTAATGCGCATTTGTTTGATGGCAAATCACCGGAGACGACAAAAAGATTATTGTGAAAAGAACAGGAGGTGAGGTACGATTTCATGTGTATGGACAGAACTCCGTACACATCCTTTTTTAAGATGCGTCAACTGGCGTTCCCACATGGTTTAAGTCTGCAATTGTCATAGAAAGTGGACTCGCGCTAAAAGGTTACCATGTAAATAAAATGCAGGTTCTGGTGACGCCACACCATCTGATCCCAGACCGAAAAATTATGATTTGATTTGTAATTTTCCACGCCCATTCGAACAACTCTCCAAATTATCACCCATTTGTGCACAACACTAATAAATATGCTATCAAACTAAATCACATCCAGCCGTCTGTGACGGGTCAAGTTACAGCAGAAGCGGTCAACTGGTAGACAGTGATATAAGAGACGAAATGAAATACAGCACAATGCAAATATGATCATCAAATCAGGAAATGAAAGGTGTGACCAGAAAACAAAACACAGGTGGGGGGGGGTGTCAGGGGGGGGGGGGGGGTGATTCTTTCAGTCAATAGAGAGTGAGCTTGAACTCAGGTCAAGCATCAAGCAAGTCTTCATAACCAGGCCAGAGTGTCTGTAACGAGGTCTGAACCAGATACGTGTATAACTGTCAGAAGAAAAACATACTAGGCTAAAACTGGAAGACAGAGCAAAACAACCACACTGTATGATTTCCCAGACTCGCAGAAAGCATCCAAGAAAGCAGAAAGCAAGCAACCTAAATATAGCACATTGAAACAAGATTCTACCAAACCTGTTTGTCCTTCAGACAGGTTTTCGAAAACAGGGATGAGATGAGATTTCTCTGCAGAGCCTATTCAGAGGAGATCCTTCCCTTCTTCTTTCCTCCCGCTTACATACAAGTAACCAGTGTGCTTGGAGCACAGGGACAGAAAGGGGAAGTTCTCTAAGATGGCTGACACTCAGAAGCAGAGAACATTGGGAGGCAGTGCACACCATTAGACTTCAGCAATTCCTCATCCGCTGCGATAAATAAGTCGCAACGGCAAAATAGGTCTGCAGATCATTTATAACTTTACAACACCAACCTAAAATTGGTGAGCAGATTCTAGAATTAGGCCCGTTTAAGACATGTTTCAAAAGGGCAAATGTGTGGTAAAGTGAACTGACTTTCCGTGAATGAGGAAAGTGCTGGGTGATTGTTTTTGATAGGTTTGTTGAATATACAATTGCCGAGAATGCCTGCTTGGCAGTACTGCTCTCACGCCAGTTTGAGGCCTAAATTAAACTTGCTGTGCAATCAGTTTACCATCTGTTAATTCCTTTGGGCTGTCCTCTTTGCAATGGTGGCTGCCTCTCCCATTCTGAAGACCTTTGTTGTTTTGTTAGAATACTCTGACCAGGTGGGTCCAATTTGGTCATGTACAGAGACTCATCGCCATTAGCTGTGCTCATCTTTTCAGCTCCAATTCTAGAATATGGTGGGACAAAATCTTGCTTCCCCTCCCCCAGTTTTCAAGGCATAGCTCATATACGGCTGATGCCTTGACAACAGCGTCATATTAGTGAAAGAATAAAAATCTGGCTTACCTCTGTGGATGCATGTCTAACAATTCTGTGTGATATGTCAATGCTTATTACAACATGGAGGACAGCCCTGTCAGCCCTCACCCTGCTCCCAGCACAGCCACGCTCTCAGTCTCCACAAGCGGCCCTGCGCGCTGCTCTCATAAAAAGCAAATGCTGAGTGGACAGACACACTGGCAAAATGTAAGAGAGCTGCCGATTGGCTGTTGCACTTCCTGGCTGCTCGTCTTTTGTTAGGTTGAGAGAGGCGGAACCATGAAAAGATAAGGCTGAAACGCAGAACTTCCCACTCAGCTGTTGTGCTTTCAAACATTTTATACGGTTAATAATTACGTCAGAGAAAAGCCAGTCCCTTTCCCAGAACGACCTCAATCGATATGCCTGACCCTTAATTTAACTAACCAAGAAAACACGAGGTGTTCTTTAAATAGACAGTTTAGCGATGTTATCCCTGCATTTGAGCTGTATAGTATTAAAAACATTATGAAGCAGTTAAATGATTTACCAGGAAACTTGACCGTTTGCCTCTGTACAGCCAACAGACTAGTCAGGTTACAGGGGCTGGCCTCAAAGCTCAGCGGTTAGAGCACTTGTCTTGTAAACCAGGGGTCGCGAGTTCAGTTCTCGCTGGGGCCTAACTGCACATTTTAAGGCTTGCTGTGACTTAACTGTAGGGCTTGGCTTTTGTACTGAATGGTTGAAGGTTCCAATCGCACTTAAGAAAAGCGGAACTACAATTACTTATGGCGTCTGGCACTGTTGCGCTGCCTAACTGAAATGAGTTAAAAAATATATTTATAAAGTTGTTGATTTTACATGAACTGAACAATCCCTGAAGAGATGTACGATTGATGTGTGTGGCTGTGTTTGTCTACAAACCCCAATTCCAATGAAGTTGGGACATTGTGTAAAACTTAAGTCAAAACTGAATACAATGATTTGCTAATCTTTTTCAACCTACATTCAATAGAATATGCTATAAAGACAAGATATTTAATGTTCAAACTGATGCACATTATTGTCTGTTCTTTTCGCAGTTGTTGACTCTTTTTGCAGTATAAAATATAACTACAGTACTAGTACTTTACCACTTAAGGTTCATACAAGAACAACATATACATGAAAGCATGGACAGAGCATAGTTTTCATTTTTAAATGGTTGCTAGGATTGATCTTAAATCCAGATGTACTTACTCTATGCCTAAAGTTACAGTGTGTAAAAAGTTAATAATAATAATAATAATACATCAGATTTAAATAGCGCTTTTCTAGACACTCAAAGACGCTTTTCAATGCAATGGATACATTCATGCACTCACACATTCACACTGTGGTGGCGGTAAGCTACTTAAGTAGCCACAGCTACCCTGGGTCAGGCTAACAGAAGCTTGGCTGCCAGCATGCACCTACGGCCCCTCCTAATCAAATAGCGACATTGTGTATGGGGCGTGATATGCAGCTGTGACGAAACCAAGAAGCCAGCGCCGATGCCGGAAAAAACAAACCTGACATGGATGAATGGACGCTGAAATTAATTCTGTTCTTGCAGAATTACTCACCGTTTCCTAGTTGAATGTTGAACAGCGAGATGCGTTTCATTCATGCTTTTGTTGCTGGTAAAGATGTTCGACGAGAATGAAGATATTTTCATCCGTGGCCGTGATTGGTCAAAACAAACGTTCACAATGCCGCATCGCCCAATCAGCTCTAAGTATTGAACAGATTGTCCTGCCTTTCCCGAGCAAATCACCATTGAGCAGTCCCAGATTGATATTGTGGAGAACTCCCTTGAATGGATCACAATATCAATCTGGCTATTGCCAGGTAACACGCAAGCACCATCGGGGCTAACTACTCTCGCGAAGTTGTCCTTTGGGCATCCGTAGCAAGAAGATGGCGGTGAAGTGAGGCTCTAGCCATGTAATATTTTTCAATTACTAGACATACGATTATAAAAAAAAAATTATGTTGGTGTAATAGAACTTTTTTTTTTGCATATTATTGAAATCAATAGTGGGTTTTTAAAATGAATGAATTATTAGTTTAGCACTAGATGATTACACACTGTCACTTTAAGCACTTAACTACACATTTATAAACATCTGTCGTTCCAAAATGAAAGGCAGAAATGACCTTTTGTGGTACAATACACATACAATTATGTTGAAATAATTTGTAAAGTGAAATCTCGCTGCAATTTAATGTCACCTAAAGAAAATGGATGAATGTTTTTTAAGAAAGAGTGATATGTCTGCTTGATCATGCTTAAGCTCCTGGGACAAACCAGATCAAGGATTGTTAACAAACCACAAGATTTGATTTCTTGTTTCTTTTGTCATATTAAATTCATGATGGCAAAATATCAACATAAATATTTTGTTTGTTTTTTGTGTGTGGAAATTTTAGAATTACCGTTACCTACAGGGTTTGGGTGGAATCATTCTGCCTTTCTTCAAACTTATTTTTTAACTTTTTTGTATGACATTTAAAAAAGCATGAAGTCACATCACTATTATGTTGTTAGATGTAAATTGTTTTGTTTTTGTTTGGTTTAATTACCTTTTATTATAAAGATTTAAAGAAAAAATAGTTGTAGTATACTCTCAAGTGTAGCATCTCCAAGCTGAGTTGGCCAACATCTTCATGAAGTTAGAGGTTGACCATGCAAATCATCAGGTGAGTAAAACAATAAACAACTTCAATCACAATCATTCTACAGCACAGTATTTTGACTGCAACATCAGTTCACCATTCAGGTAGTGTCACTCAAGGCTCAATTAATTGACATTAAATAATAATAAAAAAATATATATGCACATTGTGTTTTTTCCATTGTTCCAAAAAATCTCTTTAGAACTAATTAAGAGGGCGTGAGGAGTTTCTATCAACATAGGATTGACAACAAGTAGCCTTAAAACAGTAGCTTAACTAAAAATAAGCGTTTTGTTTACTCCCTTTTTACAAATTCGAAGTATGTGGCGGTAACAAACACCATAGCACACAATTTTACTCGAGTTATATTATTTTACGCTTAAATTAGCTAGGCCACACGTTCGTTTTTACAGTTAGGTGCGAATTTTGTTCATGTAAGTTCGTTCTATAAAAGCGCAAAATTTAAACCTAATTTGTAATAGTGACGACAGTGGCCCACTTACAAAATGCATTCACATTTTTGCTATTTTGTGTGATGTTGGCGTTAGCCATCGTACCTTTTGCTCCTCCGGAGGCAGGTTCAGATTGTGACATCTGGCTCGTGTGGGTGACTTCTTTGTAAGGAATTCTACAGGCCTCGAGATGGCGCTGTCGTTAGTCATTAGTCCTCTTGTCACCGTCGCAAGTAGATTTATACTGTGACCGTCTGATAGTAATAGCCTATATATAGCAAATTTTAAACATAACATAACGCATTGTTAGTCCAACTCTTCTGTTTCACAGTGTACTAATTCAAATGTTTGTGAAATCATCTAACATCATCTGAAAATTTAACTTACAATACCAGCGTCATCGTGGCAATTTCCATTACATCCTATAACTGGTATTTTTGTTATTTATCACGAATGAAAATGAAATGCCAAACTTGAGTAAGACCACAAGATATTAAATGATTGGTCTCTTTACCCCCAATTGAATAATGTGATGTTGATTCAAAAATTGATAACAACGTCGCCTGTGTTTAGGATTTATTGAACTGTGTGTGCTGTGCAAGCTGTATAGCAGTTTGCAGGTAAACCAATCTGAATACAATAATGATTATAGGGCTATCTCCTGTCCTTTCAAACTGTTATCTCCTGTCCTTTCAAAGTAGTAGGAGTGTATGGGGGGGAGGGGGGCATGGAATTAAGTGTCTCACACTCACCAAGGGGGAAGGTCAGTTTTGCATGTTTTGTTGGGGGATGGGGCACAAACAGGGGCCTGCATGGCCCCTCAGTGGCTCTCTGTGGAATGGAATCTCTCTCTCTCTCTCTCTCTCTCTCTCTCTCTCTCTCTCTCTCTCTCTCTCTCTCTCTCTCTCTCTCTCTCTCTCTCTCTCTCTCTCTCTCTCTCTCTCTCTCTCTCTCTCGCTCTCTCTCAGTATAAACAGCATAAAGCCCTTACAGTAATTTTTTTAAAAAAAAAAGGGCATTTAATGTATTGACTGTTGCATTTCACGGTTTGATCAAGTATTTATTAATTGAGGGGGAGGGGGGTACAGATAATAGGCACAGCTTGTGTGTGGGATAATCAATACATAATCATCTTTGCTTTAAGGGGCCCAACAAGACATCACGAATAATTGTCCATGTGGTTGCTATTTGCAAAACATGTTGGACTACATTGTCAGAATAGCAGCTATTGCCAAGCCTGACTGTCGTAAAATGTTTCAATGCATGACATTGAACTTCACAGATTTATCACCAGAATTTAAATTGTATTTTGTTGACTACCTTCTCGGTAGCTAAATAAATAAATAAATAAATAAAATCCAAGCCCTTGTGCAAAGAAGAGTACAGGGCTAAGACTGTCTCTTTCACCTTGCATGTGTGATGACTCACTAGTGGTCCTAGTACAGTATTATTATTCATAGGCCTATGCCAAATTGACATATTTTCAGTGTCCAGAAGGGGCAGTTGTTGCGCAATGGTGACATTGTTTTTATATAAGGCAACATAAAATTAGCTTGTAGTACCTGTTACATGCAAACCCACTTGATTTTGTATGTCACAGAGAGATTATACAACCTGCACTGTAGCAAACTCCAGGATACCGCTGCATCGCTTTACTACAAATGGGCACACAACACAGTTATTAATGCGTTCAGTTTGAAGTTATGTATTTAATAAGTCTAACCCTTTCCAATGTCTCTTGTCATGATAACTCGTGAATGAAGCTGACTTCCGGACACGCTATAAATACATCTTTAAATCCCTACTAATATCTGCGGGGCAAATCATGTTCATCGCATTGTGTACGTGTAGTAGCATTCAATTTCTACGGAAGGTAAATGACTACATTACCCAGAATGCATGTGGTTCTGCCCACAAGCTGGCTCTCCGTCTGGGAGTGTTTCCCATTTAAACAAACACGGTCCTTCCGAAGATGGCGGAGAGTTTGTAGAGATGTAAAAGAAACTGCTTTTTCTATGAAAACGTCGAAGCCGGTGAGTTTATTTGAAATATTTTGTCATCAGTCAATGAGCGACTTTCGAACTCTGTTGCTACCGTGTGTTTGACTGCGTAAATTTGTCACCGAGGCAGTCGCTGTAGCTCCGCTTCCGAAGCAGACTATGGTCCCTAAGCTGTCGCGATACAGCGAGCCACCTTTCCATGCTCAGTTATTTGGTTTTATTTGCCATCTGAATTGTGCGTTGAATACAACGATTTGATGCACTCGTTTTGGGTAAAATACGTGTACTCGTTTCCGTGTGTTTGCAGGCGCCTTCCATGTACAAACTTTATAGCGTATATATGTCTTGTTCGCTGGGTGCAATACGATAGCCAATACTCACCGTTGGTTTATGTGTGGGACATACTTGTGTTCGGTTATTGTTTTTCTTTGGCACCGCTTGACATATTAAACAACACAACGGGATGGCTTCGAGGGTAGTAAGTATTTTTAGCCAGCCAGCTTGACTTGCCTTCAAGTCCAACTGGAGAAATTATCTCGTCACACAGCTTGTTACAACACAATAGTTATGTTACAATGTTAGTTATTAGTTAGTTATTAGTTACAAACCCACTGTCTGTAATGATTCAAGTCCAAATTCTGCACCAGTGAATGTGTATAGGCTGTGCAATAGTGGTTAGGGTGATCGACCTGAAAGTGCGGAGTGATGGGTTCGAATCCCACTCTGTACATTGTTATAATTTCTCGCAGCCATGTCGGGAGTTGTAAACGAGTCGTTTTGCTTCACACGTTTTTTGAAGACTTGAACAGTTAGCGAATTTTCCGCAAGGACAATGTGTTGAATTTAGTGCCATCTAGTGGTGAACTAAAATAAGGCCGGGGGGGGGGGGGGGGGACAAAATGAAATATTTGTGAAATGGCACCAAAGTGGATGAAGCAAGGCAGGAACCACAGCGAGTACATGACCCGTTTCGGTGATTGACCAATTAGAGCCGCTCACGGCAAATAATGCTAGCAGGAGAGTTGACGGTCACGGCAAAATAACCACTGCCTATTGTTTATTGTGATCTGGTACCACATTACCTCACATATGCATATCGTACTCCTGTCATAGTTTTATGATTATATACATGCACAAAGGGCAGGCAGCCAATGAAGTAAAAAAAAAAGTTTTTTTTTTCACCACTAGATCACGTGTCCTCAGAGATGACAACGAAAGCTGGATTCCAAAGCATCTGTTAATTATTATTTGCTGGGCTTTACTGAGATTGCATATGCGTGATTGTGATAGCAGGCAAAATGGCATATCATGTTAGTTTTAACTGCTGGTAAAATCACATGTAGGACATTTTGTATGTGCAAAAAAGCAAGAGACAGGCAGATGCAGACAGATGTTGAGGCTGAACACTTCACGTGAACTTGTAAGACTGAGTCATGTAATATGTACATCACTAGCAGGGACACTCGCATATGTGTAATTGAAATTGTTTTGAAAATAGAGATTCTTGATTTAATAGCGGGCACATGACGCTTCCGTTTTAAATATGACACCTGTGGAATTTAAGTCAAAATACTGCTGTTTCCACCCCCGACCGAATGTCCAAGCAGCCCTCCTCCAAGTTCACGCAGGAGCAACATTGACCCCAGTTTTGTATCTTGGCTTAGTGCTGCTGTCAGAAAGTGCATTCACATATACTGCCAAATGAGTTTTATGTGATTTTGGTGTAAAACCATCTGAGTGAGAGCTTTAAATGCACTTTCATTCTCTGTGCTAGCAGCCATCTTTGCCTATTCCTCCTCAATTTGCACATGCCTACCTTGAATCAAATAACTTTTTAATCCACTGCCGTAATAGTTGCATTTTGCCTGCAGGAATCAAATTTGCTCTTCTCTTCGGAAATGTTGCTGCTTATGTAAGTCAATGCAGAAAGTCTGCATATAGCTGTGATATATCAATAATGCAGGGCAGGCATTGAAATTGTTTCTAGCTGGGAAATGAGGAACAATGTTCCTGAGTGTAGATGCACTGTTCGTTTTGAAGCTGATGGAATGCCATTACTCATGCCCACATATGTGGTATTTTGGAAAGTGGCAAAATGATCACTGTGGGAATCTGTCCTATAGACTGCTTCTGCTCATATTCTTGGTAAATGGAGCCCCCTGTCCCCCATTCTCTGTCCTTTTATCTAGCACTTTCTTTCTCCCTCACACAGGGTGTCAGGCTGTGTTAACAATGAATCAATCTTTGGGGGCATTCTTTGACTGCAGATGGGGTGAAGAAGTGACTGGGATGCATGGCTTTGGCTCTTTGTCTGTCAGCCCCTGTGCTCTCAATAATTCATTAACTTATCACTTTTTCTCATGAGAGCCAGAAAAGTCTGTTTTCTACAGTGGCAACTTTGGTTACATAATGCGAGTAGATTATTATCTAAAAATGCTCAGATGTTGTCCTTTCGCTAACACATTTGTGTTGTTTAATAGGAAAGGTTGGACAGGTGGGATTGGATTTAAACCAACACGTTTCATTTGACATACAGACATTTCTTCTTATTGGTAGCTTTGGGACTGAGTAATAACAATCCCCACATGGTTGTGCATATTGATTACTGCTTTCCCATCGAGTACGTTCTGTGCACTGCTGTCAAATTAAAAATGGCGCAACTGTAGAATTCTTTATGTATTTGCATGCTGGGCTGTGATGAATTGTTAAGTTAAATTGCTATGAAAATAAAATAGCTAATAATATTATCACAGACAAATGCATACTTAAATGAGTTATTCATCATTATACAGTTGGATCTAATAGGATTATCAAAAAGGTATAATCCGTGTCCTTTGACTCCTATCTAAGGCTTTTTGGGTGTTGGCCCTGTGGCCCTGTATATTCATGATATATATTCAAAACGTTTCATTGATTATTTCATATTTAGCATATTTGTACCATTTAAACCGTTAATAAAATTTGAGGTGTAATGATTAATTGACAACTAATTGGTTATCAAATTAATCAATAATTATTTTTCTGTAATTGATTAATCATTTAGAGATCTTGTTTAATTTAAAATTGTCCAAAAGATCAATGATGATTGTATTTATGTAGTTGTACTAGCCCGCTTGGGCCAACGTCAGTGAATTTTGGGTGGCCCAACACACTGTTAATGCAGAACTCTGATAATTGTTAATTATGTCTTTGTAAACTGAAGTCTGACCGGTATCAGCAAGAGGTATTTAAAATCTGCCACACTAAAGTGGCAGGTCTATTTTCGATAGCTGTCTCCAGTTTGTTTTCGTCAAACTGCATTTTTTTTCTCTGATGTTTGAATAGATAGAATTCCTTCAGTGTTAGTCTGCGACCGAGAGACTGGAACTGAGATAATGACGATAACGTTAAGTTTAATTTCTTGCAACTGCCAGTCTGTCATGTGGTATGTGTTTGTGTTAACATTTAAGAAGGACAATTGTAGAAGATGATGCAGTTTTCTATGTAGGCAAGAGTGTGTTTAGGCTAAATTGACAGAAAGCAGGGACCTTATAAAAACACATTTAATTAAATACATCTGCTGCACAAATTAATTGGCTTACTGGTGTATTTTTTCTTTCTTTTAATTGTTACACTTCTCTCTGAAATTCCTGTTTACATGCACTGGATGTAGTTTGATCTTTGGCCAAATTTAGTCTACCTTTGCAATGCTAGCTGATGATTATGCTCCTTAAGCTCATTCCGCTATTGGTTTTTCAACCAGAAAGTTGTGGAATGCTACTCGCTTGTTGCTAAGTGGTAAAATTGACAACTTTATAGCTCCGTACATCTTGTACATAGCGGTATCTTTTTATTTGTATTTGTATTTTTTATAAATGGCTTATTGTGTTATAAGAAGGTGATGGAGACAGGAAAAGGTTATGTGTTGTGTCATTGTAACCCTTTTTTCTCACTTTAATATGAAGGTCCTTTTGCTTTTTTTTTTTTAAATAGCCATTAGCTGTACAATATATACACAGTTAACCTCATATTTACTTGTATAATATTTAAGACTAACAAAATGCAGGCAGGTTATTTTCAGTCTACTTTTTTACGCATTTATGAAAATGCGAACGTCACGTGACCAAACCCAGATAACAGATGAGCTGTTAGGCGCTGTGATGTCATTTTCAGTCGAGAGCAAGTGGCCGCTTCTTGAGATAGATGAAAATTAATTTGTGTTTTTGTGTGCTTAATTCAACAAACACAATAATAATCACAATGCTGTTGAATCTGAATGCTGTTTAGAATAAAGGCGCATAGAGCATATTATTGGAAAGAAAACATTTGACTTGCGTTCTCCTTTAAGATAATGGAACATGAATGTATTTCCTTGCCTGTCCAAATCTGGCCCATCCTCCCATCTTAACTTCATCTTCTTTAATTGAGATTGAAATGGTTTTAGGATCCCTGATAAATCCTCTGCAGAGACGGCAGGATACCAGCACTCTGGCTCATGAGTCGTGAGTGAAGTGTATGCAGTACTTTGAAGAAGTACACAAGTGTACTCTATACATCAAAGCCAGATGTAAATGCAAAATATACTTAGAAGTATACTTTTAGTATGTTTAGTATGTCAAATGCAGTATGATTTAGGGGTTTACATGTGTGATTGATTGAGAACTTTTCAATCAATCTAATGACCCCCCCCCACCCCCACCTTGTGCATGTAAACACATAATTGTCCCCCCACTAGTGATTTCACTTTGGAAAAACTGAAACACTGTCTGTCTTTATTCTCTGCTTGGTGCCTGCCCCCAATTCATTTTGCTTCTTTGTTTTCACTTCACTGACAAGTCACAACCCCTTGGTTTTCTTCCGCTGCTGATTTCAACAAACGGGTCCTCTTTTCTTAATTTTCTCAACAATATGGGCTACTGTACCAGAAACGTTTTGGTGTTACATGAATACTGGTCTCCTATTCAAATATAAAAGGATACAAGAAAGTTGAATATGACTTTGTTGTTTAGATTGGTTCTGTATTAATAGAAATGTATCCATTACAATTTTAGCCAATTACACCCCCCCATGTTGAGCAGACTTGACCTTAAATTACCACAGTGTAGATGAGCAGGAGTCACAGTAGTCGTGACAACACAGAGCTGAAAGGAAAGCCCGATTGTATCCCCTAATTGAAATATGACTCCCTGCACTTTTTGTCAGGCACAAGTACTGTGGAGTTAAGAAATAGTCGAGCTGTATCATCTGCCTGAATTGTTTTAAATTGCATTGTTTTATGGTAATAGAAGCATGAATTGCTTAATGTTTGTAATCAACGTACTTTGAGCTCTTAATGCAACCTGGTTTCTCGAAGTAGTCCTGAGTTTGTATTTTTTTTTTATGTCTTGTGGTCAGTTGAGATTTTGTGTTCAATATTTGTGTTTTCCAAAGTTTGCTTTCTACCAACGCTCAACAGGTAGGTTTGCTTCCTCTGCTTTCGTCCTCCCAGCTAAATATAGAAAACTCTGCCTAACAAGACAGGCGTGTTTCCACTGCTGAAATATTTACTGTGACTTTGCCCAAACAAGTGAGAGTCTGAGGAGAGCGGCTCATCATACCAGATTGTTATTCACAACTCCGAAGAAGCCAGACAGCCGATTCTCGGCGTGGAGTCAAGTGAAGCGGTGCAGTTTGCACTCGGACTGTTTTTGAAGTCACATCTCATTCACCCCTTCGATCCCCTCATCTTCAACTTTGTGGCAATACCCAAGTGTCAGGCAAGCTGAGCCATATGTGAGCCATGCACACTTCTCAAAGCCAAACGGGCAGCCTGAAGCAATCATTGCACCCAATTCAAGTTTATAACCAGCAAGGATTTGGAACAGTTAACTCTCTGTAGTCTCTGCCGATTGGACGAAAGCAAGAGTTTATTGGCAGAGGGGGTGCCGAGAGCTTTGTCCCCCTCCTCTCCTTGCCCTTCCTCTTTAACTTCAACTCTCCCTTTAACTCCCCACCCCCCTAGCTAAAGAATGCTCGTAAAATGAGTTCACCTGAACAAGCCAGTGGGGGGAAGGGTATCCCGGGCACAGTTTTGTGACTATTGTAAAAATCCTAGCAAGACTTTGTTTGTGTTTTGTTTATAAGAAATGCTTTGGGGGAAGAGACAGAAAGGGCGACAAGTTTGGTTTGTGTCATAACTGCTACCAGATGCTCTCTTTCTGCCTCTTTTGGCAGCTTCAAGTGAAGAGAGGGAGCCGAGTAAAGGAGGGGAGAGAAAAAGTCAAGAAAAATAGACTGACGTTTGTAGATGAACTTTTCAACTGTTACATGGACTTTCCCCATCTTCTCTTTGTCTATAGATTGCCTGTTAATTCCATGCCGTACTTGGTGATCAGCAAATACTTACAACTTATAGTACACCTAATATAATAGGTAATGTTTTGCAGCATTTGGACCGATTTTTCTGATGACTGGCTGGCCGTGTGACGCTAAATATGCTTACTCTTGAAACTCTGTTCCTGAACATAATCTTTTGGACCCACATAATTTATCATCAAGCTGGCAGAATGGGGTTCTGTTGCATCAAGGGTGTAAAGTATGACTGCTGTCAGCCATGTGGGAGGGCGAAAATGACCCCTCCGAAGCGTTTTAATAGTTCCTGATATGTTCACGTTTTTTCATTAGTGGTCACAAGGAAAAACCAGCAAATACTTTTGTCCAAACATTTGCACTAATAATAAGGTGTATATTTTATTTAATAGCTATACTGCCAACTACAAGACTTGTATGCAGTGCACTCAGAATTTCCGTGGAGCCTTTCAGTTATTAGCAAGGTCATTGTCCTGTAAACAAGGCCTTAGTTTACAGCACTGTATTGACCTTTTGCACGTGACGTCACAGCCCACATGGGAACGCCCCCTACGGGACGCTGGACGGCAAAAGAGACACTTGCCTGTATTGTAACCATTGAATCTCGTACAGCGTAAAGTCCTTTACCTAATCGATTATCTTATAAAATGGTCATATCTTGCTGTGCGGTCGTTTGTACAGACAGACAAAGGAGTAAACCAAATATTGCTTTTTATCGCATACCTCCTAATGAAAACAAATGACGTTGATTGATAGCAGCAATCAACAGAAAGGACCGGCAGCCCACAAAGTATTCACGGATTTGCAGCGATAATTTTTAGCGAGGTTAGTAGATAAATGTTCATACATTTTACTCGTAAACGTACACTCTAACAAAGATTGTAACAGAGGTGTCGAATTGCGTGTTTCAAATCACATTAACGAGCCAGATAGTTAGCATCCACTCCCACTGCACAAACACACAGCTTAGTTTTAAAAAGCACCTTCTTCAAAACTATTAAGTGCATTTGACTGTTTAATAATGGGGGATTTAATATTTGTGCTTGGAGTTTTTCACTCTGGAGCCGGAGTCATATTCACGAAATTACTGCATAGCTTGCCACTACAATAGTCACTTGTTCCATGCTAGTAAACATAGTAACATAACATCATCACAGCGTTTCAATATAACACGGACTATGTAAAAATAAGTCAGTTAGCATGATAAACATGTTTTACCTTTGCATTACGAGGTATATTGTCCCCCAGTGTGAGCGTAGCATCTCGTCCCAGAGTAAGGAGAAGAGACGGCATTGACTACATAATGATGTAGGTCGTGTGCTGTGAATTTGATTGAAAACAGCAGGCAACAGAATGTAAAGTGCTGTTTTCAAATTAGCGATTTCCAACTTAAGTAAATATCGCGCTCTCTGAGTCCCGACTAAATGTGCAACTTCCACTGACAGGCAACCTTCGGTTGAAGTAATAGATTCCATGGCTCAATGGGCAATAATAACGTTTAATTTGTAAAATAGCAGTTACTAAGTTGTTCCGGGTCACGTCCACTTCCATTCAACATTCATGTCCGTCATAGGGCAGTCACGTGATCACGTGACGTCGGTGCAAATGGTCAATAGTATGTTTTTGGTTATCGAAGGTGGTAAATCCAGGTCCAGGAAGTAAAAACCCTGCTTCTACTCACCCAAAAGGTGAATCGAAGCACCTGAGGCTAAAGCCAAACTGGGGCAGGGCTTTTACTTTCTGGACTTAGATTTGCCATCACCTCTGATGATTATCTAAAGTTTCCTCAAAGCTTCACTATCCTCACTAGTACTACCCACTGCATATCTTCGGTGGTTCAACTTTGTTGCATTGTTGCTGAGGCGTGTTTCCATTTGATGTCATTTCTCTGAGATTTACAATACAGAACCACCCCCACATTTTTAGTTTCCACTGTGTAAGTGCAATTTTTACTTTATTGTCACCTTCAGTTCAAAGAGAGTCTAGTCACGAACGATCCCACACCATAGTTAAGGGCCGTAGACATACTACAGCGTGTTGACACCGGTTAGGCATGTGCCATATGATTAGTCTTTCATTCGTTTTTTTCTTAAACACCACACAGTTTGAAGCTAACCATTTTGCTTTCACTTATCTGTCCTTTTGTCAGTGTCTGGAAGGGTGTGGCATATAATAACGAACGTCGTTAATATTGTGAGGTTGATCTTGAAAAAGGAAAATTCCTGGCCTGGTTGAACATTTCATTGACTGGAACATGGTTGATCAATGACTTTTTGTTTCTACGCATGTGAACACTATTTAAGGCTGTTTGATTCATAAACTGACAAGTCTCAACTATGTTGGAGTACATTTTCCTTTGCGTGCTTAAAACCAGTTGAAGGACCTGATTGGCAGCACAAGCGTAATCATACTTCAGATTACAAAGAGTTGCGTGTCACAAAGTCAAAAACAAAAGCAAAATTTTATGCAGTAAAGGGTGTGTGTGTGGTTGTGTTTCTCGGTCCTACTAATCTCGCCGCCTTTTCAACTTGTTCTTTCTTTGAACATTGAGTGGACGGAGGGAACTAGAGGAAAAATAAGACTCCCCCTGATCCTGAACTTGACTTTCACAGTCTACTTTACAGGTAAATTGGCCCGTCTTTTTCTGCAGTGTGCCTTGTCGAAATCTTTCACTCGCGGTCTCTGTCAACACATGAAAACTGGCCTGTAAGGAAGAAAGGAAAAGAAGCAGTGAGAAGAGAATTGGGCGACGGGGCTGGGGTGTATTTGTGAAACTGGCGTCAGACCATCTTTTGAGCAAAATTCTTTGTAGGGGTCAGAGTTCACACACTACAGTGTTGCGCCGTGATTGGCTGAGGAAAGGTGAAATGAAAACCACAGTAAACTTTTGACCCCGGCGCAGGAGCGCTGCAGGAACGCCCAGCCTCAGCTCTGGCATGGTGGAACAGAGCCCGCTCTCTTCCTGTGTTTACTCCACCAATCCAACAGGAACGTGGGGGGAGGGGTAGAGAGCGCAGTGTGGGTGGAGAGAAAATGCACTGGGAGAGAATCAGTGGTGCGCTGCAATCTTAAAATGACTGTGAAATATGGACATGCACACTTCTCAATTCAAGCAACTCCTTTTGGCTCAATATTGTGTTTTTTTTTTTTCATTTTCAAAAAACATCAAATATTCATAATGGTTGACATATCTTCAGTCTAAATGATCTTGGGCAGCATGATATTTTTCAGTTGCAGATGCAGAAGAGGTTTGCGTTATCAGAGTGGCTAGCATGGCCGATCAAACCCTGGCGCTCTGGCTGTGCTGATAAAAGGCGAGTTAGCCATTGATTAATGAGCGCATTTCCATGATTTTAGCCTGGTGCCATCACTGGTTCTCCTCGCATCACCCAATCATGTTTTGCGTTTCTTTTTTTCTCACAGAACCCCTCTTCCATGTTTTGTATACCATTAGTATTTATTATAGCGTTTAAAAAAATATTGGTTCGTTTGATCATAACACTGCAGCAGCATTTTGACTTTTGTGGTCGAATCACAGTCAACGTGGATCCTTTCCTGTTTCTTTCTTTTCTTTGTCGGCATTCATGATGGATAGTTGTATGAGACGCATTTGGAGAACGTGCGTGCATACGCACATGTGCACACACGCACACACAGCTTAATCTGTCACCTCTTTGTTTCCACTTTCATTTATTTCCCCCATTTTTTTCTACACGTTGCATTTTTTGGTGAGAAAATTGGAAGATTCTCACCCTGCTTACCGGAGATGTGAGGGTGGGGGTTGGTTTTTTCCCCTTTCTATTAAAACATCTCTATGAAAACAGTTTTCCTCTGCTTTGAAATATTCCCTCTCCCTTGCTGCTGCTGTCATCACTGGACCTCATGTGCACTCCCAGAGTAAAGCGTAAACACAAGCAGGACAAATACCTGTTCTTTCGAAAAACGTTATTTCGATGCCATTATGAATACGTCATGCCAGCTGCATGGGAATTGATCCAGTGCACCATAGTTTACACAATGTCGTATTGATGATTTATACCACATTCAATTCCTTTACACTTTCTGCCAGCCAGCCCCACACAGAGTAACGCGGCTGAACAAACAACAATAAACAGTTGAGCTGCCTCACCCGGTGTGTGTGCTTTCGCAACTAGTTTTAATGAGTTGCCGAACGTCTGCAACGAGTTTGGCTGCACATCCAAATATTGAATCGAATGAATGGTGTCACAGCAGTACACCCAATCAAAACACACGGTTATATCATGTGATCTTTCGCCACCAAAATTACATTTGCTGTTATCAAGCGAAATCCAATTTGTCGCCGGCGCTAAGGTTTAGGATGCAGCAAAAGTTCATTTTCACTGCGCTCAACAATGAAATGAGCTAGCATTGCTAACAGCCTCTCAAATATACAGTACATAGTCTCGCATTTCTTCTTGCCAGTTTCCTTTTTTTTTTGTCTCTGCCAATGGAGAAGTCAAGCTACAGCAGCTCGGGCAATTCTGTTTTTCCTTGACAATCATGCCATGTTATTTGTGGTTCAATAATATAATCTGTGTGGTGCTTCAAAACATTAACCATAATGGCGGCGATTGCATTTTTCTGTTGTGAGTTAGTATGTGTGCGAGGTTCAGGTTGCGCACTGTAATTTGTTTGTGATTGTTCTGGCAAGAAAAGATAAACGAGAATGCACTAGTTTTAATTAATTAATTAATTAATTAAGTGAAACTGGATAATATGCTGTAGCACAGTGGTTGGTTGGTATGGTAAAAGTCATGTTTGCTTAATATTGAAACATTTCCTACTGCATAATTGTGTAACAAATTTGAATTGTAATTTGCTTTGGCATCTCATATTTTCTTGACAATAAATAACTGATCCATATAGTCTGTTGTACATCAAATAAGTTGTACTTGACTGACAAGGAAATGAGCTTATTCATTTCCATAAAGCTTTCTTAGTGTTGGGAGAAATTTTATTTTTAGGTGCATCATATTGCAGATGTGAAGGATTCTGAATTGATTAGTATGTCACAATAATGGATTCTTACATAATTTAATGCTGGTGGTTGTGGAACATAAAAATGGAAATGTTGGAAGTGCAACACCTGCCCTGTAGCAGTACACTTGTGCCATATGATACTATCCATGAAAAGCTGGTATTTTTTACAAACAAAGTTTCAATAATTATTTCATATTTAGCATCTTACTTTAAGAACATATTACTTTTACGTATTTCCTTTTGAATACTCACCATTTTACATCCCATACTGGAAAATTTCCTGACTGGTAGGGTTGTCAAGATCCGATGGACATGATTGGAAATTGGGCACGTGATTGTCACATGATTGGTTCCCATCTGAAGAAGATTGGATTTTTAAATTTTCTTAATTTCTAAAGTCAAAAATAAAATGTTTTTGTTCTTTACTTGATTTGAACCACTGCTGATTCACATCCCTATAAAAAGATATCAATGAGACAATTTGGATGTGGTCTCCTTTTTTTTTCTTTATTGCATTTCATTGCAGAGGTATTGATTGGGACTCGGAATCGGCAGATAATACAGATATTTTTGATTATGTTAAGGTCAGAAACGTTGCCACATTCATATGCATACTAACTCCGATGTTGACTAATCCCAAATATTGCGAGTTTTGTTGTACACATACATTTTGGTGACAATCAGTAGTTTTTTTGGACACAAAGCGACATTATGTTTTGCGTCTACGAGGCAACTAGGAGAGCCGTCATTATGACGTGAATAGAATAAAAAAATATCGCGAGTGCCATTCTAATATTTTTAGGCTATGATTAGCATATGTCTGCACATGTCTACATACATTTTGGCTGGAATTCATCACAGTTTTCATGTATATCCCACCGTATTGGTTGCACACTCAGTCAGTCACTTCCGCAGGATGGGACTGTTTTTTTCCCCGTCTCTTGAAAGGAGAATATGAAACTTGAGATGGTTGAGATGGAGTGCCATCTAAATGATGTCAATACTTCATAGCACTATAGACCAGGAAACAAGTCCAAAATGAGCAGTGTTAACCCACGCAAAACATCACAGTGATGATGGGGACTGGACAAAAATGTCCAATAAGGCAGCATACAGAGTAGGTCCTTATCCATCCATCCATTTTGATAGGTGTAACAGACGTTTGCCTTCTACTTATCGAGAAGATCCTTGAAAACACCTTTAATTGGCTTCAATCATCTTTCAGGGAATCAGATGCGTTTGATATTTGAAGTTTTAATGGTCATATGCACTGCTTCATAGATTGAAGGAAAATGAATTTCCAGTCCTGTGTTCCTTTTAAGGTCTTTTTTTTTGTGTGTGGTGCTTGTTCTCAATCTCCACACAGGGCTTACGGTAGAGCAGGCCATTCATTAAAAAAAAAAAAAAATTCTACAGATGCTTTTCTGCAGTTGCTAAAAGACTGCCGTGTTGTCATCGCTTTTTGGTGGGAAATGAATATTGAATTGGATCTCACCCGTAAAATGAATTGTTATAAAGTCTATAGTGTTTAGTATTCCTGTTAATATTCATGTTGTTTGCAGCATGCTTGTTAGGAGGTAGTGGAGTTGTTCAAAGAAAAACAGGAAGTCATTTTGGATTTTCTTTTTGTACGTGATGTCAGAAGCTCTTATGGAGCACTGCAGATCTTTTATGTTTAATACCCCAAATATGACATTTGGAGGTTTCGGAAAGGATTGTCTTAAGTGAAATCAGTTTTTCATAACGCTTTTTCCTCCTTTATAAATGATGTCTTTAAAATAAAAGATAGAATTGAAATTAGTTTCCCTAGCAAGCTGGAGTCTATGCCAGCTTACTTTGGGCAACCTGTGGACAATAAAGTCCTTCAGTACATCTGCATGGTCAGGTTCTTGTATTATTATTATTTTTTTAATGTGGAGGGGACATAAAAAACGTAAACTCTACTCAGAACAGCCAGAGATGAGTCGAATCTACTGGAACCTCTCTCTGTTGTGAGACACACCTGCTTACCTCTCTGCTCAGCTGTGTCAGTGTACAATAAATTGGGTGTGATTTTGTGAGATTGTAATCGTGTGTTCATGTACGTGCGCCCCAGTTTGTTTTGGGTGTGTCCGTGTTTATTGTTGGCCCACAAGTCATTGTCTCGGAGAGCTCAAGTTTCAGGCTTTTATTTGCGCTGAGCAGGAATGTCCTCCTCACTATTCTGGTACTGACTGCGTGACACTGCTGCTGTTCTGAACTTTGCAGCAGTAGCACGGCCAATACATCTACAAAGTATCGGGAAAAACCCTCATTTGACACTAAACCAGTTTGTTGTGATCAAGTCACTTATTCCTGGTAGCATCTGTGTAGTCTTCATACTCCACAACTTGTACAATCTATCACCAGCACAATATATAGTACTAAAATACATTTTATCCTGAGATACAAGTAATACAAGTTGGTTGTGCTGCCTAGCTATGCAAAAACAGGACAAAGAAAAAGAAGCGTGGTAAAAGAATGCTTTACAAATGCACGAGAACTGGAAAGTTTTTGCAAGAGATGGAGAATAAACTATTCAGAAACAGTTTTAAGCACAACTTAAAACCATGAAGCTAATACTTTCCAAACAAAACTTCTAAAAGACAAGCTACTTTCATGCACATTTTGTCCTGTCCAAAAATGTTTATTATCTTCATAAACATCACAGGACACAGCAAAGAGGAAAAATGTGTCCTCTTCAGACCAAATGCTATAATAAAAACTTAAAAAAAAAAATAATATCATACTTCTTCTTCGTGACATCTTGTGACACACTAACATTCACTTAATGTGGTCTCAGTTTTGGTAAACTACTTTGGGTGGGCATCTCAAACCACCTCACAATTTGACTAAATTACAATTCAATGGGCTATGATTCAGTGACTGATTATCAATGCAACTTGATCTTGAATTGATGCAGATTATTACTAGGTCTCTTTCTTACTGCTTGTACATACTACGTATTTTAATGACCCATTTACACAAATATTATAAACTATAAATACATTTATGTGAGTTTTCTTTCTTTCTTTTTTATATACAAACAAAACAGAAAAGATGTATAATATAGCTAGGGGCTGGACTTGGTCCTGAAATAGTCATTCGCAAATCGTGCCGACGTCAGCAAACAAATTACTGTTAGTATTCGTAATTAAATATGACTCCCCCCCACCCTCCCCCCCTTTCAAGCTCATAATCTTGAGTGAAACTCACACAACAGTCCTGTACAGTGTTAGGCATGCATGAATATGACGTACTCAGGCATGTGCTGTGACTCCTTTTCATCAATTGTTAAAGTGAGGGAAGAATAAACAAGCTGTACTTGATTGAATGTTGTTCTACCAGGTAGCCCCTTTTTTCAAAATAGATATATTTTTATTTTCTACTATAGATATAGATAAATTAGTATAAAGTACTGTATATGTAAGTATAGGGTTTGTCTATTTTGTTTTTCATAGCAGGTTACAAATGCAAATGCAGGTTGTGGGTACAGTATACTGATAAATCACTTCAAAATAATTTAGTTACACATTACTACAACAACGCTGCGAACTACAAGATACAAAATTTGTTGTTTGAAAACCTGACAAGGCTCAATGGCTGGTGGTAGGATGAAGGTGGGAGTGGGATCCTAACATAGTTCTCAGTTGTGTTGTAGTGAAAATTGCTTTCTGGTAATAGGAGGAGTTTGCTATTGTCATGTTTGTCTTTACTATGTTGGACAGGCACCGTCGTAGTGGCTTTTATACAGATAATATTATGTACCGGTATTGTCGTTCAGTATGTGGCAGGCGGTTAGGAGTTAATGTGCTTTCTTGACTACACAAACCAACTGCCCACTGCAGGTACGCTGCAATTAGGAACTATTTTCTCATTAATTCTGACTTTTGCAATATTATACGAGAGAAGACCTGAGAGTTGTCAAGTATTTATGCTTACTAAACCTTTTATGGTCAAAACATGAGTAGAAACCAAAATGACTCGAAACAACGAGCCTGATACAGGCAGTAAATTGGGTGGATGAAGTGGCAGTGGGCACACTTCCAGGAAAGGGAAGTGATGACGCAGTGGAACAAGCTGAGCAACGAAGCAAACAGGATGCAACTTACTGTGGCTTTCTTGCAAAATTTTCAAAATCATCTATTCCTATGAATTTCTGTCAAGCTAAACATAAACATACAATGTTACATTTGAGATTTTGTTTGCTTTCTCAGGCGATGACAGCACATTGAAGTTGCCCAGGGAACCCGAATGGCGCTTAGCTGGGAATTTTACACACCAAGGTGAGCATAGGTATGTGTTTAAAAATGTTTAAAAAAAAAAATCTGACTCTGACTAAATACTATAATGAACAGTCCTTTACCAGCAGGCCAAATGCCACTGAGCACATTTACCACATTGAGCTGATTCATACCAGTCACTCTAAAAACAGTTAGGTCAAAAGCAACCCAATTTTGGATAAAAAAAAAAAAGGATAGATCCACTTTATGGGTCTGTTTGACCCAAAGTTTTTTTTAACCCAAGTAAAGGATCTGACCAATGTTTATGAATTGTTTTACACTAAAAGACACATTTCTTGACTCAAAGTTGTGTCAAATTGACCCAGGTAGAGGATCGGTCCATTTTTTAGCCATAGTTGGGTTATTTTCGACCCAACTGTTTTTGGAGTGGAGGATAAACTGGCACAGTTGATTGGATAATAGAAAACAACATTTCTACGTTAAAACATGCTCAAACTTGTTTTCCTGCAACCAGAATGAAAATCCTGAAGTGTAATTCCCTATTCTCAGAAATGCTAGCGCACTCAACTTCTGCTGTTCATTTCAGAATGTGATGCTGTCTGTGTGTTGATGTCATCTTTCTCCACTATTGTAGAGGTGAGCCCCAGGACAGAAACCAGGGAGGACGGGAGAAAAAAAGAAGGGAGATTAGCTCAAGGCAGAGCAGAGCAAAGCAAGATCATTTGGGTAGCTGGACAAGCAGATTTATAGTATGAAGTGTGCCTTTGAGGGTTTGTAGCACTGGCATTACTTGTGCAAATTGGTGGTAGATGTAGTCGTGGCAAGCAGTGGTGGGTGACCTAGCTGCATGTTCGAGCCTGCAACTGTGGAGCTGGAGTTGCATAATTGCTCTCATCCGTTCTACACTTTTCAACTCTGGAATGAGCTCACTCCTTTGTGCTGAAAGACTGCTTGTTCCTGTGCATTTACAACCATGCAGACACAGTGTCCAGGATAGTATTGGTGGTTGTACAGCAGACAGAGCACTGCAACTTTGTATTTGTCGGAGGGGATAGGAAGGAGGAGTGACCTTACAGACCGGGTAACAAGATTTCCTCCTATGTGAACTGAGAGGAGGTCAGACTTGGGTCAGTGCTATAGAAATGAATTAAGTGCAGAGTCACCACAAGATTACTGTAGTTGCATCTAGCACAAGCTTATGTTGGTAATTGTGGGTAAAATGTCGTTTTTCCTTGCAACTGTTATTTAGTGCAAATGTGGCTGTGTGAATGTGTAATTCTTGACCTGCCCTATGTGAAAAATGACGAGACGTAACTGAGGTTTTGCTTTGGTGCAATATAAATGTGTTTGGATTGGATTGAATACTATATTGAAGCAGGGAGAGAAGGGGAGGGGTTGTCTGAGGCTGGCATGCGGAGAAAGAGCAGTTAAAATCTTGTGAAGGAAAGAACGGATGTAGCCTAGTGGAGAAAGCTAAGTAAATAGAATGCATAAACGGGATATTTATTTGCTAGTCCCTGAAATTTAGTGGGTAGCCATGAAGAGGACCAAGTCTAGGCTACACAAGATTGAGAAATGTGTGTGTTTTTTTCTTTTTTTTTCACTCATGTGGTCCTGCACAGTTAGAGAGAGAGAGGCAGGCTGCAGAATATATGCCTTGCTGCTCCTAGCATTCATCTCCCTTACACACTGTGCTGCGGCATGCCTGAGCGCATACGTGTACTAGAAAGGGTTTGTATAGCAGCATGTATACGTATGTGTGTTGCTACTGCCGGCAGAGTGGAGTGGTACCATTCTAGCGGGCAAGCTGGCTGAACGCAGGATGACCCATCTCCCCCGAGGCTTCAAATCACCACATCATCATCAGTCGCTCCCCACAGTGGAACAGATGAGATTTCATTCCCATCAAGAACCAAGGCTGCTTTACTAACTGGATAGTCTTCCCTCATAAATCAGAAGGAATCTGCTCTTCCCAAGGAAGTCATTTCATTTATAACCTCAGTTGGTTAGGGAGTTTGTATGTTATTTTTTTTACCTCAACCTGACACCTAGCTTTCAAGGTTTGCCTGAGGTTTGACATATTTTACTGACATCAGAGGACGCGTCTCCTTTGATCAGATCGTACAAGCGCACGTAAAACACACTCCCAGGTCATTCAGTGTTTGATTTATTGAAGCCTTTGTTTGTGAGTGGACACGTGTAAGATGTGACTGTAAATTTCCAGGTGCTGATATGCTCTGACGATGAGTGGATTAGGGGACAACTCGTTGGAGCCACTGTGCTCGGACCGCAAACGTAAACTATCCATCTGCGAGACACCAGGCATAGGGTGAGTGCTTTAGTCTTAAATATCAATTTATAGGGGAAGTCAACCCAAAGATTTTCTTTACAATAATATGTGCCCCCACTAGGCTAAACATGGCATTCTGATTAATATTGCATTTGTGGAATATGCGCGAACCAGCAAAATCCACCCATTTTTTATCCATCTCAGGGGGCGGCCATTTTGCCACATACCGTCGACTGAGAGTGACATCACAGTTGCTCAGGGCTCAGTTAACAACCAATCACGGTTCAGCTTCAGAAAACACAATTTTAATCAGAATACCATGTTTAGACTAAGAACATATTTTAAAGAAAATATTTGGGTTGACTTCCCTTTAAAATGGCAAAATAATGAATAAAATAATAATAATAATTTGTAAATAAAATGGCAAAATCCACCCATTTTTCTCTGGGGGCAGCCATTTTGCCACTTGTCACAGTTACTCAAGGCTCAGATAACGACCAATCATGGCTTCAGAAAATAGGTGAGCCGTGATTGGTCAGTTCAGCTTCAGAAAACAGGTGAGCCGTTATTGGTCGTTGCCTGAGCCCTGAGCAACTGTGATGTCATTTTCAGTCAACACTAAGTGGCAAAATAGCCGCCTCCTAAGATGGATAAAAACAGGTGGATTTTGCTTCTTAATTTATATTCCACAAACACAATTTTCATCAGAATAACATGTTTAGACTAATAGGGGCGCATTGAACATATTATTGTAAGAAAGTCTTTGGGTTGACTTTCCCTTTAAATTGCAAAATTCGCCCCTTTTTTAACCATCTCAGGGGGCGGCCATTTTGACACTTGCTGTCAACTGAAAATGACATCACAGTTTCTTAAACGTAACGACCAATCAAGGCTCAGCTTCAGAAAACAGGTAAGCCGTGATTGGTCGTTAAATGATTTTCTCATATTCAGTGGACAGCAAGTGACAAAATGGCCTGAGTTAATTTTCCCGCCTAACGAATATTCCACAAACGCAATGTTAATCACAATACACAAGAACATTTTAGGTTTGACTTCCTCTTTAATGTATGGACACACTGCGGGCTACTGCTTTTACTCCTGCCTTGCAACTATCTGAACAGTTTACTGCGCATACTGACGGGGTGGCGAGGTTGTCTTGGCAACATGTCTAATCCCCTTGGCGCCCTGGCAGGTGTGACAAGCGTCGACGGGAACAAGAGACCAAGTACATCGAGGAGCTGGCTGAGCTCATCTCTGCTAACCTCTCTAACATTGATAGCTTCAATGTAAAGCCTGACAAATGTGCAATCCTCAAGGAGACTGTGCGGCAGATCAGACAAATCAAAGAGCAAGGTACAAGCCGAGTGCATGCGACACCTACATATATGATGGACACCTCCATAGCACAATATGCAATTTGTATCTTCCTTATTTGTATTTGGAGAATTGAAAGTGAATATGGTTTGGCAAGACGGATTACCCTTCTGCAGAGCAGATGATGCTGGTGATGAAGTGGTGCTTTTGGTTCAGGGCCAGGCCTCAGATCGACAGCCAGTTTGGCTGTGTCATCGAGGGTAAATGAACACCAGTAATTGAGACCAATGCTCGGTGGTCATGGCTCAAGGCTGTCAGAGACACTGTTGATCTGTTTTCCCTGCTTGCCATTGGAGAATAATGATAATGCCACTTCACCATTTTGCAAATTTGACTTAATTGAGAACATTCTTTTCACCTGTATTTGCGCGATTGAGATAAGATCTAAGAGCTGTCTCACACAGTTACTGGTTCTTTTACTGGACCCCGCAGCATCACCCTACCAGGATGCTATGGACAGACAAAATGGAAGGGGACCATTTTATATATATATATATATTGTTTCAACACATCATTTACTTTTCCACTACATCCACAGTTGGACTCTCAGATGAGGTGACATTCATCTTCGCAATCGCAAACAAAAGGATATTTATTCCAAGGTTACTCTATTTTGTGTCTTACTTAGCACTTAACCCCAGAGATAGTCCTACTATATTGAAGGCTGTCGAACAAAGTCTCAGACACATGCTGAATTTAAAAATAGAAAGGTATGTTAAGCATGTATACGTGACTTGTGCTGCCACCTGGTGATCAGACAAAGATATTACATATATATCTTAATTTTTGGGGGCACTTTTAAGAAACTCATATGACATAAATGCCGATTTTTGTCTATAGTCGCTGCTGTGCAATGTCTCCTCAGGTAAAAACTCTTGCAGCGCTGACGATGTCCAGAAGGCGGATGTGTCCTCTACTGGTCAAGGAGTCATTGACAAAGACCACCTGGGACCCTTGCTTTTACAGGTCAGTTTCTCACCTGGGCCAAAAATCCAATATGATGCGTCCTCCCCCCTGTCATTGCTTGCACTTGACAAGTCAACTGAAAGTTTGTGCATTCCTAATTCTCCACATTTTTGTTCTTTCCAGGCTCTAGATGGGTTTCTCTTTGTAGTAAACCGAGAGGGAAGCATTGTGTTTGTGTCAGACAATGTGACACAATACCTTCAGTACAAACAGGAGGAGCTCATCAACACTAGTGTGTATAACATCATTCATGATGACGACAGGGAGGCATTTCACAAGAATTTGCCCAAATCTGCTGGTGAGATATGAATTACACATTCAAATGAGTATGATGAGTAAAACGCCTTAACACCAACACAATACAAAATGTTATCGTAGTCACTCAGTAATCATTTTGATCGCTTCTTGTAGTTCCAAATGGGGCATCGTGGGCGGTAGAGGCACCCAGACAGAAGAGCCACACATTCAACTGTCGCATGTTGGTAAACTTGGTCCATGGTCAATGTCATGGGTTGTCAGAAAACAGGCCCGGTGGACAGCGCTATGAGACTATGCAGTGTTTTGCTCTCACTCAGCCCCGGGCCATGATGGAGGAAGGGGAAGGTATCTAGCTCAAATATTTTGTCCCCAAAATTTTAAGATACCGTTTGGCTTAATCTGAAATTAAAAATGCATTAAAAGTAGTATCAAAATAAAGCATGTAATATTATATTGTCTTCTGATTCAGATCTCCAGTCATGTATGATCTGCGTGGCTCGACGCATCACAGCACTAGAGAGGACAGAGCGGTTTAGCACACGCCACGAGCTGTCAGGTAAGGTTCCTTTTTTTCCCGAATGGTGTACAAATGGGAAATAATGAAAAACAAGCATAAGGGTCTTGCTTTACTTGTATAATTTCACTGTGTCAACATGAGGTTTGAAATCCTTTCATGCAGTAGATGAAAGGATGACATTTCATTTCATGCATCCCAGCAGTTACATTTCAATGCAACCCTAATTTTTTGTCCCGCAATTCTAGGTAAACTCATTGAAATTGAGCAGCATAGCACTCTTCACACCACAATGCGTCCTGGTTGGGAGGACCTGGTGAGGCGCTGCATACAGATGTTCCTCAGTCGAAGCGATGGACAGCCGTGGTCTTACAAACGCCACTATCAAGATGGTTTGTATTTCTGAACTGAGTCGTTTCAAGCATTACATTCAGAATGTGGTCATATTTTACCAGACCACTTTATTTGAACAGGGTCGGGATTCACTTCTGTGTCTAGATAGGAGGAACAATAACAGACAGCATTCAAAATGTATGCCTATCCTTAAATGACCTCAGTTGACTGCTCAGTCACTTATATCGCTGGCATTGGGCCGAAACCTTGTACTTCTAAAATAGTCACTTTTGAGAAGACCCTAAAAATTGCTTTTTTTGTTCAACTAATAACACCAAATCATCAAAGAGTGCAAACCATTTTCAACACTTTAGATTGGTCAATTATTTGTGAAAAAAACACCCACATGTGTGGACTGACCAATAGGATAGATTTGTGTTACAATAAGAAATTTAGCAAATTGAGACTTATTTAGTTTTGGCCCTTGCGATTGGCTGGCAACCATTTCAGGGTGTACTACTGCCTACTGCCCAAAGCCAGCTGGGATAGGCTCCAGCGCCTCCCGCAACCATTGTGAAGAAAATGGATGGATGGATGGAGTTTTGGCCCCATGTCATTGATATTCACTATGTCTGGTAATTTTCTTAAATATTTTTTCCTTGCTCTGTTTCACAACAGCTTTCCACAATGGCCATGCAGAAACACCACTCTACCGATTCTCCCTCTCTGATGGCACCCCCGTCACCGCCCAGACTCGCAGTGACCTCTGCAGGAATCCTAACACCAATGAACCACACTCATTTCTCTCTACACACCTGCTTCAGAGGTGAAAATGACATTTTTAATCAGCTGTAACATCCTGTGAATTTGTGAATTACACGCAATTTTTCCCCCGCGTGTGTTTTTATATTTTTAGCAATTTTATCCTTAATTGGGGGGGGGGGGGGGGGGGGGTTGGCGAAATTCAAATTTCAAATTATTTAGAAGTTTACCAGTCCCTAGCGGGTTGTAGAAAAAAATAGAATTACTGATTTATAGCACATTTTACACACACTGTAACTCAATATGCTTCACATACTGTATAATTACACTATTTGAAAGCAGTTACAAATAGAGTTAAAGAGATTTAAAAGCAAATAAATTAAAAAGCTAACGAAAGTGACTAAAAGAGCGTACAGTGCAAGAACAAGATTTTGGAAAACATGAGTTTAAAAATACTTTGAAATACCTTAATCATAGGTATGGGAAAATAGCATTGTTTTTAATGGATTTAAAAACATTTACATAATAGTAGTATGTTTGACTCTTTATTCATTCATATTATTCACTCTGATAATAAAGGATATCAACAAATTGGCGGACAGTAATATACACAAGTACAGAGAGAAGTCAACATTTTTTAAGGGTGTTTTTTTTCTGGTCTGTTGGTGGGTATTATACACCAGTTTGTGTTATTCACGGTGCGATGCGACTTGGATTCAACTGCATGATTGTCTCATCATATTTTGTATTTAATCTTTCAGAGAGCAGAGTAGCTATCGTGGAAACCAAGTAGGAAGCATCAGGCCTCAAAGCATGGGTGTGAACAACCCCAACCAACAAATGAACATGGTGTCCGGTGGAAGCATGAGCATGCCCTATGGCATTGCTGACCAGGGAAACCTGGCCCAAAGAGGAGCACCTCCTTACAATGGGGGCAACCGCATGAATCAAATGAACTCCATGCATCAAATGAATCCCATGCACCAAATGAACAACATGGGCCCAATCAATTCCATGAATTCAATGAACACGATGAACCAAATGGGGCAAATGAATCCGATGGGCCACCACAGCATGCATCAGCAGCATCAGCACCAACATCAACATCAACAGATGGCTCAGTTCCACGGGGGTGGACCTGGAGGTGGAGGATACGGGATGGGAATGACCAGTCCGCCACAGGCCAGTCCAGGTATAAATGGCCCTCCACACAATGTCATGGGTTCACCCCGAGTCAGAGGAAGTCCCAAGATGGGTGCCAGCCCCTTCTCTCCTGGAGGTACAAAAAGCAAAATCTGCAATTCTCACATGTATTTGTTTTACCAAGCTCACGTGCTATCTTATTTATAGGTTTGAATTCTCCCATGAGCTCCAGTCACCCGGGTAACTCTGGAGGCGGGACCACTACTTTCTCCAGCAGCTCCTTGAATGCTCTGCAAGCAATCAGCGAGGGTGTGGGCAACCCACTGCCCTCCCCACTTACTTCCCCTACCACGCACAAGCCTGACAGCTCACCAAGTATTAATTCCACCAACCAGGTTACAAGTGGGCCCTGCAAATCCGGCCTCCCATCCCACTGCGACTCAAAGAGCCCGGGTAGCTCACTGGGGGCAACGGGGGAGCAGCATCCCCACACCCCCTCGAGCGAGTGCCCTTCAGACAAACCAGACAGTCAAGCAAGCAGAGAGGCGGGACCAAACATGGGAGAATCTCATCGTCGGGGGCCCGACAAAAGCCACAAGAAGCTTTTGCAGCTCCTCACATCCCCAACAGATGAGCTTGCGCCAGCGAAACACCCTCCAAGCTCTGGGCCCAGTTCCACACTGGATGTGAAAGACGGAACAACTGGTGTTACCAGCCCTTCCTCCTCAACTGGTGTGTCTTCCTCTACAGGCGGAGGTCACGGCGCCGTGTCTTCTTCAGGGCATTTCACAAGCCAGTCACTTCAAGAGAAGCACAAGATTCTCCACAAGCTTCTGAAAACTGGGAACACCCCCGCTGAGGTGGCCCGCATCACAGAAGAAGCCACTGGCAAGAGTAGCTTGGAGTCCGGCACATCTGAGGCAGGAGCTGTCGGAGGAGTTCGGGGATCAGAATCCAAGCAGGAGCAGCACAGTCCGAAGAAGGAGAAGCCCCATGCACTCCTTCACTACCTCCTTAATAAGGATGACTCAAAAGAAGGTGCTGATATCAAGCCAAAGCTGGAAGAGCTAGAGGGGAGGGGAGCTCTGGGGTCAGGGGTCACAAGCTCTGAGACCCACTCAATGGATGGCAAAGTCAAGCTTGAGCCATCTGATGAGGTGATATTTTCACTCAAACCAACAATCTCATTTTAGCATTAGTCAGCGCAATAAACATTTTTGTAATTAATTTGATTCCCCACATCAATGATGCAGGTGGAGACCCTGGAGACCATCCTTGGAACAAGGAATGTTTCTGGTTTCTTCCCTGAGCCTGATTCCAGATCAGGAAAAGAAGTCGGGAGCAAACAGGGAATCATGCCTGACAGTTTGCTTGGTAAGCCAAATACATTTTTGCTTCTTGGATGAAAGACTGAGTACTCACTGAGTATTGATACCAGGTATCAGTATCGGGCTGATAACCGTCTTTATTTCAAGGTATCGGTACCCACGACGGCGGCCAATCCCAGTAGCGTGGCCGTTTTACAATCAGGACCTAGAAATTTGAAAAATAGAAAATTGTCGTGAACTCATTCAAAGCGATAAAAGTACATGTTTTTTTTTAATACTTTGTCCTTCACTCCCAAAAACATATTTATGTGTGTGTTGTTTAAAATATTTTTAATGCAAGAGCACACAGAAGGGTTTGATGCAGCTTCTGACATGAAGAGGTGGCTTGAAGCAATGGTAGTTGTTTAAAAAAACGGCCAGCAGGTGGCAGCAGAGTATAAGAGATCAGCCAGGGCTATGTTGCAAAAAGCTCTTTTTGCCAGTGTTTTCAACAGGAATGGGAATAATGATGAAACTTAGCTATATTCTAATGCTAATTGCTGCAAAGCGGAAACAGATACAAATAGTTTTTTTTCTGATGAAAGAAAATACTCTAATCTTTCTTTTAGTAGGTAGGTCCATGTTTTTATAGCACGAGAACACAATATTCTGTGGGCCTTGCAAAATTTGTCAAAATCCAGTAAAACAGCCGGGAGCAAACGGATTGCTTCAGTGAAAATAGCTGGGAGTGAATGAGTAAATTTAATGCAATTTTAAGGGAAAATGCTATATTGGGAATTGTAGATTTTTCTTTAAAATTATCTGTCAGTTTGTTGGGGGAAATTTTATGCATTAAAAATACTAGTGGTATCAGTACCAGTGACTACTCAAGAGTTGACTAGTCACCCTGATATTGGTCTGAAGAAAATAAAAGTGGTATCATACTTTTTATTTTCATGTTATAGCTTTTAATATTGACTGATTAAGCATGTACGCATTGGACTACTAAAGAGCCTAAATGGTTTACTTGTTTGTTTTAGAAGGCAATCGAGGCGCTTTAACTCCAGGTCAGCGAGGCGCCTGTCAAAGAGCGCTGTCTGTAGATTCTAAGCCGATGGGTGGCGAAGTGCCAGTGGGAGTTGGCTTGGCTGGAAGAAGGAATGTCCTCTGTCCCACACTCATCAAACAAGAGAACATGGATGCGCCCATCCGACCTGGGGGTGTTCCTAATGGCTTCCCCGGAGGCACGGGAGTGTGTCCACCAAGAGGCCATCCAACAAGTACATTTGAAAAAATCTTAGCATTCTTAAAACAACAGTCTGTTAATGAATTCTTAGTTACAGAGAATAGTCATTGGAAAAATGTATAGATGTTTTCTGTAGAAACTATCTTTGACTATTGCATGTTCTCTTTGTCTCAGAAAGAATATTTTCTGTGTGACTAAGTTTTGTTATTGACTTTTGTCGATCAGGAGGCATGGTCAGAGGGACGGGAATGCCTCAACGCCCTCCAATGGCAGGGCCAGGGGATTGGGTAATGCAACGATCCAACACCAGCCCGATGACTGGACCAGGCCACCCAGGCATGGCTCGCTCCGGTCCAATGGGGGGACCCATGATCAACCGCTCCAACAGTGTGCCCGCAAACACGAGGTCAATCCTGCAGCAACAACTTATGGAGATGGGTACGCCTGACAAAGCACTAATAGTATACACTATGTAATAAAAAAGAAACCAAAGCAACATCAGTCTGAACATTCTTCAATAAACGAATCAATTTACTGGTAGTTTAGTTGCATGTAATGCTTGCTTGAAATTGTATTTTCACAAGTCTGACTTGGAACTGACTGTAAGCATATATGCAGTTATAATATTAATTTTTTGGTATTGTGTTATGTGAATAATTTGAATATTTTCAACCACCTGCTGATTATTGCACCACCCACTGTCTCCACTCTAGGTACCAATGAAGGCAACATGAGCATGAGCCCATTTGGTGGGGCCGGGCCCCCACCTCGGTCCCCGTCCTGGCCAGACTCTGCCATGGGCATTGAAAGATCACGGAGTAACACAAACAGGTAAACATATGTCTTTCTCAGTTGATCCTAATCAATGATTGTAGACAGACGTTGTCCAACTTTTTGTAACATCCGTTCAATATCTTCCTCTTCATCTTTTGTGATAGGGAACAGTTTGGCAACCCACTAGAAGAGCTTCTCGGCCCCCTGGCGAGCAGTGAAGGACAGAGTGATGAGCGGGCACTTCTGGATCAGCTGGACTCTCTGCTCAACACTGCAGACGTCATTGCTTTGCAGGAAATCGACCGAGCCCTCGGCATCCCTGAGATAGTAGGCCAGGTACGGGTACTATTAAGGATGATTTGAACTGCAAAGTAATTTATTGGCAACTGATTTCCATTATTATTATTTAGAGCTGAGGTGGGCATCGAAGGCCGGAGTCCTGCAGGTTTTGCATGTTGCCCTTCTCCAACACAGCTGATATATGATCAGCACATCAGCAAGCCTGATAACGATCCTGTGGATTGGAATCAGCTTGTGTTGGAAGTGAGAAACCTCCAAAACCTGCAGGACTCCGGCCCTCGAGGACCGAGATTGCCCACCTCTAATTTAGGAGGTTCATGTTTTGGGTACCTCCATTATACGTTATGAAACCTGCTTCACTCCACATACATATTAACTCATCCACTGCCTTTGACAGCTATAGACGTCAAAAATTCATTTGAACTATTTCTATTAGTTTAACATTTTTCCCCACTTTTGTTAAGAGTATGAAAACCTAGAAAAAAACATTTGTGTACATTTAGAACAGATTTAACATTTGTGATTAACCGCGAGTTAACTATTGAAGTCATGGAATTAATTACAATTTAAAAAAAATTATCACCTGACGCGATTTAAAAAGAAAGAAAAGATTATAAAAAATTAGGCGCGTCAGGCGATTACAATTTTTAATCATAATTAATTGCATGACTTCACTAGTTAACTCAAGATTAATCACAAATTTTATCTGTTCTAAAATGTAAAATAACAAAAATTCTCGGTTTCTTGTTAACAAAAGTGGGAAAAAAATGTTAAACTAATAGAAATAGTTCAAATGCATTTTTGATGTCTTTAACCGTCAATGGCAGTGAATGAGTTAAGATCTATAATGTCCAATCCATGATGAGATTTCTCTCTTCTTTACCTTAGAACCACGGACCTGAGGGCCATCCTCAGGCCCAGGATCAAGGACAGCCACAATCTGCCCGATCAGAGCCTTTCACAGGGCCTGACTCAACCATTGGCATGGAGCAAAAGCCCTTGTATGGCCAAGGGTATCCTGGGCCACCGAGAACTGCCTCAATAGGCATGCAGCCTGGTTATGGTGGCAACTCGATACCAAGCCAATCTCCAGCAGGATTCAACCCCATGATGAATCAAATGGGCCAGCCCGGAAGCTTCCCAGGAATGGGGGGCATGGCAGGTCTGGGTAACCCCCGCGCTAACATGAGACCTAGCATGATCACAGCCAAGCCTCTTCGACTGCAGCTGCAACAGAGGCTTCAGGTGATAACACTCGTAGAGTAGTTCTTGAATTCTTAATTAAAAAATTGTCATGTTCATTTTATTGTACTTTTTCTTCTAATGATGGTTTAGTCAATTTGTAAAGTACTGACTGTATTACAGTCAGGGCCGGACTGGGACTCATTTTCAGCTCTGGAGTTTCAATGCTCAGACTGGCCCACTTCAGTTCACAGCATTTTAATGATGTTTTTGTTTTTTGTTTTTTGCATATTAGTATTAGCATATCGATCTAAAATAGCTTCATATTCCACCCAACATCGATATTTTTTGTGTATTTTATCAAAAATTAAAGTAACAACTTAATGCCATTACTCAGGGATGTGATTTTTCCGCTAATTCGCGGAATTCCGCTTTTTTTTTATCTCCAAAAATAAAATGTTACAATTTTTTAAGTGGTAAAAAATCCGATTTCGTCTCTCGACAGCATTCCATTTTAGTGTTTCCGTAACTGAAATGAAACTGATCTTGCGATTGGCTGAAGTCTCGTGTTGACCAATAAACGCGCTTGTTATAAAGGCATAGGCGTATGCCATTGTTTGTTGACCAATAAACGCGCTTGTTATAAAGGCATAGGAGTATGCCTTGTTCATTTCTCAGACATTTTTGCCGGGTGTTTAAAGAAAGATGTCCGTGATCGAACGCAAAGATGCTCCGCGAGTTAAGGAAATTGACAAGATCGTAAAAAACAAGTTTCGATGGGACTGGTTAGAGAAGGATATATCTACAAATGTTGGAAAGAAGACTGTGACGAATTTGTTCAGTGACTTTATTCGGAAGATCGATCGTGCTGGGAAAGCGCTTTGCATTTGGTGCCATGATACCATTGACTATGGTGGGAGAGGTTTCAAAGCTCTTGAAAGTCACGCAAAGAGCAAAAAACACGTGAAAGAACTCCAGTCAAGAACAAATTATTCCATCGCTGGAAGTTTCGGTGCCCAAACGAAAACTCCAAAACTTTACGGCCTCCATCCCTTATTGACATCACAATCGGAAGCGGTAATAGAGAGACGTGATCCACCCCAACAACCTGTACCAGTTGCTGATAGAGTCGTGAATTTTGAGGTCGGTGGTAAACTTTTCAAATTAATCGAAATCAAATTTTCGAAAATATTATAACGTAATAAAAATGGCCATAAATATTTAACATGGTTAATCATTGACACAAACTCAAATGAATGCTGCATTATTTGCACTTTTCAGGTTTCAATATGTTGACTATCTTGATGTATGCAGTTACAGAGATGATCTTAGTCAATCCGAATGCATGATTGTGTTTTTACCAGAGCTTGCTGCATGAGGTATTTTATGTTTTTGTTATGCATTATGTATTAAATTAAGAATGATTGATTAAATGATTTATTGCATGGTAAATATATATGATGATATTCTCAGTGATAGTTTTTAAAAGCAAAGGCAGTCCAATGTTTTTGAATGTGACTGATTTTGAGTTGACTAAAACTGCAATTTTATATGGGATAGTTCAATATACATTGAAAATTTATGCTGTTGTTTCGTCTATTTCTTTGTCATCTGAGTGCATTGAAAGTACTTAAAAACACGGAAAACCCATGAGCTCTGGACCTAGCTGAGTGCCCGCGGCCCCCAGACCCCCGGCTAAATTTTCAGATAATTTCACTTTGGTCAAATCACATCCCTGATTACTGGATCACAATGTTTATTTGAACAATAAACAAATACATGTATGACACCACTGACCTAAGCTATAAATAACAAGAGGTCAAAAATATTTCATGATTTTTGTGTGTGTGTGTGTGCAAATAATTTCAAGTACATTCTGAAAAATATTATATTATATGCTCCAACTTTGTCACTGCGCCTGCATGGCTCAAGGTTTACCACAAGCATATTATTGGCTGATTTTGAAATTAGCGAAATAGTGACCTCTAGTGGCCCGCTCGTCCCGCTTTCTCAAGCCGGGCCTGATTACAGTACATCAGAAGTAATCAACCCCTGTAATGACATATGTTTTGAAATGATCCCATATGACAGTTTATGAACCAGACCCGTCAAGGCATAAAGATGGAAAATGCCCCTGGAGGAAATCCCGCCATGCGCCCTGCCATGCGGCCCGCCATGCAACCCGGCATGCAGCCTGGCATACGACCCAGTATGCAACCTGGGATGCAGCCCGGGATGCAGCCCGGGATGCAGCCCGGGATGCAGCCCGGGATGCAGCCCGGGATGCAGCCTGGGATGCAGCCTGGGATGCAGTCTGGGATGAGTGGTCAGGTATGTAAGCAACTGTCCTTCATGCTTCACGAAAGTCACTATTATTGACGCAAGTTAGTCAGTGTATTTTTGTTTTTGCGCAGCCTGGTTTCCTGAATGCTCAGATGATGGCCCAGCGCAGCAGGGAAATGGAGATGAGGAGACACCGGATGATGATACTGATGCAGCAGAAGCAACAGATGCAGGCACAGGCACAGGCACAGGCACAGGCACAAGGGGCTGCCGCAGGATTCAGCCCTCCTCCAAATGTCACCGCACCGGGAGGAATGGACAGTGCCATGGGAGGCCCCGGCATGAACCAGCCAGGACAGCAGGGATTCACTTATGGAGGTAACTATGGTGAGTCACTTACGACAAAGCTGTTTGTGTTTTAAGAGTCACTGACTGAAAATGACATGACAGTGCCTAAGGGCTCAGGTAATGACCAATCACGGCTCGCCTGTTTTCTGGGTTTGGTCATGTGACGTTCACAAGCTGAGCCCTTTAGCACTGTGATGTCATTTTCAGTCAAAATGGCCGCCAAATGAGATGGGTAAAAACGGGTGGATTTTGCTGGATTTTTGTATTGTTCCACAAATGCAATATTAATTGCAAATAACATTTTTGGCTTGACTTCCCCCCTCAACCACTAGTTTTATTTATTTTTATGTTTTGAAACATTTCCTGTTTGGCTAATATTTGTTTTCCTCTAGAATGGATTATTTCTTAAAGTGGAAGTCAACCTTAAACATTTTTGACAATAATATTTTATATGTGACCTCACTAGTCCAAATATGACATTCTGATTAATATGACATTTGTGGAATATGAATTATGCAGTAAAATGCAGCCGTTTTTATCCATCTCAGGGGGCGGACATTTTGCCACTTGCTGTCGACTGAAGAGGACAACACAATTGCTCAGGGTTCAGGCAATGACCAATCACAGCTCACCTGTTTTCTGAAGCTGAGCTGTGATTGATTGTTACCTGAGACTTGAGCAACATTGATGGGATGAGATGGATGGATTTTGCTGCTTAACTCATATTCCACTAACGCAATATTAATCAGAATACCACATTTACACTAGTGGGGCATCATAGAACATATTATTGACAAGATTTTTTTTGGGGGGGGGGGGGGGGGGTTGACTTCCCCTTTAATGTTTTGACCCTTTGTGAATAAAATCACATTTACGATTTTAGGCAAAATATATATTTTTTATATTATAGATGCCTTAGTTGCACTTCATAGCCGCAGATACAAGTGGTTTTCCTTGACTGCCGAGTTTATTGCTCCTTGACAAACAATGAATCCACCGTGAAAACGAGAGCAAAAATACTCAAACAAACGCAACAATTAGCATAAAGAAAATAAATACAACTTCTACTTAACTTACAAAAACATATTGACCGACACAAAATGTACCAAAACAAAAACAACAAAAACTTGCTGTATGCAATGTCCAAAAGGGCACTTTTTGTATGCTCTTAAAGCTTTAGTGTGTAATATTTAGCTCCATCTAGTGGTGAACTACTAATTCATTCGTTTTAAAACCCCACTATTCATTTCAATAATATGCACACAAAAAAATGTGTTCTATCACATCAACCTACGTTTTTTAAACTAATCGCAGGTCCAGCAATCGTTAATTATATTACATAGGTCGCTGCCATGCCTTCGGGAGCCGGACATGTTTCGCCGCCATTTTTCTGCTACGAATCTCGTTAATTCGGGCTCCCGACGCTTGTCTCCCTCTGCTTTACTCCAGCTAGCCGTTCTTGTTAACCGCTTCAGCTCTTTCTTACTCGCCAGGTTGCTTGCTCACTCCAAATACTAATTCATAGTGTAACACTCTATTTTCGTGAGGTAGTTACTATTTGACTGAAAATAACTTGCCATAGTTGAAAGTTCATACTGAAAATATAGTCTGTAACGTGTCCTCCTCCTTCGAAACAAAAATACATAAAATAAATCTTCATTTAGAGTAGTAATTGGTGCAAGTGTGCATGCTTAAAAATCGTTGCATTCTATTAGTTCACTACTAGATGTGATCTAAATAATACACTCTGTGCCTTTAATGATACGGTCTCACTCACCTTTGGCTTTTTATTTACCCACTAATACCGTATCCGCCCTACAGCACCCTCTCTGGTGTGAGTGGTGACACATGCCCAATAGCAAAGAAAACAAATAATCCCCACAAAAATGCCAATGTGGCAGTTACATAGATGAGTCTCCATTTTGCTTGTTTTCTCCGCCATGTTGGAAGTTGCAATCCTGACTGTTGTTTTTCTGCACATGCAGGAATGAACCAACAGGGGGAGCAATCGTTCATGGCTCCAAGTAGCAGCCCACCGCAAAACATGATGGCGGGTAGGATGGGAGGTCCTGCTCAGAACAACATGATGTCAGGAATGCAAGGAAATCCACAGGGAGGCTCCATGTATCCGTCAGGAGACATGAAGGGCTGGCCGCAGGGTGGGATGCCACGCAAAAGGTATGCAAGGCCAACATAATGACACAAGTCATTCTGGGGTAAAATAAAAGAAGAAAAAAAGGAATATTACTTTTAAAGTACTTGCTGCTAGGATGGATCATGTCTGCTGTTCGGGCTGGCACCATTTTATGTATAAACATTCATGGCACATTACCAAAAAATGGCTACATGAAAATGTATGAAAACTAAAACAAAGATGATCTTGTCTCAATGTACTCACAAATGGGCTCTTTGCACAAATCCACTACTTCCTGAACTCAGTACCACTCCTTCATTTCCTGTCTTTCATGATTGGACAAACTGATTAATCCAGGTGTGCCTGACCACAGTAACCATGACGACAATGGTCAGGCACACCTGGATTAATCAGTTTGTCCAATCATGAAAGAGTCCATTGACATAGTCAGTGTGCAATATGTGGCTGTTGAATTGAACACTATGCACAGGAAGCCATGACTTCTTTTGTATGAACACCAAATGCCATCTAGTGGAAGAACATAAGATTTTTCTGCCTGTCACTTTGTCACCGATAAACAAAGAGATAGTTTGAATTAATGGTAATTTTTGACAAATAAATTGGAGTATAAAATTTTGGGAAGAACTTGTGTAGTAAATCTCCGACACATGACTAAGCTTTTCTTTTTGTTTGTGTCCTCCAGCTCGTATCCCCAGCAACAGTTCCCACAGCAGGGAAACCAGGGACAGTTTGGGAACATGATGATGAACAACTCGATTGGCAGACCCGGTGCGGTCGGTGGTGCCGGCTCGGCACAAATGGGCCAAATGCCTGTCCAGATGCAGAATCAAATGCAGGGCCAGATGCCAGGACCAATGCAGGGCCAGATGGGCATGAACCCCATGGGAATGGGTCGGATGCCAATGGGACCTGATCAGGTACGCCACACTTTGCCACACCTGACATTCTGCCGATGCGTCATAACATTTCTCATCTTTTTTTTTTTTATCTCTCTGTAGAAATATTGCTGAGTACGTGAGCTTACAGCCTTGCCACAAAGGTTTTGGCTCTGAGGACACGCAAACATTATTCTCCAGCATCAAGCATGACATCGACACAACACACTGCTCATCCAAGTGGAACTTTGCCCTGAGGATGAATTTGTGCCAGGTTTTATCTCCAACAGGAGCCTCGCACCCTCATATTAGTGCGCGCGTGCGTGTGCGTGCGTGTGTGTGTGTGTGTGTAACTTGGAGATGTCAGTCAGTGTTGAGCGAAACGGGGAGCGACGGTACAACTGGCTCTGACTGCACTTTACCTGCAGGTTTCTGTATGAAAAAAAAAAGATTGATGCAATATTTCCTCATCTTGACAGCCTTACTCGAAAATGGATGCCTTCACAACAATGGGTTTTGTTTCTGATTTAATTTGTGTTTTTGATCGTCTGGATGGATGCGCCTCATGTAAGACATTGGAAGCTATAAGCACAATTTATTATGGTATGCAGATTGGAGCAATAATGTCCATCTTTTCGTCTGTAACTGAGCATCTCAACCTCTGTTTGAAGCAAACAAATGGTACTGCAGTATTAGATGTCTCAAACATCATCTGTGAATATGAATTGTAAATATTCAACAAAATATATCAGACATGAATTTAAAGGCCTATTATTGCACAAAGAATGAGACTGGCTTGTATTTTTTGTCCAGTAGGTCAAAGCTGATTTATTAGGTTTGTATTTTGTTTTATTTTGAACACCTTTCCAAATATTACAGGTCTGATGGGACTTCCCTCCTTTTTAAACGCTGTGTTTCTTTTCTTTTCTTTTCTTCTGCAAATGTTTGTATTTCATGTCTTAGCGAGGCACTTTTAATTGTGACAAGGATCTGGCGAACTGAAGGTTTGAGCTTACGCACTCACGAGTGTTGCGGAAGTGCCGTCTTTTAGGACTGTCAGTCACGCAACGCTGTTTTGTTTGACGTGCGAGAGGAGTTTTGGCGCGTCTGACTGCAGTACGACGTGGACGTGAACAAACAGTCTGCAGTACACCACACCTATGGTCCTCGCATTGTTCTCCTTCCGGCTTCCTCTTTCTGTGGAGTGTATTTTTTTATTTTTGTGTTTTATTTTTTATTTTTTTGCCATTTGGTCATTTTCCTTTGGACTCTTATTCTGCTCAATCTACCTTTTCAACAAGCGCAATCCAAAGATATTTTTCCACATCTTTGTATAGTTTCTAAGGTTTTGGAGTGTACATTTTTATGATATACATTATTTTATTCAGATGGTAAATGGGTACATATCATACATCTGTAAACTCATATGATGGTTATGTATTTTAGTCATATAAAGGGGTTAGGTTGTTGGGAGCTTGTGTGCAGAAAAGACTATGAAATTCCCCGCTGCATAATGCCCTTCAACTCAAAATAGGAAAAGTTCACTTCAAGACATATCAATGGCACAACTACAACTTCGTACCAGGCCCTGATGTTGCTCTTTGCGTGGGGAACAGAACTTTGTAATGTTTGAATGAAGTGCAAGGCGACGCAAAAGATAATTGAACTGTTTTCCTATCTTTGGGATTTGAATAGCTGTTATTTTACAGGATGTATATTACAGGTTTTTTTCAGTTGATGTTGATATTGATGTAAATACAAATTTCTATTTAAACACTTTGATTGTGAACTTATGATTATCAGTGGACACATCTGCTAGTATATTATGTTTACAAAATAAACAAAGGAAACCATGACGTGTCAAGTTATTGTGGAATAACATTTGGTTGTTAAAGCATCCGCCTGTGTATCAGCTTTATCTTAACTAAACACGGCCAGATTTCACACAAATTTATTTTATGAGTTCATTGAAAAAAGGCAACAATACAGGGTAGCTGCAGAATATACATTTTGCACATTTTGTTTAGTGGTGTTCATTATATAGCCTGTGGGCCATATACTACCTGCTCCGTTCTGTAATCCAGCCAACCGAGCAGCCACCTTCGCAAGAGTCCTGGAATATTTGTGGCATTCATTAAATTAATTAAATTGTAAGTATTGCTTTCCTTCATGTATTTCATTCAAAAAAATATTGAGTTACTGAAAATAAAAGCCATGGTTTTATTTTATTATCTGATTTGTTTATAATTAAATTAATTGTACATTTGAATTATGTCAGTATTTAATTACCTTATATTTTACATAAATCTGTGTACATCTGTCCATTTTAAAATTAAAATGTAATAAATTCCTGTCTCGTTTAATAATTGTATCATGTATTGTAAATAAAATAGTAAAATTAAAAAAAGAATGTAGCTACATAACATCATTTTAATAGATACATTAATTATGAATTGAAAATGTATCATTTGTTCATTAATGAATAAACAGTTTTTTGTTTTTTAATAACTCCAAACCTTTTAAACCTTTTAACTCTTCTCCGAATGATCTGTCCGTTTTGCACTTTAGCCAGCAGGGGGCAATATTGCTCTGTAACGCAGCCCAGCTGGTTCGGCTGAATACTTGCAATGCCCCAAATGAACGCTAGGAAGTGCTACTTCCTTGCAAAAGTTGCAGCTAGCTTGTAATTAAATTGTAAAGTTGTCGTTCACATTTCTTGAATACAATACTAATTTAGAGGAAATGCTGTAAATCGTCTCGAAACAGTCGATAATATATTTACATTTTCTTATTGAAGGTAATTCGCAGTTAAACGTCATCCAGTGTTTGCGTGTGTAAAAATATGACGTGGGGTAGCAGATCTATCTCAATCACGAGTTTGTAGTGTGGGAATCTGTGCCAAAGCGAGGCTGACTCTCTCTCTCTCTCTCTCTCTCTCTCTCTCTCTCTCTCTCTCTCTCTCTCTCTCTCTCTCTCTCTCTCTCTCTCTGTCTGTGTGTTGGCTCGGTTCCCGGCCCATCTGCGGCCTGGCCCACGGATTACTGTTTGTTAATGTTTCAATCAGCTGTGTGTTGAGGAATGTGGAGCTATTTAACCTGAACTTCCCCAGGTGTGCCGCGGCGCCGCTCAGTCTGGGCCCGGCCGCCCTCCCCTCCCCTCGCCGCCTCCCTCCTCCCCCCCGCCCCTGCCCTTGGCACAAAGCTATCGCACAAACACAATCACACGGCGCCCGGGCGGCCACGCCGGCCCGCAGCTGTGCGCATCGCACCGCAGGGAAAATGGGAAAAACATTGCACCGGGGAGACAGAATAAATCTTACAAGCGATCTTAAAGCCAGAGCCTGTTTTTAACCCGTGCGGCGCACATGCTGATTTATAGCAGAACACATTGAAACAGCAAGTTGAAGTGACGCCTGACTCAGGGAAATTACTTTTAGAGTGGACTGACGCCTTGTCATTTGACAATTCATGCACACACTCGCTTTACGATGATTTCGACGTACAAACATGTAAACAAATATTTATTTATTAATGATATGACTTAAATGTTTGCGGGCTAATTACTTTCCCCATTATATTTATGTGTTTATCACATTAATTAAGATATTTCCGAAGTTACGAACAAGACAAAATTAACTAGTCTGTAATTATTTGATGGTCATGTAGGGTAAATATGACTTTACAGCAACATGTTCCGACTTATGTACAGGTTACAACGTATATCTAACTCCGACGTAAATCGAGGACCCACAACAGAACGATACTTGAAAACAAATTAAGGTCTATAAAATAAATTACAAGTTATATTAAAGGGAGCCTATACATTGTGTTTCCTTTCGCCCGACGTTGAAGAGTTGTAGGCTAAGTGAAACGTCTCTAGTAAGGGGATAGCTGCTAATGAGCCACACAAAGCCAAATGAGCTCTAGTGCAGGGCCATTGTGTTGACCCGCCAAACTTGTGGCTTTTTGTTACCAAATGAAACACTCACTAGAGTGACCAAACAGCTTGTCCCGAGTGTGACAAAACATCGACTTGTACATTCCACCATTTTGCTCCAATAAGACCCATCACGGTGCCATAATAGCTAAGTGTTAGTTTTCACACATGGATAACGAATCAGTGCTAAGAGCCTCACGTGTGTGTGTACGTGTGACAGAAGCAGTAACACATGCGCAGAAAAAGTTAAAAATAATTGTCTTGTTTTAATTAAAAAACACCAATAAAATGTACATTGTAAGAAAACAATATGTTCACATGTAATGTGGCATTGTAATATACAATACAGTTGATCGCTCAGGAATCTGAGAATTACATACAATACAAATTTGTGGAATGATTTCTTTTTCTTTTTTCAGATAGTTTGCACAAGATACAAGAATGTAACAGAAGCTTTGTAGAAGATGCAACAGGTTCTGCTGGACTGGTCTCGTCTTGGTCCCAGTGGCCAGCACGGTCTTGTGTCTTCTCTCTTTCTGGACCCTCTAATGAATCGAGAGCCTCGAGTGACTTCTTGCTTTGACATCCTCGAGAACGTCCACGCAACGCTTCTAGCTTTTTGTTTTTGTGGGAGTGGAAACCGCCCCCACCACCACTAACAGTTCAACGTTTTCGTGGATGCTGCGTGGTGACACCTTTGGAAAGCCTCGTGAAGCTCTTAGCGGCACATGATCCTATCATCCGAGCAGCCATTCTGCAAAAAGGAGACAGACGATTAGCACACCGTGAAGCTTTGAGGCAAAACGAATCGCAGAGATGAATTTTGTGATAATCACCTCTACGGCGATGCCGGCGAGCTCCGAGTTGAGGGAAGTGAGCGGCGTGCGCGTCTGCACGCCCCCGGGCTGGTGGCGGCTCCTCTCCGGCTCGTCCAGCTCCACCTGCAGATCCCAGATGTAGTCGATGACGTGTTGCAGGATCTCCACCTTGCTCGCCTTTTTGTTGGTGGGCAGGGTGGGCACGAGCTCCTTGAGTTTGCTGTAACAGCTGTTCATGTCCTGCAGGAAGACGCTCATCTGCTCGTCCAGCAGCGGGATCTTGCATTTGGAGATGGCGAGACTCTGCTCAGATAAGCAGCGCACCATGTCCTCGCCGCCAACTTTGCTCTTTAGGGCGCAAGTAGATCCAACGACCTTCATGGCGGGGATAAGATTTCAGCTCGTACTTTCCACACAGGAAGGGAAAAAAGGTCGATGTGTAAGTTCTCCTTTGGAGATTGCAGCGTGGTAATGTTGACAGTTCGCAACGTCCACATGGAGAGACTTCCTGGTTATATAGCGAGAGCGGTGGTCGGGGGCGCGGCCTTGCAGGATCTCAGCCAATCGAGTGTCGGCTTTCGTATGAACGCGCTGACATCTCGTCCAATCAGCGCGCTCGCCTGGTTATCGGGATTTCCAATCTGTTTGAGGGATGGCGTTACAAATGGAAACAAATGTGTGTCTTTTATGGCTAATATGTGGGAATCCAGCTGTCCATTGCGAGGCTTGGGGACTCTGCAGGTGGAGATTGCCTGCGGGACAGTCACGGGGTGCTGTGGTGGGAGAATGAATGAATGAATGCGCCGTGTTAATTAGGCTGCCACACATTTGGCCATTGTTGCTAGCGCTGCAGATGTGCACCGCTGTTGTCAGAGCTGCTTCCTGGGGCCCTGCCCTAAAATAAATTTCAGTTTGGGATTTTCTGCCAGCCAAATGGATTGTTATTTTTGTTTCAAACACACAGTATAAAGCAATAAGAAATTAATAAGTGCATGTACAAGTGCTGATTCTGACGTTTGGCAGAATAAAATTCAGATAACCGATTAATCAGCCGATTAATTAAAAATAATCAAGGAAATATATTTTTTCTTTTTTTGCTCCCTGAATGCTTACAATAATGATATGAAGTACAGGAAGAACATTTTACAGTTTTAAAATACTTATTTGTTAAATGTTGTTAAAAAAATGGGAGTGGTTTGAATTAATCTTTGTCTTATGGTGTACTGTGTTAATGTGTACAAAAATAAATAAATAAATCCATCTGTTTTTTTTTTAAAACAGCAACAACAATGTGCAGAAGCCATTTATAGTGCAACAACCACAATAAAGTGCAACAACAGATGAAACATTTTAGATATATAAGTTAATTCTAATTAACAGAGTATTAAATATTTTACAATAAATGTCAACAATGACTTAACTGAACTTTTTTTTAAATTAAAAATATAAAACAAAAAGAAGTGGGGTGGTTCATTTAGTGAATTTAAGGTACGACCGCACTATTCAACGTGAGTATTTCCACCTCACTGGCAACCACTCGAGCTCAAAGCTTTCTTTCTGCTCGCTTGTTCTCTTCTTTTCCAACCTTTTCCGAATCGACAAGACCCGCAGTGTTCGCGGCGGCGCAAACTTTTCGCAGATTCCTTCACATGTTTCTGCAGTGTGTGCGGAGCCTCGCTTTCACATGGTTCGTCTCCCCCCTCCCTCTCAGATTATCCAAACAAGCCCGCGCAGCGCGCAGACTGGCAGGCGCCAGCGCGGTGACGTCACCCATTCATTGGAGCCTTGACGCCTGTCAGCCTGGCGCCGCTCGGGCGGTCTCCATGGAGACGTCAAACAAGAGAACTCGCACCGCCTCGCTCGGCCATTCACCTGCACCCCGAGAACAAACCAGCTCCGGAGCTTTGTCGTTCATTTATCACCTTGCAGCAGCCAGATGAGATTACCGCCCCGCGCACCTGCACAGGCGCCGCTAGACTAGTGCAAACCGGGTAGGGTGGGGTGGGGTGGGAAGGATCTGAATTTGCATTTGAACACACATCGCTTGCATTCTTTCACATGACCACTTTCACGTGGGCTTTTTATCTATTGTCTTTTGGTCATCATCTTTATCTAAATGTGCCGGTTTTTATTTCATTTTGCATCAAATAGGCTATGGCTATATTAAAATCTTTACCTGTTAGCTAAAAAAAAAAATATCACAGGACATAGCTTTACTGCAAACTAGATTATGAAATGATAATCAAGACAACAGGTCCTGCATGATCTAAATAAAACAACATTAAAAAGAAGTAGAAAGAAAGCTAAATTATGCTAATGATAGCAACTGAAAAGTACACATTTTATCTGCAGATTAGACAGAAAATTTTGCATTCCAGAATTTGGTGGATTTCATGAAGGCGCAAGACACAATTAATTTGCCAGAAATCATTCACATTGCCTGATTGCCGACAATAATGTGCAGAAATTCTCTAAAAATAAGTTCTATTGTAAAGTACCTGAAAAATCTACTTAAGTACAGTGACAAAGAATTTTGGACTTCAATACTTCCTGTCACTGCATTGACTTTGATGAGTTGTTTACAATGTTTTTTTCTTTGTGAGATTTACTGTTGTTCATACATTACATCCACTTGATTTTATTTTTGAACACATGATGTCAATTAACCATCCATTAATTACATCATGATTTAAAACATAAAACATCATAGAATATACTGTATAAATAAAAAAAAATACAGACAGCAGTGGGTGTAGTGGTTTGCATGACTACCTTACAATTGTGAGGTTTGGTTCAAACCTCACAACTGTAAGGAGTTTGTATGTTGTTCTCATGCTTGTAGGTTTTGTCTGGTGACTCCGGCTTCCTCCTGTGTAACAAAAACAAGTATGCTAAGTTCACTCAAGACTCTGAATCAGGGGTGTCAAACTCATTTTTGTTGTGGGTCTCATCAAAGATACAGAGGGTTGTTATGACTGTGAAACCATATGAATGTTTAATTTCACAACAAACTGATGGATAATTAGTGCTATGGCATTCATAAAAAAATAGCTTTAACGTATCTTTCCTTAAGGCAATTCAGAAACTTAAAACTGACCAATGGATAACTAGTTGTTACAGTTACTGTTTGATAAAACAAAAAAAATCTTGCAATATCAACATGATTATTCATTACATATGAGAATTTGAAATTTTGCACAGATTTTCCTGGAAGTTAGCGCACATGATTTGCGGGCCACATAAAACGACATGTGGGCCAGATCTGGCCCCGGGGCCTTGAGTTTGATACCTAAATTGTCCATAGATGTGATTGTGAGTCTGAATAGTTGTCTATATGTGATCTGTGATTGGACTGAAAAAGTTAGCTGCATCTCCCCGTGACCGCCAACAGGACAAGCTATACAAAATGGATGGGATAGATTTTAAAAAATGGAAAGTAATGTAAAATGTACAGAATCATTTTCAAATCGAATCCATGTCACTCGTGGCTGTTATGCATGGTCAGAAATTGTAATTTCGAATCAATTGAATGCAGGTCTTGGCAATAATTGAAATATCGCTTATACACATGTAGAAAAAGATCTAAAGACCTAAAACGAGCTAAAAACAGCAAAGAATGGCAAAGAACAAAACTGATGAGCCCGACCTAAACCCTATTGAACATCTGAAACATGCAATCTGGTGAAAGGCCATTTCAAACCAGCCGGAGCAGTTTTGTCACGACAAGTGTGCCAAAATACCGGTCGACAGGTGCACATGTTTCATTGAGAGTAACAGAAATCCAAGGTTGTGCAACCACACTTTTTGTCACGTTATTTTTGTCCAGACTAGTTTCCTTAGGGTGAAATATTTCTGTTGGCTCTAAAAATGAAAATAAAATTTTTACATGCTATCAAGTATCAGCTGTCTTTTTTTCTTTCTTTTTTTAATGCAAGGCCACATATTCCATCTTTTGTGTATGACCCTCTTTAACATTAGTGTATTTTTCTCTATACTCTAGATATTTGACTATATGTTGGTATACCTGCCTTGCACAAACATATGCAATATTTGAAATACTTTTGTAAATAACCCTTGTTTTAGTCTACAATCTATTAAAAGAGCCATGACTCGTTGTTTTCTTTTTAACCAATCTCACTAGCCCAAGGCTTTTTCTTCTTTCTGTTGCAGTAACCTGTAAAAACTTTTCTCCCCAACTTTCTTTTTTTCTTTTTTGCCCCTGCCCTCTGTCCCAGGTCGCAGCTGACAGGGCGGTGGGAGGGCCGGGTGGGCAGAACAATGGGAGCGCGATGCAGGGATTGTGGGAGAGAATCTAGGCTGGAGCCACAGTGTCTGGAGCACCCCTCCACTCCCCTCATCCAGCTTTTGTTCAGCTGCAAAAGCTATCAGCACTTCCTACTGACACCAACAATAACTCCACACAGCTGGGCCCTTTTTAGCCTGTTTACAGCACATCAAGGCGAGAGGAGACAGAGGGAAGAGGCAGAGGAGGGTAAAGAAAAGTGAACCATATTAGCTCCTGATTTTAACTGACAGAATGGCAGTGCCCGCTTGCGGCGCCCCGTCCCGCCTTCATTGCCGACACGGGATTCATTTCCCAGCGGAGCCGTTAGACGTTTGCCTGGTTGCCACTATTTTATGTTTGCTGACAGGCTACCGTTTGTGACGGTCTGTCGCAACATCCTGCAGCCATCAAACAGCAGAAAGGCTTTTAAAGAACATTGTGTATCTTGGCCGTTATTGTTTTGTTTTGTTGGAGACATTGTTCCATTTGGTGGAAGGGAAGCATATTCAATAATACGCCCTCTTTATCACTTGTGCGAGTAAAGCACATTACAGGAAGTATCCGGGAAAAGTTGATGCAGGAATTCCTTCAGAGGAAATGGGACATTCCAGCACACTTTTGCTGCTGTTTTTATTACTGTTGGGACAATACGAAGCAGTCTTACTACTTCCTGAAACATGAAAGTGGCCCGAGTCACAATAATGGTGACGGAATAAATCTTTTTGTTTCTTGGACAGATGGGTTTCAGAAACGCTGTTGGTAATCAATTCCGAGAGAAACAGATAACATTATCATCAACACACACATACAAATATTATTGTAGCACAACTATTATTTCATTCATAGAGTTGATTTTAATTTTGAACATACAGTACAAAAAACAAAAATATAATATATATTGATTTGATTGGCATCTGTTTTGGTTTTGACTTGCTAGCAAGAAATTGAGATGTTGGCAGCAAACTCAATTTACTTCACAAAACAAACTGCACTTTGGCATCCAGTGAACAATTCCCCCCTCCCTTTTTTTTTTAAAGAAGAAGCTTCAAGCTGTTTCTTGTCAATACCGTTTAAAGTGTACTGTCAAATAAAACAAAACAAACAGAATTACACCATGTTTATTTACAGCAAACTACACGACCTTGTTTTTAGCATATCCACTAGCTTAATGCTAAAACACAATGCAAAATTCATTTAAATTCTACCCCATTCACCATTATGTTAGTTACATCTGCCTTCAAGATATCGATGTGCTATTTATATTGATAATTTCCACAAACCAAAACACTTATTCATATATTTTTACATAGACACCCACATTTACTATCTATCTATCTATCTATCTATCTATCTATCTATCTATCTATCTATCTATCTATCTATCTATCTATCTATCTATCTATCTATCTATCTATCTATCTATCTATGCTAGCTTGCTAACTATCCAGCTTGCTAGCTTGTTATTTCTAGTGTGCTTGCTTGCTGTCTTTCCTTCTATTCTTCTACACGCGCACACACACGCACACACGCTAGAGGCTGTCTCCTCGCAGCTGTGGGATTAGTTTCCAGTTCCCAGTCAGGCTCTTCCTGTTTGCTTGATAATGATCACACCTGTGTGCAGGTGAGCAGGTGAATGGAGAGGCTAATGTGAGACCAGGAAGGTGTGCGTGTATGCGTGGTGTCAACCACAACCGCATTGTCACATTTCAACCTCAGCCAATTGATGACGGACACGCCGCCGCGACGTTCCACCCGGGACAGGAAGTCCAAAGTGAAATTTTGTGTCGTCGCGTGTCAGCTGCTGCACGCACACACCCCGCCTGGATTCCTGGAGATGCTGGTGCGCTGCGGTGTGGCCTGGCACCTCCCTGTGTAATGACTGAGGGCCCGTGGTTGGGAGTCACTTCCTGTAGGAGTCCCGGTTCAGAGATGTGTCATCAGTAGCGCAGACTGGCCGGAGCCGACTGTTGAGTGTTTTTCTTTTCTTTTGACAGTAGTTGGGTGCTACTGGGCAGGTTACACGATCTGCATGTTATCCTTAAAGGACAGGTGTCTTTTGGTCTGCGTCCTTGGCCCGACAGCGAGTTTGGTTTGGTCTACGTGTGTCTGTGGATTCCCCAGACCCAAAACGTACCCCTCCTTACGCCCCGGTGGCCATCTCCCACTGCTTGGTTCCCACACACACTATCAAAGCCCTTTAATGGCTTCTAATTAGCTCCCCATCTGCTGGTGACAGCGCACTGGTGGCATGCTAAAGCACCCATTGAGAGCACGGACATTGTACTCTGGAATACTTTCCACTCCAGTGGCAATTGCCTGGAGAGAGAGCTTTAGTCGGGGGTGCGAGCGCAGGGGGCGTTGGGCTCGAGTTTGGTGAGTAGGGGGTGAAATGGAGGGGATGCTTGCTAGTGTTTTCTACGGTCACGGCTTGGGGGAGTGTAGGGGTGGGGGGAAACACAATGGGAGACAGTGTTACGGCTTGTTGCGAATCTAATAACGCCCGAGTCCCTTTTCCGTCGGCTGGTCATCCCCCCCGCCCCGGCCCATCACCACCACAAGTTTTTCCCAACGCCATCTCAGCCCTCCCTTCATTCTTTCAGCAAACCGTTTACTGGTGACATCACAAGAGTGGACGGGCGGGTGAGTTTATACTGACTTTACATTGAGGTCACAGTAAAACAGACAACACAACCTGATGAGCGTCTCCATTGTCCCGACCAGCCCAGTGGTTGTACAGTGAACAATAGATGCACCGCTATAGAAACTGTAAGTGTAGCCTAATGAGGCCTCTTCATTAGCAGAAGGCTGTCTATGTTTGAATACTACCCACATGTCAAATCCTGTGAGACCACCTCTTCGCCAGGACTCCAACAGAGTCCAGGTCCACTGGTAGCAGAAGGAGGACCAGCTGTTCCCAGCTGGTAGCCAGAAGATGCCCATGGGGGACAGGCCTGATTGCTGCTGGCCAGCTGCCCCCTCCCCCTTTCCTAACTTAGTAGACTGGTGAAGACCAAATAAATAACACCTTTAAAAATGGATTTGAAGAATCAAACAAGCTGTCATAAAATCTGTGAAATAGAATTGACGAAGCAACCGAGGCGATACAAGAATCCAACAACATGAACTGAGACCAGAAGGGCTGATGTAGGTTTTTTAATAAATAAGTAAAAATAAAATAAAATAAAAAAGACCGATTTTGTGCCCTATGATATTATCTATGGGATGTTTTTCTATTTATCAATGGGTACTTGCTAAATCCAAAGTGTCCATGATGCGTTGCAAAACTGCTTTACCACATAGAGAACAAACACAAGGCTGCCACTGAGTCATGTCTTAGACTGGCCAAGTCAATCACCAGACCTTAACCCAATAGAGCATGCATTTTACCTCATGATGAGGAAACTGAAGGTTGAAACAAACAAAAACTGAGCAACAGCTCTGTCCCGAGTTGTTTAACACTTCTAGATGTAAATAGCCTGAAATAAAAGTTGGAATTCTGAACTTATTGTCTTATATTCATCTTTGCATCTGAAACCCAAATGGACAACAATAACAAAGGAATTGACCATGCCGTTCAAATATTTTTTGAGGGGACTGCGCAAACCAGGGAAACCAGTCTGTGGTGTAAAAAAATGTTATCGGGGACTTAACCACAGTGGGAAGGTCAAAGGTCAGGAAGTAATTACTCCGAAGCATCTCGGGCTCTGTTACATTGACCCCATTTTATGTGTATTTATTCTATCATATTGATGGTTTAGCAATTGTGAGACTCCCATGGAAAGCGAAGGTGGCAAAATGACAAGCCAAGAGTCGGTCACCTGACCTCTCTCTTCATCTGGCGCTCAAACAAACGCTCACATCCCCACAGCTGCACAGAGGCGTCCAGTCAGCGCGGCCGGGGACATGAGAGTCCGAGCCCAAAGATGGAGCGCGGACAGTGGCAGCTGGGGAGCTGACAAAGCCCCATTCAGAGGGCCCGGGCCTGGGGACAATGGCTGGGCCAGGCTGAGCCCTCTCCTCCACTCTTCCACCCAAAGATTAATACTTCAGATGGGCTTCCCGGTGGCAGGCAGGGCTAAAAGGAGAGCCCTCCTGTTTGTCACTGGGCATTGTGCAAGTCGCCTGAGAACCAACTTCTCCGATGGGCTTGACAAATGAGAGCCGCCATTGACAGTGAACAGATTGGGCCTGACACTTTTGTTTTGATTGTGGAGCGGCTATAATCAAGTTATTTGGGCCTCGGGGAGGTTTTTGTTTCGCTCTTGACATTTAAGTCGCACCTCCGCGAGCCTCTCTATATGCCCGCGCTCAGGTTTCCGCTCTTGCTTGTTGTTTCCCTTCGTCAAATGTGTATAGAGGGTGCAACAACAAGAGCAAGTTAATTTCCTTGGGTGTGGGAATTGTGCTTTTCCATTCATGGGCCCCCCCAGATAGGAATTCAGGTGCAACAGGTGTAGTTACGTGTATTCTTGTCACTGTCAATAGGGCTTCACTGCGCAAGGCATTGATAGCTTCGCCGTCCCCTGAGCACCTCACCTGAATAATGCGGCAACGCAGCGCAGCAACCAGAGACTGTGTTAGGTGAGATGAGACGAGACACCGCCCCTCTTCACCCCCTGTTGCTGTTGTCGTGACAGTGTTGCAGGTGTTTAGCCCTTAGCAAGGCGGCAGTTCAGGTTAAACTGCAGGAACGCTGCCCCGCCTTCACGCTGGGAACCAGAAGTGGCTGCAGAGTACACAGCGCCACACCTGCACACCTGCTCGGAGAACACGAATCCACAAAAAAAACCACCACAAAATCTTGCCCAAAGGATCGAGCGCATTTGATCAAGAATTTATATGTTTTGGCATTGAGAAAAATTCAATCTATAAATATCACTCTTGCAAGCGCCTGTTTGACGAGTCAATTGAGGGATTTTGTTCACACATGATTTGTTTTCATGTGCAGTAGCTAGAATGCGTTAGGCTTGAGGCCATCTGCCATGTCTGTGCTGGTGTTAGTTATTATCACCGACCAGCCATTCTCACGATAAAGGAATGTGCCCCCAGTCAACATACATCGACCCCCCGGCAATTCATCCGCTGCGTCCCCGTCACCTTCTCGTCCACCCCAACTGGTCCCCTGGTTCCCACGTAAGAAGAGACCCGCACCCAGGGCTGGCTTCCAGGAATCTGCTTGTGTGAAGCTCCTATGCAGCAGAAGGTGCCCTACTTTCAAACTTCATTCTTCTCCCGGGAATTGCGTTGATAAAGGGAGACCACTGGTGTGTGTGTGTGTGTGTGTGGGGATGTGTGTGTGTGTGTGTGTGTGTGTGTGTGCATCTAGGTTATACTTTGTGTGACCAACTGTGAGTGCATGTGAGGGGAGGGCTGCAGGATTATAAAGAGGAAGTAAAAGGGAAGTACACACTTGGTGACAAAACGTGAGGCATTCCTTTGCTGCCCCTCCCTCCTCCCTATATCCCACTCCACTGTGGCAGGGCCCTGGGAAAATCAAACAGGTGGTTTAGGCCTGGCAGGAAAGCTGGCTGGGACTGGGGTGGGCAGGCCTACAGCCTGCCGGGGGCTATCAAAAGCTCTTAGGCCCAGCTTTAGGCCGGCACTCTGAATGGCCCCGGGCTTCATTATCATGTGAATTCTGGGAACAGCCCTGGGCCCCCAGTAACACCAGTGAGCTGCCCATATGGCGTTCGCTTGGCAACTAGGGAGACCCGGCAACCCCCCACCCCCTCCCGCCCTCGTTGCAGTTTTACTCCTCCATTCCAGCACTCTTGATATCAAAGGAGGACAAGGAGGCAGAAAACGGACTCAGCCTTCAGTTGAGGTGGGGGGTGGTAGACCACACAGAGGACCAGGGGACAGTCCTTACGGACCCTGGATAACACATTTACCCTCCGGGCCACTGTGGCCAGCCTGGCTATGGATGGATTTAACCATTCAATCAGTATTAAAGACACATTCCAAAGCTCTCAATTCAGCATCAGCTTGAATAGATAAAGATGTCGGCACCCTCTTCACTTCACTGGGGAGCTTCTCATCAACTGCTTACCCCCCATATTCTATTTATCACTCAGTATATTCATATTCATGGCTTAGGGCTCAGCCATACTAGGAACTGAGAGGTTCCTACAGGTGGCTTTGTACAAGTAAATACACGCTATTCTTGGTGATGTGGCAACGACTCCAATTTTAAATTCTTGTTGAAAAGACAAGGCCGATCGAAACTGCCACATCCTCACTTCTTGCATCTGCTAAGGTTAGATATCGTTTCTATTATATCTATCTATATATCTATCTATCTATCTATCTATCTATCTATCTATCTATCTATCTATCTATCTATCTATCTATCTATCTATCTATATATATATATATATATATATATATATATATATATATATATATATATATATATATATATATATATATCCATCCATCCATCCTGTAAGAAACAGCTCTCAGGAAGCTGCAGTGCAATTTTTACACCTCTGCCAACTCCTCCCACGATAATAATAAATACATTTTTAAATCAATACTGAGCAGTTAAAAAAATATTTTCATGGTCACAATTTTTTTTTATATAACTCTAGTATTGGAGCTCATTAAGTCGTGCAAGCAGTCATAAGTGGCCATGGGCGTATCATCACATTTGAGTCTTTATCTGTTTATTGTGAAAGAGAGAGAGGAAGAAAAAAAACATTTTCCCTCTCTTGATGTTGAACCATCTGGCAGCTGCAAGGTGCAGCTCAGTAGACCCGCTAATAAAAGTTGTCAAGGTTGCCCGGGTTTGTTGAAAACAAAATTATCGGCAAGCATGAAGTTGCAGATTTGCCACTAAGTAGTGACCAAAATATAGCACTCCAAAGAATTAAACAAGTTTGGCAAGACACACGAGAGAGTTCAAGACTGATTCATATTAGTATGATTAACAATGTGTGTTGAGTAAAATATGAGTACAATGGTGTACGTAAATTTGGTCTGTGCCACTAAAAGTAGCAATATGATACAATTTGTGTTCTCTCATAGGTCTCCTCTTTAGCAAGTAAAATGCATGCTCTATAGGGTTTGAGTCTTAGCGAGTGTAAAATCGTTGATGTTTTTCCCTTGATGAACTCCTTTGCTGTTTTGGGTTATTAGCTTGCCATGTTTTCAAGTATCTGAATTTGATTGCATTTTTCTTTAAATTGGCAGACACAATGTTTCTCTAGATTTTAGGTGATTAATTAACGATCGTTAAGTACATTTGGGGCCGTCAGCGGGTCTTTTGACAAATAGACCGTAAGAAAACTTTTTTCATTAATTTTTTTCGACTTGCACTTTTTGGCAAATTGCTTTCCCGTTCTTCTTGGTAATGAGTTGTTTGTATCTGGTGTAGCCTCCGTTCTTCTGCCCATGGAGTCCTCTGTAGTAGATTGCGAGATACCTTCACACCTGCTCCCTGGAGGTTGTTAATGATGTCACTCAATCTTGTTTAGGGTTCTTTCTTTCCAACTTTCAAAATGTTTCTCTTGGTCTACACGTTTAAAGTCTGTTACTTAGTACACCAGTGGCTTCTTCCTTATCCAGAGCATTCCAAAGGGCTGTACTGGCTATGGCCCATGTTTGTGTAAAGACTGTGATTTAACATTTTGAAAAATCTGTGGAAGAGGACGCTCCCGGGCAACAAAACACACTTGTCAGTCATATGTTCCGATACTTTGAGCTCACAGGAAAAACTGATGTTTTTGAACAAAAGGTGCTGTCATCGGAGTTGTGTATCAGATCCAGATGTAAGTACAGTAAGTGGAAATTAAAGCTGAAATGTTCAACTATCAAGTTCACATGTACAAGAATATTTTCAGTCTCCAGCAAAATGAACTGGCCTCATTACTTTTGGAAGGGAAGTGAAATCATTTTCCATACCATAGCGGGAGACCTTGAGCCTTCCCAGCGGACTTTGGTGGTAAGTATACTCACATCTATGGTGAATTTAGGGTATTCAATTAACCTGACATATATGTTTTTGGAAAATGGGAGGAAAAAGAAAGGAAGGTGGCAAGATTTGAACTCCAATCTCAGAAATGTGACGATGGTCAGCTAACCATTCGGATACAAATTTCGTATATATTCATGTTTGAATGATATTTGAAAAAAAGGTTGCTAAGTGCTGATTTTGACCACCTAAGTTGAATGTCAACACCGTCAATATGGATTTGCCGAGTCCAGCTTTTAGATTGATCGATTTTTATTCAATTCGCTTCAGTCAAAAAAGGTCATGAAAGAATTGGTCAGGAAACAAAGCCAACCGAAAAACACTTTGAATATATGATAAGTCATGTCTGCATCCAATGCGACAGGTGTCCAGGCAATAGACACCTACCCCACCCCCACCCTCCCCAGCTTCCACGTATTGGTCGTGGTTGCCATCTGAAGTAAACAAGCTCATGAGTCATTTTCTTTTCCTGGATGAGGACACTTGTACAAGGGAGATGTCACTTAACAACGGAGCTGGAATGTTGCTCCGGCTGCTGCAGTCAGCCACCTGCACCAAACTGGGTGGGGGGGGGGGGGGGGGGGGAGGAAGTGTGTATGGGTTATATGTGTCACATGATCTCATGCTGATGCAGAACCTTTGGATGACTCGGGCATTGTTCATTGTTAATAAGGTGTGTGCGTGCTTGTTTGTGTGCGTGTTCACATCTTTTTTTTAGCGTCGTTCATGTGATCATTTTACTTCACTATGTACAACCGTGTTTAAGGAGACAAAAAGAAGGCCAGATTGGAAAGGAGAGAGAAAGAGAGAGAGTGAAGAAATAGAAGAGAGGTGAACGTATGTTCTGAATTTTGAGGAACTCTGCTGGTGATTCATGCTATTACACACGCAGCAATCCCCTCCCTCTGCAGCTGTACGGGTCACATGCGCAATATGATTTCACAACATCTTCCCTGTCCTTGGAAATTCCTTTTTTTCATGCGAACTCAGCCCTCCCCTCCTTTCCCTCCGTCCCCTCCTGTCAGTGTTACAGTCTGAAAGCGAGGCAGGTGCACGGCTTAGTCATCCATCTTTCTTTTTTCTTTTTCTTTTTTTTTACCCAAACTGGCTGTGTGCTTCAGTGAGCCGTTACTCAGCTGGAAAGTTTTGACCGAAGAGCCTTGCCAGATTTGTGTTTATCATATAGGAGGCTTCACACCGGCAGTGGTTTGTTATCATGCCACTCATAACTGACTCGTTTTTATGTCAACAGGCAGCTGAGGGCAGTTCTCTTCAAGGATGACAACTGACTCGGCATTATTGCTTTGCTGTCTTTTCGCTGTACTCTGTGGAACTCCAATCGTCAGTTTTGCAGGATCCTTCATGCAAACATTTATGCTTGAGCCCTATCAAGTCTGTCCTGTAACAAGTGGACACACAAATGTATGAACCGTATGCATGTTCTTAAATAAATGCCACAGTGGGTATGTTAACAAGCTTAGAGAAATTACTTAAATTATAGTTGTTTAAATTTTTTTATTTTTTATTTTGTGAACGTTATTTTGCACCTTCTCTGATATCGTTTCTAAATAACAATAAAATGTGTGTATTCGTCTAAGAAGCATTTTCAAACTTAGAGACAAGCCATCTCGCCCCACTGGGTGAGAGACACAATTGGCTCCTTTCTGTGCCCATACAGTTCTGAGCAGTCATATTGCAATATGATTTGTAGTATATATAAATATAAAAACGTCCACAGTGCCATATAACTCTGTTTATATTGTTATTTTGGCATGTGGGGTTTATTGGTTTAGCTGTGTTCCTAAGCTAATATTGAATCAGGGCATTTAACCCTCGTATGGTGTTCGGGTTTATGAGAGCTGTGTTTTGTGTGGGTACGTGGGTCTCACAGACCCCGGACACCATAAAAGGGTAAAACTGAGCTCAGTTAGACACAACAGCTGTTAGCGTTGCGTCTCACTCTCCAGGTGGCTCATCAATTTACAGTAACACTCAGTCTAACTGTTACGTTAATATAAAATGTTGGTTATTCTTGGTTTGATTGGTCCTGATCCCCCCCCCCCTCAAATACTTTTATGCAGTGGTAAAATGGATGATAGAAACAAGTAACCGATGCTACGTTCAAGTCTCTTACATTTAGCGCGCCATTAGCATTTAGCGCTTTTAGCACGCCATTGTTGTTTTACACTGCTGTTTTCTGTTGCATTAAATAATTGTTTATATTAGAGTAGTGATATGGTCACAACATTACTTTTTCAGTAAATCACAGTTTTTATTTATCTATTTTTACATTAAGATTTTTAGCATTGTGAAGAACACTAACATAACACAAATCCAAAAGAACAAGGTTCAAAGTACAAAAAAAAAAACAGAGGAAAAACTCAACTTCATTAGAACAAGGACTGGTTAAAGTACCACTGATTGTCACAAACACCAAAATGGGGTTTGTTTTGTTCTCCGCATTCAACCCGATTCCCTGAGGGAGCGGTGAGCAGCAGCAGTGCCACGGGTGAGAATCATTTGGTGATCTAAACCCCTAACTCCACCCCTGCTGAGTGTCAAGCATGCAGGGAGGTAATGGGTTTGATAGAACGCACAACCCCCTAGTTTCAGGGCAGACTCACTACCACTAGGCCACTGAGCTGGTCTGAGACTGAAACTGAGATGGCAAGCGCAAAAATGAACTAACAAGAACTCAACAAAAGAAGGGAACTAAATACGAGACAAGGAAAAGCAACTGGACGGAGGAGGGAGCTAATTGGCATACACAAGGGACCAGGTTAATGAGCACAGGTGGAAACAGAAAACGACCGAGATAGGACACAAACCATAAGAAAATACGACATTAAAGAAAACTAAATGTATTCAAAACAATACAAAGGTCTATCATAACAATACCAATGTTAATATTTCGTTTTTCTAAACAATAAAAGTACCTGTTAAGTACCAGATCTTAACAAAAGCCATCCTAGCCATGGCTTGCACCGACCATTTATTAAAAGCATTACTCTTTCTCGTATTGTGTTCCACTCCAGCTGTTATCCAGGGGAGCATCTGTGTGTTTCCACCCAAGATTACGTGTACGCGCGTGTGTGTCGGCACAGTGATTCATCCCACAGCTGCCCCCCCCCCCCCCCCCCCCCAACTGGCTGCAGCTCTGTAGTCAGTATGTTCAGCCGGCTCCGTTGACAACAAGCTGCTTACACTCATGGAAACTCGAAATGTTGCCAGGTTAAATTATCCAAGCTTGATTGGTCTGCACTCATGGACATTAAACATACTTGCATAATTATGAGACATAAGCACAAGCAAAATTTTGGACATACTACTTTTTAGAGATTTGTGTGTGACTTTTCACGGGTTTAGCATAATAATTGAGCAAACTTTAACATAAAATATTACGAAATTGATTAAAGTCCTTAGGAACGGCTGGCATGTTGTAGCTCTCAGCCTCAAATGCCTACCCTTCCGAAACTGGACCAAATCAATAAATAAATAAGCATTTCGGTTAATGGATGGATGTTCCATCATGAAACTTAAACCAGTCCTGTTCCAACAACTGGAAAAATCTAACTATAAACAATGAACCAGAACATGGAAAATTAATTTCCTCACTCATCAGATTCTATCATCTAAAGAACAATTCTGGCATAAATTGCCCAAGTTGCCAGAGGTGCATTTTTCATTGGCCCATTCTTTGCATATGCGACAACAAACCAGACAAGTTGCTCCAAACGACCATGTTGGCTAATACTTGCTCTAGTTTAAAGTTAGCTTAAAACAGAGCAGTGACTGAGGCATGACAAGATGCCTGAATCTCTCCTCTAACGAGTCCAAATCATTTGTTGCTAGAATTTGTCTATGTACGACGCCTGTTTCAAAATATATGAAGTTGAACATTTTTACTTTGGGTTGTGCAAAACAGATAACTGGCACGCATCTCAACTCACAATGTGCTATTCTCTTCTCAGACAGTACACAACCCCTGACCATTTATTTATACGACGAAAACTAGTATTATTAGTATTATATTAGTAACGCCCTCTGGTGCAGAAGAAAATTGCAACGTGACAACTTACCCGTGATACTAGCCCCGGTCTCCCCTATTTCTTATTGGGGGATTTCTGAATTCTCATTCCCATTATGATACCCCCCTCCCCCCCACTCACAGTTTCCACCCTTAAAATAAACAACTTTTACTCTTAAATTAAACTTTTAAAATGTGAAATGAAGAAAAATACTGGTGCAGAAAATCCTTGTTGTCTTCCATTAGAAGAAGAAGAAAAAGAAGAGGAAGAAGAAGTAGTAGAAGAAGAAGAATTAGACGAAGAAGAAGAAAAAATTACCACAACAAGGATTTTCTGTGCTAAAAGGCAGGATTTTGTTAAGGTAAGCCACTTTAAACAAAAAACTAAAAACTAAGGTTGTTATTAAGAGCGCATTTTTTCATCTTCGTTTTGCTTTCCTTGTACTGCCTGATGCACTGGACTCCGGTACTCAATTTTTATTTTTTTTTTATTTTTTTTTTGAAGGTGGGGCACCCTGAATAATCAAATGATACAATTGAACCACGTACTGCGTTCCTGAACGGCCTGAGTGAGGCAGTGTGCTCGGAATGTATTTCCAAACGCACCCACGATGAGCGAGTGGGGATTTTGGGGGGTGACGAGCTGTAATGTTCATAGTCTCGTTTTTTGTAAAACTAATTTTCCCACAGAAAACAAAAACAAATAAAAGAGCAAGAAAATCCACAATAGATGAAGTTACGGTCACAAATGAAAACCATGCAACAACCGAATGAAGCTGCAATAACCTGACTGCGAAGTCTCGATCGTGTGAAGTGTGCTCTCATCGTCCAAACAGCTGAAATCAAACTTTTCTGACATTATAATCTGTTAATTGCTATGCATGTCTAAACAGAGGTTTCACAATGTCAGATATCTGCACTTTGGCTAAATTGTTGTTTTTAAATTGCTTCAAATCAACGGGCAAAACATCACTTCAATATCTTCAACCTTCTTGGTGGCCCAATGATCTATTCTGATGCGGGTTCCATTTCTAATTGATTCAGGCGACCTCTTTGATACAGCTATGCAGTTTGCGTCAAGAGCTGTATTCATTGTGTCATCAGCAAGCATTCCAATTTCTAATCCTCCTCTTTACTCACACACGCACACACACACACACACACACACACACACACACACACACACACACACACACACACACACACACACACACACACACACACACACACACACACACACACATACATCTGAACCCTCTTGGCGCCAAAAGAGGCTTTAAAGAATAGAGAACGGGCCATGGAACGGACGGCGAGGGACGAGAGAGGAGCCGAGGAACAAGCAAGCGAGTGAGAGAATGAGAAAATGAGAGGGAGAGACAGCATGGATTCTTTTCTTTGGGGCCTTAAAGACGTGTTTCCCTCAGATGTTGGCTCTTCTTCAGATGCTAATGGTTCACTCTTATTCCCAAGCTGGGCCTTAGCATAACAATGCAGTGGAAGTGAAAGAGCTAAACCTCTGCTTTCTTAAAGAAGCCAAAGCTGGGCTTTTCTTGTGGACTAATGCCCCCTTGGCTCTTTGTGCTCCCAGTGAAAGGCCTGTGGAACGCAAAGGCCAGGTGATCACAGAGTTGACTGAAAATGAGACTGAAACAACACACAGGCTGGGGCTAAAATTGCTTCGTGAAGTCATTAAAAGGCTGCAGAAATAACCAAATATAGCACACTGGCCCCGAGCCAAAGCACTCATTCTCAAGTGCGATGACACAAGTTATATCGAATATTATCGGCTTTTGCTTTCAAAGCTGTGCTGAATTATGTCTGTTGCTAGAATCCAACCCAAATGTTTTGACTGTGTGTACCGGGCTGGCTCCAAGACGCGCGGGTCCCATCTGAAAAGCACTCGCAGGCCTGAAGGATTTTTGGATGAGCAGCTTTTCTGACCTTGATGAGGCCACAGCAGATACGCTTCTAAGCCCCCGATAGGGTCTGATAACAAATGGAGAGCATATGCTCTTCATGTTATCATTTATCAGGCAAGAATGAGCAGAGTCAGAGGCAAAGGACATGCAGGGGGACACCAAGATACAGTACAGGTCGCACTCAGACGTGATGGCTTCTTCTTATCCATCTTTGTGTGAAGTCAAACACACATTCAGATGTCTGGATTTTGCATTTGAACCACTCGCTTGCGGTGAAGATGCGCAGTCAGCATACCGCTGGATCGCTTTGTGATTATGGCATGTACTGCTTGTTGAGACACAAATTGAAGTATTCCATCTCTTTATTCTAATCGACAATATGAACTATATAATATGATTCAATATTTTTGGGGTGACGTTCCACTGAAGATGTGTTTCTAATGACCGACAGTGATATTACAGCGGGTTTCATTTTTATGGTCATTTTGGTCCAGTGATTAACAAGTAGTAGTAAACTAAAATATTAGTAATCATTTTCCGTTGCTTACAACAATAACAAAAATGTAAATTGAGTTGTGTGGACTCAATCTTTTCAAAAATAATCAGTGCATGTGACAGAGGAACGTGTATGCAACAAGCTTGCAGTGGTTAACTCAACTCTATTTATAAAGTACTTTAAGACAATCATTGCTGCGTACAAAGTGTTGTACGTGGAGTAAAAATGTTGTCATACAATAACATAAACAATTAAAACAATAAATTACAGGTAGTCCTCAACTTATGAACACACTGGGTTCCGAGAGGTTGTTTCACATATAAATTTTGTTTCAAAGTTAAATTTTATGAAATTATAAAAAATGAAAAATAAATTAAGCAATACAAAATATGAAACAAATTAAATGATATAAAATATATACTTTTTATAAAGTACATAAATGAAATAAAAAAATGTATTACATCATCCATCCATCAATTATCTGAACCACTTTTCCTCACAGTAAATTAAATTCAATTTTTACACAGTACAACGCAATAAAAACAAATATAAATACGCTCACTGTTTTCCGACCAGTCACTGAAGTGCACATGTATGTGATTACCGTGTATGACGATTCAAGATGGCGACCACCGAGTCAGATTCAAGTGATCTCAAAGCTGAAGAGATATTGTTTTTTGTTTTGCTACTACGCCGATAAAGAAGATGACTGAGGGCTGCTTCTCGTGAATATCCTGGAGGAGAGCCTCTGAAATGTACTCACAGTGTGCCGGCAATATTTGGTGTATGAAGAATGCGTGCGCCATGGCTCCGGTGCCGTGCATCGCAGGACAGAGAGGTACTTGAAATGCCCAGAGAGGGGAAATATAGTACAGTACTGTACCAAAATGTATGATATGGCGCACACTTCAAAATATTAACTTGCGAGCGTAATGCAACATTTATGGACATCAGTCAGCCCTTGTTCGTATCTGCGAAGATTCGTAACTAGAGGACTACCCGTAAACGTAAAAACAAACAACACAATGCATTAAAGCAATACAGAGTGTCATGCTGAATCAAAAGCCAAAGAGTAAACATTAGTTTTAAGACGAGTTTTACAAACGGGCTGAGAGAAAGCTTGGTTAGCATTGATCGGGGAGTCATTCCAAAGAGAGGAACCAGCAACGGAAAATGCTTGATTCTCTCTGAGCCGCGGTACCGCGTGTTGTCCAACTGTGGTATGGTGTTCCACAGGGTTCAATTTTGAGGCCCCTGCTGTTTTCATTGGATTGGATTGTGGTGAGGAACTGATGAATGCAAGGTTCTACATTTAGATTAAAAAAAACCATTATAAATTAAATTGCCTAACAAGCAATCTTAATATATTTTGCCTCCTTTCGTTTTTGCAAGTCCAGACAGTTCATAACTGAGGTTTTTGGTACAGCTCATGTTATCTTGTGAAATAGCTAATTGAAGACAAATTATAGCATGGCATTCATGGTTAAATCCCAAGAATCAACAGTCAGGATTGGACTAGAGAAGCAAAAACAGATGAGCGACATCAATTCAATATGTCCCATTGTTAAAGTCACATGTAATTAAAAATGAGCCTTCATCTGTTGTTCCTCACAGTAACAATAGTTGACTAAGTACCCCCCAATTATCAGGTTTTACTCCATTAACACCTCTGACGTTCTCCCTTCGCCCCCTCTTTATGCAAAAGACGTCCGTCCAGGTGCAACACTGAGGAAGTTAGCACCTCTTCAACACAACGACGCGTTCTATTTACATGCAAAATGACGGCTTAGGTGGTAAATATGTGAACACAGGTGTGTGTATGAGCGTGTGACGGGAAGGTGGGGGCGGCTTCTTGTCACCGGAGCCACTAATCTGTTTGTCCTGATGCTGCCTGTTTGCTTGGTTACTGTTAAATTGCACTAATGTGTCACATTTCATATTCTGTTGAAATGGGTTGCAGAAGAAGAATGGAAACATCTCCGATTGAGAAGAGAAAAAAAAGGAAAGAAAATTAAACTCTCCTAAACACAAGCTTGTGTTTACTTGTGTTGAAGTGAGCAATTTGTGCGTAGGCTGAAGGAAATGGTTGGTGGTAGCACCCAGTGTCATTTAAAGTGGAACGCCTGGCGCCACAGCATCAGGCACATCACTCAATGATGCCAGGCGGGCTTTTCTAAGCACTCGCTAAATGACACACAGCTGGGAGACATAGAGACAGATGTCACTGCTCTTATAATGTGCATGCTCTAATCTCTCCCTCCCTCCCACTGTCGGTTTTCCCTCCCTTTTCCTTCTCTCTCACACTCTGGTGTTTAGCCGGGCTGCCTCCCTTCCTCCTCCCTCCCAGGATCCAGACTTCGTGGAGCCGATGCTGCAAAAAAAAAAAAAAAAAAAAAAAAAAACACTTCCTGGAGCTTGTGCTTACTTCCTTTGCTTTTTGTGCGACTTCCTGTGTTGCCTCTGTGATCAGGCTGGTTGGAGCTGACTCTCTGGGAGCAACATCCTGATGCACAGACAGCTGCACAGATAATTCTCTCGTTCTGCTTTTGTCAGGACTTTTTTTTTTCCATTCTCTCTGCGTTTCTCAAGGGACTTGATTTTCCCTCTGTACTGTGTTTTCCTTTTTCTCTGCAGTGCTGCAGGTTTCATTTGGCTATGCCAAATAAATTAGATCCCCCAGAGTTTTATCATTTTCTCTACATGGCGGAAATTAAGAGATATGTGACTATTCTGATATATATCTAGAGGTAATGTTACAGGTATGGTTACTTACTACATTGCCACCCATATGGCTGCAAGTTGAAGAGGTAGGGGTTGAGAGTTCCTTCTCTAAAACAAAGTGCCCCTGGGCAAGTCTTACCACTCAGTATTTTAGTATTTCAGTATCCATTTTATTTTTAAACCAGTTCATGGTTAATTTATTCTGGGCTGGCGACAGCAAGTGAGAGTGGAGCGGGCGGCCACCAGGACTTGGGTATTGCAAGAATGCCATCACATGACAAATATGTGATAAACAACTTTACAAGTGTGATGACTTTGCCCTATAACAGAACACCCTATAATTATCCAAAGGTTATGATTGCACTTTCCACAGGCATGGTTGTAAAAGCCAATAAGCTTACTTAAGTTCAATATATCAGTTCAGACAACCAGAAAAGTGACATGTTTTTACAATTAGTTTTGACTTTTGACCTTAAAAAGTCTTTCTGCACCTTCTATTTTATACTGTTCAGAACAATATAGAACCGTATCACCATACCATTGCATGTGCAAATTACAATATTCAACTTATTTAAATTGACTAAATTGTAAAAGTAAGCCTATAAAATGTCTTCAAAGTAATTCACATCAAAAAGGACAAGGAGAAGAGTTTGCAACCGCAATATAACAGCGTAGCTACTTCTGTTTCTCTACTACTTGTCCTTCTTCTTTATATTTTAGGTAGTGTTGGATGTTCCGTGACACCATGCTGCCTCTCACAGGTCACTCCTGGTACTACAGAAAGGACTCACTATTGTCAGTAGAGATCATTATGTGCATGGTGTGTTGTGTTGGTCATCATGAGTACAGTATTAGTAGCACACATCCATCCATCCATCCATTTTCTGTACCGCTTGTCCTCACAAGGGTCGCAGGGGTTGCTGGAGCCTATCCCAGCTGGCTTCGGGCAGTAGGCGGGGTACACCCTGAACTGGTTGCCAGCCAATCACAGGGCACACAGAGACGAACAACCATACTCACAATCACACCTATGGACAATTTGGAGTGTCCAATTCACCTGCCATGCATGTTTTTGGAATGTGGGAGGAAGCCGGAGTACCCGGAGAAAACCCACGCAAGCACGGGGAGAACATGCAAACTCCACCCAGGAAGGCCAAAGCCCGGACTTGATCTCACAACCTTTGCACTGGGAGGCGGACGTGCTAACCAGTCAGCCACCGTGCCGCCTAGTAGCACACATATGCCTTTTTTTTTTCTCATTCTGAGTTGTAACACAAACCTAAAAAAGAACATTGTTAACTCATTCACTGCCATTGATGGCTATAGACGTCAAAAATTCATTTGAACTATTTCTATTTGTTTAAAATTTTTCCCACTTTTGTTAACAAATAGTAATGCGATTAAATTCCGATTACATTTTTTAATGGCCTGACGCCCCTAATTTTAAATGATCTTTTCTTTATTTTTTTTTTAAATCGCATCAGGCGATTACATTTTTTAATTGTAATCAATTGCATGACTTCAATAGTTAATTCACGATTAATCACACATTTTATATCTGTTCTAAATGTACAATAAAAACAATTCTAGGTTTTCATACTCTTGTTAACAAAAGTGGAAAAAATGTTAAACTAATAAAAATAGTCTATAGCCGTCAATGGCAGTGAATGAGTTAATGACAAAAGGTAAATTAGACCGATACCACTTTTTTCCCCAAAACTGATACCAGTACAAGTACTCAACTCTTGAGTAGTCACCAATACCGATGCCAAGTACCGATACAACTAGTACTAACCCTTTGATCGATAAAACCCCCCCCCCCCCAAAAAAAACAATCACAGCTAATTTTAAAGAACAACCTAAATATCCTAATAGAGCATTTTTCCTTAGAATTGCATGAAACTAATGGCAATTTTCTATTCTTCTAATTTCTCATACCTGATTGTAACCCGACCACAAGAAGTTGGCCGTTGTAAGTACCGCCACCTTGAAATAAGAACTCGCCCATCCCTTGTAAACACACTCGTACCCAACTTTGACCACAAATTATGTAACTTGTGTGTATCAGTTTCTTCCTATTCTCTTTTGTTTGGAAAAAAAGCATCAAGAAAAGCCCAAGAAAAAGCAAAACCTAAGCAAAGAATCATTTGAGAGGCACATGCTGATGCTTCAGGTAACGTCATGGATGCAGTTTGAACTCAGAGGTTTTGTTTGACATTACAGCCTTATTTTCCCCCCAAAATGTTGTTTCAATCTTATGACCTCAGTGAGAAGATCTAAAAATTAATCCGGGATTTTGTCAGAAATTTTTCCTCAATTTCCCTGGTGGCATTAATAGTTTACAAAGTACATCTGTCAATTGCTGTTGCACGCTTGTTTTGTTGACTATGATGACAGATTCTGTTTCAGAGATCCTTGTGCACTGGGTTCATCTTCATATTCATATGGGAGTTATTAAAACGTATTCAAGATGGTTGTGATGTAAGCATGGCCTCAGAAGAATCTCAGCAAGCGAGCACAGACTTCCCACAAGGAGGAGGCCTCGGTGGACGAGCAAACAGAAGCGGGCGGCTCTCGAGAAAAAGCAGCATGAGGAGCGAGAGTGTAGGAGGCGCAGTCAAAAGAAGCGACTGTTTGACTCCAGACGCCTCTCTGTCTGAGCTCTCACTTTTTCCCATCCCGCCATGCATCACCTATCATCCATGAATGTTATTTTAGTTTAGAATAGAACAATTACACTTCCTGACACCCACTTCAGAATATGTTCACCTTATGTCCCTCTCTCACCGTATGTTCTTTTTGGGCAACCGGTGAGAGTCGTGGTGGGACGACAGTGAGGAGCAGGACTAGCCAAGAGATAGCGGGTCACGTCCTGGCGCGCACTCGATAGTGAGGCTACAGGCCGATGCCAGTGAATAAGCTACCTTGACATCCCCTGGGGTCAAATTGTGTGCATCTCCTTTGAACTTTGACAAATAAGAGCTTCACGAGTTATTAATCGTTCCAAGTATACAGAAGCAACTACAGTAATCCGTTATATATCAAATTAAACACTCTCAAATTGTATGACTTAGTCAAACTCAAAACAGCGCACATAATGTACAAAGATAACCATCTTTGTCACAGTATCCAGAGGCTGACGAGATCAGAATCAGAGAGGGTTGCTAAGTGGAACGTTATGGAATCATTATGGAATAAATGTGGAAAAAGTGTAAATCTATAGTGTTAGAGAAATATTTAAATTAGATATAAACATGAGCATAAGCATGTTCTGTTTTTTTATTTTGATATAATATTGAAAATGAATAACCTGATAGTGTATTGACAGTAATGTAGGGTAAGACTAGATAATAGGGGTGTGCCAAAAAATCGATTCTCATAAGAATTGCGATTCTCATTTAGTATGATTCGATTTTAAATGTCCCAAAATCGATTTTATTTAAATTATTTTATGCTGTCTTGCCTTTGTCTGTGTGTGCCTTTATTTGGAGCGCTGTTCATGTTATACCCAATTTAGCCACTTAGGGGCAGTGTGGTTCCACGCGGTCTAATACACTGTTAAGTTGTAGCCACATTAGAGAGTACAAGGAAAAAGGTACGATCAATCCAATAAAAGTTGTTTCTTTGCAGTGTGGAGCCGTTCTTTTGAGTGATAAAAGTGCCGCGAATAGCGCGCTAATTAGCATTACCACATTACAATTCCTAGCACATCTATAGATTGAAGTTAAAATCGACGGCTATAGATGTCAAAAAAATTTTTGAACTATTTCTATTAGTTTAATTTTTTCCCCACTTTTGTTAACAAGAGTATAAATTTTTTTATTGTACATTTAGAACAGATATAAAATTTGTGATTAATCGTGAATTAACTATTGAAGTCATGCGATTAATTACAATAAAAAAATAATAATTGCTTGACGCCCCTAATTTTTTATAATATTTTCTTTTTTTCTAAAAAAAAAGATTGTTAATTTTTTTTAACAAAAGCCGAAAAAATGTTAAACTAATAGAAACAGTAAAATTATTTTTTTTAACGTTTATAGGCGTCAATGGCAGTGAATGAGTTAACCAAATCCTTTTTCCGAATCGAATCGCAGGCCCAAAAATCTGAATCTAATCTAATCGTGAGACTTTCAAAGATTCCCACCCCTACTAGATAAGGTCTTGTACTTCTTCCTTCTCCCCTATGAACATGTAAACTGTGTTGAATTCTATTGATGGTCCTTTTCTTTCTTTCAATTATTTGTTATTTTCTAATGTTTATATGGTTAACAAATCAATCAATCAAGGCCATGTAAACATGCACAAAACGCCAAACATGCTCTTATTTAGGGGTTTTCAAAACCTGATTAAGACACCTGGGTTACCCCTTTTCTAACCAAATACTGTATTTGGTCATAAAAACGCGATCGGGGTACTTCCTTTGAACTGAACTTAAGGTTTATGTTTTGCTTATGCTCTTTTCACGAGGAAACTTGTTTTTCAGGAACTACTTGTATGTGCGGCGGACATCTTACGTTGCCACTCACTAAACGAGCGTAACTTAAATACACATGCCTTTGGTATGTTGGTCATCTGTTTGGCTTTTTAGAACGACTTGAAATAGCTGCATTGGATAACTAGTGTTGTTTCACCTGAACACTCATGCTCAGGTCAGTGGAGGTTGTGCAGCAGTCAAGGGTTTGGATTGCCTACGCAGATCGTATCAATGTGCCTACAAACGGAACTATCCCACACTGCGAAAAATAGCGACGTGATAGCAAACAGGTCAAGATTCCTCAGAGAGATAGCAGTATTTAGTAACAACCTCTGGTTGGTTGTTTCACTTTCCTAACTTGGAAAAACAACAGCACTGCTGATAGGATCAGTGCAATCTCACCCGCAATCCGTCATAATTAAGGCCGTGTAGTATTTGGCACTCATCCTCAAGGAAGGCAAGGATGAGCTCCGCACTCATCCCGAAGCCGTGTCACGCACCGGGCATGGCCTGTATGGTTCAGCGTGGATGATTGCTGCGTGACAGGCGGACATGGCAGCCAGCGTTTCCACACGTCCTCCCCTTCCTGAGACGCAGCGTGGCTCAGCTGTGCAGCCCCAAGGAGCTCCGCATGGCAGCGGGCTAAGTACACTCAGGAAGAGGTGACATCTGAAATAGCAAATGCCGCAACATTTGTTTGTTGTCTCTGTGAAATCTGGTGAAAGTTTTGCATGGGTGCTTCGTATCTAAAGATCATTTCACGTGCTGACGGAATACTCCATTTGTGAACGTTTCACGTTCATAAATCATAATATAACAATAATTTGCCAATTATTTTTTGGGACATTTACAATTAGTGTATTAAGTCATTAGACATGCAAGCAACTTTAATATTTTCTTTCCAACCTGTTCCACATGCTCGTGTTTTTTTCACATGAACTTGCATGGACAGACTTTTGTAGATGATCAGTATTTTCTTAAGAACTCAACGAATACATACACACATTTAGGTGTTTACTTATGTAATATTATGAGATTCAAAATGCCATTATCTCTTTATCAGTACAGTAAAACTCTTCCAGAACCTCATTAATAGGTTTAGCCATGATTGTTTTGTTCAATCATGACACACTTATAGTATGTTTGTCAGGATTAAATGCATTTTTAAATAAAAGTGCATAAACATGATTACGAATAGTTTGGGAATAAGGCCCATAATCCTTAATCAGTTATACTTTGAAAATGTGTTCACAACAGCTGCATTTTTTTGTGATTCAATAGAGAGACATTTCTTAGTAAGGGTTATTAAAAAAAAAAAAAAAAAAAAGTCATAAACTGGAATGCATTATCTAGAATCTGTATGGTTTTCTCATACCAAAAAAAAGATGCTTTAGGAAAGCCCAGGGATGAATGTGTAATGATCTCGAAATAACCTAAAGCCCCTTTTTTTCCCTCTTTTCTATGTCCTCCCTCCCTCCTCCCCTCGCTTGTCCTTTTTTCTCCCCTTTTGGGAAACATGCCTTTCCCAGCTGCACAGCCCCCACAGCAAGAGGCCAGGCCAGGAGCACAGCTGGCCAGACTTGGTGGAGCCAGTCGACAGGCGCATGGAGCGCAGCCCGCCCAGGGCCCGCTTCCTCCACAAACATGCCCAGGTGTGGGGCCTCCGAGCTGGGCTTCTGATCTCTAAACAGCAGTGTGTGTGCGTGTGTGTGTGTGTGCGTGCAAGTGTGTCTTGTAGGGAGGGATGATAGGATGAGGGATCAAGAAGGCAGAAGGGGGGATATGGTGTGGATGTGTGTGCGTGAGCGAATGCGGGGAAGGGGAGGCATCACTGCCGAAGCTGTGTCAACATTGTGTGTTAATGTGTTTGAGTATGTGCATCTGTATCTGCATGTGTTTGCATTTCGGGAAGCGGGGGTCACCCCTGGGGTAGACAGTGGGCAACAACAATTACCACAGCACTGGAGCTGAATCGTGTCTGAATTGTTCATGCCGGCCCACCAGTGGCCTTGTGCCATGAGTGTGTACATAGTTACAACATGCGAATGTCCAATCGGAATTTTCGGATTTGAGGGAGAATTAATCATGGCATATTGTCATGTGTACTAGTCAGTGTTGGGAAAGTTCATTTTCTACGCAAACAAGTTCAAAGTTCAGCTCACAAATTTTTAAATGAGCTAGTTCAGTTCATAGTTTGTAATTAAACATTTTTAAACTAAGATCATTGGTCCAAAAAGGAACTAGTTCATCGGGTTGTTGTTGTTGTTGTTGTTTTTTTTAACTTTAAATATAACTTAAAGGAACAATGAGATATTAAACTAGTAGGAAAGTAATATAAGACTTGGCAATTTTAAAATAAAATAACAAAAAACAAAGACAGATAGTTCCTGCCTCTTAGGGGCAGTGTGGTGCCGTGCATGCATAGATACAATGTACAATGTGATGGAAGAAAGTCGCATTTGCGCCCTGTTAATACAAATAGTTTTTCACAGCTTGGGGGGTGCCTTTGAATGATCTTACCTGTGTGTATGTGTTTCCAATGTGTTTGTGTGTGAAGAGCAGTTATTTGAAGGAATAGCACTCCCCGAAGTTGATGCTAATTTCCTGTTAGCATTTGAACGGGATCCGCCATCGACTTCAGCGTTAGCACTAGCGATGTTTTCTAAACTAAACATGTTATGTGTTTAAATATATGGTGGGTGTATTTCTTGTTCTTGTTTGTTACCTTTAGGGATGGTAAAATCACATACGCTCTGCGTTTGCTACACAAGAAACATACAGCGATGCTGTGAGTTACATCAGGCAAGCTAGCGTCGCATTTTGATGATGTATGTGCCTTACGACCGTTTGTCGCCAGATAATGGCATTTCCCGTCTAATTAAGGCCAGTTTATGGTGTCTTTAGTTTGGTTTTCTAACAAAAGAAAACCTGGCAACCTGGAAAAAAAACCGAACTGTGTTGAAAGCCAATCATTTACCCCAGAATGAGCTCGTTCACAGAAATGTTCACGAAGCAAAAATGCACCACGTTTAGTTCACGTTCGCCCAAAATATGAACGAGTTCATGAACTTTTGTTCATTGAACTCGTTCCGGTACAACACTGGTATTGTCAGAGGAATGATTGAATGTGTGTGTAATGTTTGTACCTATGTGGGGAGTATACAGCGTCGTGTGTTTGTGTGTGTACGGCAATGATTAGATGGCTAATGATCATTATACTACCCTGTTAAGTAATCAGTCAATAAATTCAATCAAGTAGTGTATCAACACCTTTCTTGTAACTTCGCTGTTAGCCTCTGATGATGTTTTAGCACAAAGAGCCGTTGAAAATTTGGACACTGCACGGGAGAGACAAACCCTCACGGTTTTTAGTTTAGCGCAAGCTAGCTAATATGACAGACACGACGACAGATGTCATGGATGGACGACACGCATGATTTAAAGTTTTACACAAACCCCAAAAAAACACCCTGGATTCTGTTGTTGGCCAGGGTGCAGCAAAGGATCCTAGAGGTCAAAATAAGTTATTTTAAACTAAAAAGGAAAATCTTTCCGTAGGCTGATGCGGCTGTGTTAGCATTGTCAGTCGTAAATGTAGGCCTACACTCAGACATGTTTTCAAAAAGTGAATAAATAGGAGGCTTGGTAAAGCGCTTTGTAGAACATATGGTGTAGATAAAGCGCTATACATAGTGTACTCCACTTACTGTTTACCATCATTAAATTGGATCTTTCATTATTTTTGGACTGTGTCTTATTTTTCAGCAAAAGCACAATTAGTAACCTATTCGAATGATTCAGGAGTCGGTGGTTAAATAGTAAATGTGTATAAGTATTATAAGTAATCACCTTCACCTCCATGAAAAAGTCATGGGAACCATATCAGACACTTGTTCTTGCTGAGCTGTGGCCTTAAATGAAAACACTCTTCAACATATCCTATTCACAGACCTCCATTATTAATCACTTCATAAATCACTACTCCACTACAGAACAAATCCATGTAACTATACTATGATGTCGCTTTATTTGATGTGTGACCCACACTGGGTTACGAACGGTGACCTCACTCTGCCCTGGTTGCCATCCAAAAAAGCAATTGTGCACACAGAAACATGTACACTGTGCACCAGATGAAACATAGCGTAACAGGAGGCGTTTGCACTGGGGTCACATCAGATAAGACAAGGCCAGACGGCCTGAGATAAGCTCTTTGAACGACTCTATCTGCACAGTCAGCACCAGGGAGATGTTCTCCCCTGCAGCCGTTTCACATGATGACTGCTAGCCAGGCGGCTGATGCTGGCTTGTTTGCGGCCTAGTACTGCTACTAATTAAGTGGAGGAACCCAAGGCCTTCTGACTGACTGCCTTGTCTATTGCAATCCCCCCACTCGGGATTGCTCATGCATGCATGACAGACACTCACACGAATGCATACACAGACTCACAGACTCCTATCGGTTGACGACCCCTGGAGAATCACAGATGGTGGAGGTAGCCCTCTAGTGGAGGGATAGAAAACACATTGCTGCATTGGAGCTTTTCAAGCGCTTTGACGCACTTAACAGAAGACTGCTGAATGCAGGCTAAAAGATGGAGATGTTTGATCCGACTTTTTCCCCCCCAGACCGACTAATGTTTTTAATACGCTAGCCCCCCCCCCCACCCCCAAAAACAAAACAAAAACAATGACAGGTAATCAAAGATCTATATATCCCAATATAGCATTTTTTCCTTAAAATTGCATCTAATTAATGGCAATTATATTCTTTCAATTTGTCATTTCTAGTGTGAAATGGTTACAAGAAGACAGGCCGATACTGGCATCGGCTGCCATGACGAGCACGGATACCTTTTAATAAGGTAAGGTATTGGTACTCGACAATCCCTACTAATAGGTGTCTAGTCTAAAGTGTATTCTGTGAATGCGTGTAATTATTATATTGTCTGAGGAATTGCGGCTACACTTTTTCCCACGCTGCTTTGGACTTGGAATGCCACTCACTCTCTGTCAGCAGTCTAACAACACTGTTGGTCTCTATTCCTTTGGTTCCAAGTGACCAAAACAATTATGGCCCACATAGAACTACTAGTTTTAAATAAATAAAATGTGATTACTAACACAGTGAATTGCATGAATGCAATATTGTTTTGTTTTATTTAAGTAAAATGCTGTATTCATTCATATTTGCTGTAGATTAAAACTATAAACTGGATTACCGTCACCAGTTATGTATGCTTGGCAATGTTCTTGCAAAAATATGTAATGTGTGTTTGTAAGTGTAGGAGATCCCCAGAGCTGTCTGGTAGTTAACATGCCAGACCAGTAGTTGGCGATATAAGTCTGTAATTAAATACCACAAAATGACACATACCTTTCTTCAAATGATGGAAATGTCAGTCTGCAAATTAGTGTCATCTACAAAAGCTCAGCTTCAGAAAACACATGAGGCGTGATTGGTCGTTACCTGCGCCCCACTGTGATGTCATTTGTAGTGGATAGAAAGTGGCAGTACAAGGCAAAATGGCCGCCTTCTGAGATGGATTAAAATGGTGGATTTTCCTGCTTAAACGCAGATTCCACAAATAGAATAGTAATCAGAATATCGTGTTTAGAATAGTGGGGCTACATAGGATAACATAACATTTCATATAGTTACCCTAACATTTGAGTGGGCATCCACTTGAAGGCCAGCTTTATTGAAAACTGTAAACAGATTGTCTCTCTGTCAGTCTCGTGATTGACAAGTGATCTGTCCAGATCTTACAACATCCTCACCCTAAATGAGCAGTATAAAGAATTGACTCAATCAACAATAACTTCTTAGTCTACATTGAACTCACAAACATTTTCCATGATATCATTGAAAATAAACCTTGTGTCGCGTATTTTGCATGTGGTATCGTCATTCAATATCCACGCGTTTGACTTGACTGTCGCATAAGCCTCTGATGACAATCTGTGTTGTTCTGTGCTCCCACCGAGCAGAGGTTAAAGCCCAGTTAACCTCTCATGTCCAGGGGAATTCCACAAGCTGTCAGCTAGTTTTTCCAGGAGCATCCCGCCGGGGGGGTCAGGGCCTAAACGCTGGGAAAGCTCTCCATGTATACCTGCGACGAGTATCAACACAATTAAAGTGTTTGAACAACTCTAATGTGCACACACACACACACACACACACACACACACACACACACACACACACACACATATGGACACACAGTGTGAGCTCCGCTGTTACTGCGATCACACAATTTGCAATAAAGGTTGGGAAAGACCAGTTTAGGAGGATCAGCTGGGATTTGTGTGAGTGTCAATTTGTGTGTTTCATTGTTTTGTCTGTGCACATGGGCGGAACTGCAAACGATGACTTGCTCACCTGTTCACACAAACTCATCAGCATTCTGACCTCTGCATCAATCCCTGTGCTCACCTGTTTGTTCAGAGGACGTCTACACCCCGATCAATTGAAGCACGGCGCCAATGTTTCCGCGCTACCTGTTTGAACAGCTGAGCGAGGCGTCGACTCTCACACTTTGCACAATAGCGCAGGCTGCGTTTGCGGGACACACAGACACATGCATAGGCCTCGTTCTGCTCGCTTCCTTCATTTGGATTTGGATGTGTTAAATGCTGACCCGCTAAAAAACATTTTCCTCCTCCTTTAAAATAGCTCCCTGATGGACTACAATGAGAATTGTGGTTTTTGTAGCGCATGCTTGTGGTCTGCGTTGCTTACTATATATGGTGCGAGCCTTTCAGTCCAACATCTAATTATGTGTGTGCATTGATGGAAACGGATTGCGCACACATACTCACATCCAGCAGGAATCTGTAATTGTATAAATGTGCTCTGTGGATATAAAGTTTGGGAAGCAGCGAGCTATTGAAGGAATGCCCTGGTGCCAGTGAGACTGGGGAGCAGGCGGCAGATGAGCTGTGGTGGAACTAAATGAGAAGCGACACCAAGCAGCACTCCTCTCTGATCTGTAGGCAGCTGGAGCCGACCATCAGCTGCATTCTCGTGTACACTTGCATGTGCTAATGCAAATATGCACATACACAAATTAGAAACCACAGATAGGCAATAGTATTGCGACTCCTTCGAGTTTGTTTAATTAAAGGACAACTAGCTAGTAAAAAAAATTTCTCCTGTGCCAGTATCTTGCTTTATGATGGTTGATTTTTGGGAGACGTACCTGTGCAGCAAAAACTGGATTGAATCTATTAATCAGAATAAGAAAAGTGCTAAACGGTACAATGGAGAACAAATACGCATGTATTTACTTGATGGCAAGCAGTAAGGAGGCAACATTCAAGAAACTGTGAAGTCGAATATTGCTACATCCAGAGCTATGACATGACAACATAGTATGGCCAACAGTGTTAAGCTACTTCTCCCTGGCCTTGTATGAAAGTACACGTGATGCACGTTAGCCAGCTGCGGATTTTCAGAAAAACTGTTGACAGTTCTGTCCTCCAAAAACACAGAACTTTTCAAAGCCGTTAATCGTGTTGGAATCAGCTATTGTTAGGGATGGTGCACCTGATTCACAGGGCTCCTTCAACAATATCGAATGAACCACTGCCGTATTGTGCACATGCAGTGGGTAGGCCTCTTCCTTCTGGGATTTTGAATGACTTACAGGACCAATAGTGTGATAGTAAAATCTTGGAGAAAATCTCATCAAATGAGTTCTTGAACGTGATTGTTTGTCGTGATTGTTTGCTGTTCGGCAGTTCTGTTTGAATATGAATTTTCATGCACAAAAACCCTTTGCAATAAACGGAAACAAAAATCTCAGTAGTGGTATGTGGTTATTTTTTTGTCTGCTTCTCACACCTTGTTAAAAATATTTTTGGTCTTCCTTCCTGTTTTTGCAAGTGTGTAACCCTCTGTGTAACCCCAAGCAGCGTAAGTGGAAAAATTGTGGGCCCCTCCAAAGTTACCCATCCCTGGTAAATGTAGAATTTGCTGTAAATGTACTCTATGCTAAAGAAAGTGTTACGTTCAAGCACTAAGTGAGTCCACCATTGTTCCAAAATGCTTGTGTAAATAAATGGTCAAAATAACACAATTTTATCATCAAAATCAGCAAAGACTCTGTTGCATAAAGGTCTCCTTAAAATTTGGAGCTGGTTTTATCTAATAGGCAGTCCGAGAGACAATTATGGATAAAACTGAACACAGTGGGCTCATTGGCGTCTTTCTGTCGCTGGCCAGCCAAGTTTGGGGGTCCATGCGGAGGGGTTTTGTGGCTGCGGTGCAGCCTGAGGCCGAGCTGGACTGATTTACAGGCGGCGTGGGGACATGTGCTGGGGATACTCCCAGAGCAGCCTGGTGGGGGCCAATGCAGCCACTATGCTGCTGCCTGCACATCTGGAGTCTAGACTCAGTGGCTCTGCCTAGCGCCTCGCTCCCTCCCTTCTTCGCTCTCCACATCCACATCCATCCATCCCTCAGCCTCAGCTGCAGCGCCTCCCTCCCACCTTCATCCACTGTTTGCGTAGCTGCCGCTCCGCAATTGAAACATAAGAAGAGGTCTCTCTATTTCCCTCCCACTCGCTTTCCCCTTTCTTGTCTTTCTCTCACTCTTCTCTCTAATTCTTGCCCAGCACATCTGACGATGGACGAAATAGTCTGAAATGAAGTGTGTGTCACGACATGCATGTGGAAGGAATCACGGAGAGGATTGTTATTGCTCTCTCTGAAAGCTGGAGAGTGGGAGGGGGAATCGAGGATCATACATCTGAGACAAAGATCAGTCATTGAAGCACATTGCCTTTGACATGTATAAACAGCAGTGTGATAAACATGATCGCTCACACACTTACTGGTGACTCCTTTTGGTGGGTGTCATTAAAATAGAAACACATCTTTTTCAACTCAACTTTGACTTATTCAAGCTTGCACACTTTTTGCCTTTTAGTCTCTCATTCGCATCTTTTTGCACTGATGCTGCATTTACATTCACTCAAATAGTAGGGGGAAAAAACTACACAACATACAGAAATAAACGTGGGAAATATTGTACACTGACAACAGGAAGGAAACAAACATATACTCAACAAAAGTATAAACGCAACACTTGTTTTTGCTCCCATTTTTTATTAGATGAACTCTAAAATCAAAGATCGACATCTTGATATGGCACACCTGTGAGGTGGGATGGATAATCTCGGCAAAGGAGAAGTGCGCACCATCACATATTTAGACTGGTTTGTGAACAATATTTGAGAGAAATAGTGATATTGTGTATGCGGAAGAAATTTGAGATCTTTGAGTTCATCTCATAAAAAAGTGGGAGCAAAAACAAAAGTGTTGTGTTTATATTTTTGGTGAGTGTATGCTTTGTTGGCCCCAGTAGTTCCTTCATATGTTTGAATACACACAATACCAGCACTCACCAGCAGTCAGTGTTTTCCCTATTTAATAGTCTATACATTATGCTTCCGCTTTCTGACTCTGATCGAGGTTTGCATCAATCAACAATTTGATAATCCACTCAACTAGATATGTGACCAATTACCACTTTGATTATCTGCGTCCTATTGTATTCTGGGAATGGGAATTAATACGTTTTGGCTTCATCCCGTCAGCCCTTTTTCTTTTCGGCTTTAATTGTATGTGAAAAGTGAATGTTGTAAATTGTCTCTATGATTGTCCAAAAGGAAAAATGAACAAAAAAAACCCAACAACATTTGTTTATCGGCTGTCTGGACGTATTATCCTGTAGTGTGTTAAAGGTAGGTTTTCCACCCTAATAGAGGCCAACAATCTTAAATGTTACCAGTTCAATATTCCTAAAGTGTGATCAACCCTAAGTTTGGCTGAAAAAATTGGTCAAGATGTTAAAAATTGTAACGTGTGTATGAGACTTTACATTGCATTTCATATTTGTATCCACATACATACCGACCGTATACAACTTTTTTTTTTGTTGCTGCTCACAGTGCCCCTATAGAATATCTAAACTTGGCCACATTAAGAAAAACAAATGGGGAGCATATCACTTGAACCCAGTGGTGAGTGATCAACAAAGCCATCTCTGCTGACCTAAACACAGTCAGAAGTATTGATCTAAGGTAATGGTATAACCTACAGCACATCGTAATAGTTGCTCCATGAAATTATTCACAAGAGTTTATTATCTTTATTTCATAGGTTTCACTTGGCTGCAATGCTTCCAGTATGTACAATAAATTAATGTTAGATTCTTCGGCTAATCCAATTTCAGTGCTGCTACTTGAATTTAATCTGCCCAGGGCCTTCAGAATCAGGAGTGCTGGCCCATGTAATTTAAACTAAATTGTATTAGCATTGAGCGTGTTTTTTTTAACCAGGCCAATTTGTTCTCATGAAGCTGGTGAGCTGGCACTTGATAATGTCAGCATTTTTTGTCCTCTGATTGGTCAGAGCAAAACTTGCTACAGCCAACTTCAGTTTACAAAGCACATCTGTAGCACATTGCTTTACAATTATATAAATATTCATATTTAATTATCAGTCATTATCAACACAATGGCAATTTATCACATATACAGACTGGAATGTTACAGAAGGAACAAACTGTCGAGTGTCAGTATTTTCCTGTAGGCTTACATGGGCCTCCTTTTATTCCCCCGTGTAGTCTGATTTCCTCTCCCAGTAACAAACATGCTTTTTTTTACGATTACGTTCACCCTATCTTATTCACACTGTGCCCTACACTGTAGGATAAATGGTGGCGTTCAGCTCTGGGGTGTTTAACAGGTCATAAAAGGCAGCTACGTGATACTCTTCAACAAGGCTTGAACCTATGTGGCTGCTCGCCTGACTGTCGCCTGCCGGCCTCCCCCTTTCCTCCCCTCAAATGGAACAAATTATCCAGCTGCTCGGGTAAAACAAGGTAATATTCATTTTAGAAAGAAGGTGAGAGAGAGAGAGAGAGAGAGAGAGAGAGAGAGAGAGAGAGAGAGAGAGAGAGAGAGAGAGAGAGAGAGAGAGAGAGAGAGAGAGAGAGAGAGAGAGAGAGAGAGAGAGAGGAATACAAGAAAGAAAACATCTGGATAGCGCCGTTTGCCCTCTCTGGAAACCATTAGAAAACAAATCGAGCTCCTAATTCGAATGGTCTCTTCTCACTCACTCTAGTTGAACCTTTGCACATCGTCTCACCACCTGTATCAACTGTGGCGTCCACTCCGCTCTTTTGTAGCACTCAAGGAAGTTGCAGTTGATAGTAAGAGGGAAAAAAGACCCTGAATGTAAAATGGGAAATAAATTGTTGGATTTGTGTGCGTATCAGTATTAAAAATGTCAATCCAGGATTTTTAGTATTGGTCAACAGCTGTCATTGAAAATGTGTAAACCAGGGGTCTGCAACCTGCCACTCTGGAGCCACATGTGGCTCTTTAGTCCATCTGCTGTGGCTCCCTAAAAAAAAGGAAAAAAAGTAGAAATTATGTATTTATTTTTTGTTACGTATTCCTAAAACTAATTAAGGATTTAGATTAAAAAATGAATAATTAAATGTCACAGTCCAAATTCTTATGTTGTCAGAAAAAGAGAGATGAAAGTGTATATGAAAAAGTTTTTTTAAATGACCTAAAAAGAAACTATAAAAGAAGAAATCCCGAAAATGACCTTAAAATGTTAAAATAACAGAAATTTTATAGCAAAAAGAAAAAAAGGGCAGAAAATAAACTGTCAAAAATAGCCATAAAATGTCCAAAAAAGGAAGAAGAGAGGCAAGAAATTACCATATCACATATCCATAAAAATGTCAAAAATGTCAGAAATTTGACAAAGAGGAAAAGCCTTAACATTTATGAAAAATTACCCCCAAAAAACAAAACTATCCAAAACGGAAGACAAAAGGCAGAAGAAAATGAATGTCTATATTTTGCATGTTGCTTTTCTATTTTTCTATTGTGGCGCAGCTCTAATTAGCATGTGAGCCCTCAATACATGAGACTAACACCAACACATTATTTCCTTCATCACAATGTTCAAATGATTTGCGGCTTTTTTTGTTATTTATTTGACCTGAAATGTGTCTTTTGACAGTAAAGGTTGCCGACCCCCTGTGTAAGCCAATGTGAACCATGACAAAACACAGAAAAAACGGATTTACCAACAATGCAAATCCTAAGCCAGTTTTCCAGAAAAGGTGTGGTTCAATATGTGTGAGCAACGATGTGTTTTTATTGTGCATTTCATGAGTTGGGGCGCTTACGTCAACATGTTCCAGTTGGTGTTACCGTGCTTTACCGAAACGTATTCATCCGAGGCCTTGAATATTTTGTTTGCATCCGTTGTTGGTAGAGTTAAAACACACAAAAAGTCTACCTGCAAGAGATATATCCCTTTTCATCTCATGATCACTAAGAGATGGTGTGTGTGTCCATTTCTGACCCCATCATTGATTTATATAGGCTTTTAAATGTAATATACATATTTTCTTATTTACATACAAAGAGTGACAATATAATGAAATAGGCCTGTAACGATTTTCCCTTGCTTTCTTTGGTTTCGTAGTCCAATTGAAAAAGTGTTCAAAGAATGATAGGGAACATGTGCAGTTGAAAGTCACTTGATCACAATGTAGCAGTAACAGTGATCTCAATGTTGTGCACATACCACTTTTCCACACTAACTGACATCCTCAAATAATTTTGAAGGTCTAATACAAGTGGTCATATTGTTCAACTCAGCAATTGCACAACAATTACATAATTAACCAAATAACATGCATGAAAATATTACTGAGTGAACGAACAACAGGTGGTGCAAGTATTATTATTTTTGCTCGGTTTGTGTTTCACGAATGGAAAACATGTTTTAACATGTTATCGGCAATCTTAGATTCAGGTGTGAAGAAATGCAACCAGGCTGCTCAAGTTGATGATTGTGTATATGATATAACTGCTGATAAAGAGGCGAAGAAAAACAGTCACACAGCTGTGGTGTGTGGGAATTGCTGTTCATGACCTTTCGTTCGATCAGTCGCTTTTTCCTCGTTTTGTTTTCAAAACATTTTCAATGTTGAAAATGATGCGCTGGGTAAGCAATATTGAAACATGATGGACTGAAAATAAATAAATAAATAATAATTGCAGACAGTTGACATTTGAATTTACATTAACATTTGCATTAAATTATGCAATGCACGCATACATTTATAAAGAATAAAAGAGTCTAGCTATCTAAATAGTTTCAGATTTTAATGTGGATGATTATATACCAACATCCATGTGGCGAGCAGGTGCTCAAACTCTCTCATCAATGAAAGTGATACCACTGAAAATCTGGCACCAAAGTACTCATTCTTTCTCGCCATTGGTACCCCATCCCGAGTTTTGTTGCCATGGCATTAGTGCCTCTTGGAGTTTGTTACAGTTTCCATCTGAACTTTTTCAGACTGGACATTATCTGTTGGATTGTCTGTGTTTTCAGTCTTAATTGTGGCTAAATATTTATTTTGATATATGTCCAGATCGTTTTCTCACTCTTTCAACATATAAAGTTAGCAGTATGCATAAAATGACACATGGGACTCTTGCTGTCAACCTGCTCATTACTTGTCAGTAACGGTTCCCTAATCCCCTTCATCTCTACCAATGCCAGACCTATAGGGCCCATATACTGCAACATGACAAATAAAAACAGGGAGCCATTTTGTTTAGATTATGTGGTTTTGGAGACTACAATTAACATTTTAAAACAGATTTCAACTGGTCATTGGTTTTTGACCTGCAGTAACATTAAATGTTTTCTTTTAAAAGATAGACATTAACTGTGCATGAAATTGAATAATAATTTGAGTTTAAGTCTGTGTGACTGTGTGCTGTGATTTGTGCTTTTGTGTACCTAAATATGTCATGTGCTAAAACCAAAAATGAAAGTGTCATCAAATGTTGGCAACTTATAACCTAAGTTATTTTAAGTAATTAAAATAAAGGTCATTGTTTAAAAAAAAAAGTGTGTGTGTGCAGGTGCGGGAGTTTGAATGCGCATCATTGTCAAACCTGTCAGGCATGAACTTCGTAAAGCACTTTAGTGTGTATCTGCTCCAGCTGTAAACTTCTCCGAGTGTGTTAACTTGTATTGTAACAAAGTGACTTGAGAGCTTTTTTATGGCTATGTTATGACGCCCTGAATGGTCCAACCATCTGCAGGTGGTCCTGAAAACTTTTGCTTGACCTTGTTGTGTCATACCCTTGGTCTGTGGCAATGTTGCATTAGAGGAGAAGTGCCCCACCAGATTATTTATATATGAATATGAGTTTATTTCTAAATATTTTTTTTTGTAGTACTAATTTTAATCCATTAATCTGTTAGGGTCACAGATAAACGGCCACCTATCCCAGCTGACTTTGGGATAGAGCAGGGTTTGAGGCAGGAAGGTCTGATAAATCAAATACTGTAGACATGTAAATAAAAAGAACTCACATACAGAATCAGGAGGTTGACATTCTTGGCCACGGAAACAGGCTTGAGGGTGAGCTAAGAGTAAAAGTAGCGCTCTTCCTATTGCTAGACAGTCAGTTTAAATGAGTTCTTAGTTAGCTTTTTTGGGGGGAGGGGGCACAATATGTCCTTTTTATGACCTTTGTAGCTTGAGGAAATAATGAAAACTAAACATAGCTCTTTGAAGTGGTCTCATAGAGAAGGGATCTACAAGTTATTGCTATATTTCTTTCTATTGCTCTCCCATAACTCTGGGATGAATTTATGTAATCCAAGCACATTCTTCCCACATCATACACACCCCTCGGGAACAATAGATGCTTGAATGAACAAGGCTGTTTATGAAACATCTTAAGATGACTTTCCTCTTGTAAGGTTAGAATTAGTTGTTTGGGTTCCAACAAATAAATCACTTAAATGATTGTGCCCAGCTAAATTTTATGCAAAATACTCACTTTTTGGAAAATAAAACCTACAATTATTATTTTTCAAGGATTTCATATCGGCACCCTCTTAAAATAATTGCCTACGTATTTTTTGTTGTTGCAAATATTAGTTGTTGTTTTTTGCCTAAATCATCTTCTCATGATGCAAATTGTTAATTTTTTTTGTTTTTCCTGAAAAATATATATGTATAAAAAAATGACCTACGCGATTGTTTTAAGAAGGCGTCGACATATTTCTTTAAAAATGCTTACACTATTAATATTTTCTCAAGTGGCATTCAGTTTGACCTGTGGCAAGCCAATCTTGACAGTTTAGAATAGTACTGAAAAATATTACGTGTAGTAAGGCCGCCCCCGTGTGTCGGATGAAGTAATGGCATACAGTACAGTATTTGAAAGGTTATTCCAATCACAGAAACAATAACAAATATACTGTAGATGGCCTAATGTACTATTATAATGGAAGAATACTACTACTACTAATAATAATATTAACAGTAAAATGATTACTAACAATATCAATATGATCATAATAATTAAGTGTGTTTTTTAAAAAATTTTTACCTTCCATTCATTCATATACTCATGGCATGATCAAAACGGCGGTGATGCGTTTACGTAATATGAGGCGTCCAAGTGTAAGTAATAACTCCCATTTGACTTTTACAGAACGCCACGTGACTAAACACATTTTAAGGCTTTTATCCAGCCTCGTTTTTTAGGTCAATATTATTACCAATACAAATATAAACTAATATTGACCAATACAAATATAAACTAAGTGCTTATATCATTTTCAAGTCGTGTATTTTTTTTAATGGTTTATTGAACAATATACTGAAATGTTTTTCAAGCCATGTGAAAACTATCCCGTGCTGTTTGTTAATCGAGCAGCAGATGGCACTGCAAGTCAACACTCCGCCAAAGCCGTTGCACTACGCCACAGACGCATAGATATGACGTCACAAGAGGTAGGTTAACTGAAATGTATTCCAGATTAGAAGATAATAATAACTAAATTACTAATTTAGTTTTTGCCAGGATGTAAAGTCATTTTTCGAAACTCTATCTTCACATCACGTAGTGCGGGAATCCTAGTGACACAACACATACGCTAAACTAAATTCACAAGTCACAAGCCACAATTTTAGGAACAGTCACACATATACTTACGACTACAACTTTCTCTTGTTAGTTATGCCCTTACACAAATAACGATACTTTGTGTTGAATGAGGAGTGTGAATTTAACACGACCCTTTTATACGGAGCTTGCAATCGTGGAGAATTGTTTCACTGCGTTTCAAATATACTACTACACAAGTGAGGCATAATATAACGTCAGAAACTCACGGTAACGGTATGATGCAATGTACACGGTCCGCTGCAACAACCCCACTAATTAACATGTTTTAGCTGTGGAGAAATAATTACAGACACACCCAGAAACGGCAACACGGTTGTAAGTGGTGAGATTGTCTGCCTCATAGTTTTGATCTTCTGGTTCGAATCTATCTCAGCCCTTTCCTTTCTGTGTGTATTTACATGCTCCTCCCATACTAGCAAGTTTTGTCCAATTTATTCCGGCTTCATCTCAGAATACAAAAACATTCCATCCATCCATCCATGTTCTTAACCGCTTATCCTCACGCCTGATAGGTGTGACCATATATGACTATGTGCCCTGAGATACCCACATCCCTAATGAGGACAAGCGGTATAGAAGATGGTTGGATAGACATACAAACGACATATCAAAACTATATTCTGTACATTTTGAATCCAAAAGGTTGCTGCTGCTGCAGGTGGTAAGCCTTGGTGAAATGTAGCACAAAATGCGGCTGCCGCTGAAGGTCATACATTCATTCATTCATTCATTCATTCAGTTTCTCTTCTTTTCCCCTCTGCTCCAGGCAACTACTTGACAAGAGGCATCACTTGAGAGTGACTGAGCTGGCATGCGTAATCAAGGTAAGAGAGTTGGGTGTTTCAAATATTCACATCCTGACCATGACATGTTGAGACATTTTTAGTTTAACATATACATTTGTTTAAAAGATTATATTTCCTTCCAATATTTTTTCATTATTGGCACCTGTAGTTATTTCTTTTATGTATAGACATTGTCAATATGGCAGTAGTAATCTTTTACATGCCACTTGACCAAGGCAGAGTGATTGAGAAAACTACAGTAAATTATGATTTTAGCCTTCTTCTCTACTGCGGTAGATTGAATGTGTTAAGTGTCAGTCAAAAAGATGGTACATGAGATAAATTACTTTGAAGAGAGAAGGAACACAGACTGTAACTTGTGTTTTGAGAGCTAAGTTGATTCAGAAAATAGACAAGATGGAAATTCACACAGTCAACACGATGCTATTTTGACTGCAAAATGGAATGAATGTATTAGCATTAAATTACTCAATGCCAACCCAACCAAAAATCATTAAAATTCAGTATTTGTGTGAATCTGCTACCTGGAAGTATCCTGGCGCCTTTTCATTACAAACATTATACAATCTTGATCAGATCTATAGCCACTGTATAATTTATAACCAGACTTGTCATCATCCTCTCAATGTTTAAGAGTGAAGCTAGAAATGCTTGTTTCGTTTGTACAACAATATATCGCACCTGACACCCTCCAGTTGTGATGCGCCACCATACCATGAAACTATGAAACAAAAGTAGGTAGACGGTTGGTTCTAATTGAAGTCAATAACACTTCTCATAGATACCAATATCGCATAGTAAACTGAGGTATCATAAGTGAGGTTCACTCTGGTTGCAGCTGATTTACTTCTATGATCTTGGGTTTATCCACTTTTCACAATTTGCAAGCAAATTGTTGTTTAAAATTAAGTATACTCTAGTCTGAAAGTAATGGCAGTGCACTATCTGCCTGCATTTTTTAAGTGTAAATAAAATCTGACAGCCTTAATGTTCTATTCCTCAGGGAAATTACCTTTAGGTAATTCCCAACAGTGTCAGTAATGTGATGTTTTCTTTTTTTGCAGGCACCACAAATGACACTTTATTGGAATCTATACTTCACTCCAAAAGTATAAGAAAAGTGAGGTCAGCTCCTTTAATTCTGTTTTAGACTGGTTTGACATCAAAGATGAATATCAGATAAGATAGGGTTAGGGGTTTGGCTTAGGGCTCCAGGGGTCCATTTCATAAAGCATGTTCAACAAACACCGAGACTTACCCTGAACATCCAGTTGACATACACTGAGAGAGGAAACCCTGGGTTTTCGGTTCCAGGGCAGCTGATTTGAGGTAGAGTAGTTTCATCACATCAATGGAGCCTCGATTCGTTTAGTCACCATGGCAACGGGGAAGCAGAGCGCAGTGCCACCCTCTGCTTCCGCATTTTTATTTTTTTTACCCCTCTCAACTGAAAATCTTAATCTATGGCGAATTTGAACATGTCTTTAGAAAAAAATGCAAACCGCAGCGGCTCGGCGTGGGAGAACGTTGCTGCTGGAGTCGGGGTCAATGCGAACATTTAAATGTAGTCCTTTGCAATCACAATAATATTACAGAGGAAACTTCTTGAATGGTAGCTCATTATTTCATTTCATTTAGGCGCAATCCTGCGGGGGAGAAGCGCACTTGACTTAAGATGAAACATTATTCAAATGGTTCTAAGAAAAACGCAGAGTTCAACACACAATATATGCTGGGATGTGAGTGCATCAGTACGGCGCCGGTAATGTTAATTGCAAATGTAAGGACGGATTAAATTGTGTATGTAGATGATGGACTGTGATGTGAAACGGTACCGCTCAAAAAGATAACTGTCGGGAAATGCCAGCATATCTATGCGCGGTCTGATAACAATCTCACAACGAATATTTAATTTTAGGGATGTTCGATACCACTTTTATTTTAGACCGATACCAATACTCAAATCTTCAGTACTCACAGACCAATTATAGCAAATTTCCTTAAAATTGCTTGAAATTAATGGCAATTATATTCTTTCAATTTGCTCATAAAAGTCATTTTGCATAGAGCACACAAAATGAATAAAAAAAAAAGATAAATAAAATGAAACAAATAATCCAGTGGCCAGAAAAAGAAAAGTCCCAATCAAAATATGTGGTTGTAAAACTTGCTTTTAAGGAATACGGTAAGGCTGCAACTATCGAGTATTTTAGTATTCGAATACTCAACTGAAAATTCTATCGAGTACTCAAGTACACGGATAAAGTATACTTTTGACATTTTCACTTAATAATGAAAAACAAGTTGGCTCAATGATTTCCTTTTTATTTTTAAATCAACAGTTTTTTCAAATTGTACACTTACATTATACGCCAGGGTAGTGAATTATGCATTTATGAATTTGGAGCAGTTGACCAGTAGGCCTAGTAAGGCAAATTAAATACGGTATTTTTAAGACATTTTATTCTTTTGCGTTACAGGTTAAAAAAATAATAAGTTTGTGATGAATCTGCAGACACGAAACACATTAGCTACTAGTATTGCCCTACAGGCCACTTCTGGAGCCAGTTGAAACGTAACGTGGCCGGCCGGGCTCCCGCGAGTCGGGCCGCTTTCTCTCTCCGATAATTATCCTTCCGCAGGTTCACCTACGGAAACCTTGTTCATCGTCGCCATTTCCGCATTCCGCTCGCACCTTCGATTTATCTTTAATTCTTTCATTCCCGCTGCTTGAATCAAATAAGTAACATCCGCTTCTTCTTCCTTCCCTTGCGTTGGTGATATAAGTGGCTAAATTAAAAGTAGCCTGTGCGTCCGCTACGCTAAAGCCTTAAATAAACCAGTACTCGAGGCAGGAAAAAGCTCTCGGATTTTTCATACTCGAGGTACCTGTGGCGGTCAATAAATACAAAATAACCATTTCAGCCTTTAGTTCCTGACCGTAAAACGTCCACAAGAGCGGGGACCGATACCAGTATCGATATCCGTCGCGAGTACAGATACCATGAAATATGTCTGGTATCGGCCCGATACCGATACCTGGTACTTTTGTGGACTTTACGCTATAGATTATAGGCTTATTTATGTATTTATAAACTCGCCGCAGCGGACTTTATGAATGAGGAAATGAAATGTGTGTTTCTGAAAGGAGGCGAGGACAGAGAAAACCTTGTGGTTCATTGTGAAACACCTGCGACCAACCAGGTTAGGTTCATGGAATGTGTTACTACGGTAACTGACTGAGATCTTAAATTACCTCTTTTTGTGAAACTGGCTAGAGTTTCCCCTACCTCTTTTCCCCTGGTTTCAGGGTTTTACCTCCCTTTCTGAAACGGAAGACGCAGAGTTTCACACATTTCAGAGTTTCTTGACTCAGGGTTCTCACTAAACCTGTTTTGTGAAATAAACCCCAGACTAACCCCTTATTTTTATTATGAGCTAGGGCTGGGTGATATGGCCCCCCCAAATAATCTTGATTTTTACTGACATTCAGGACGATTACGATTTTAATCGATTTTAATCTAATAAACCCAACAAACATTTATTTAAAGGTTTTTTAAAGGTCAAAAATAATTCCTGTGCAAAATGTTCCGACAACAATAATGTAGACTGATCCTAAATTAGTTTTGACATAAACTTAACATTCATAGTTTTTTCTTAAATGCCACAATTAAGTAGTTCGTAGCTATAGTAAACAGCTCTTGTAAAGCACCCATCCAGCATTCTGCCACAAAAATATTTGCATGTAACACAACATAAGAACAACAGCTTTTAATAATCCAAAATTTTCAACAATTCGATTTTTAAAATGACAATGTATCGAGCACAGTGGGCTTTAATATGACATTTTATAAGTAGAAAATTTAGGGGCATACACTGTAAATCGACTTATGAAGCAAATATTCACATTTCCACTCATCTTCACTATATAAATGATACATGGACTGACGAATATAACAGGAGTTGGTCAGGAACAAAAAATATTTAACAAATAACAACAACAACAATAAAATCAGCAAATTAGCTTGTTGCACATGCGTGTGGAGATGAAAAATCTAATGTACTTGCTGTCAAATGTTAAGGAGCAAATTTCACCATTTATGGGCAGTGTGGATCTCCCACAGCTTTTATTTGCAGGTAGTGTATTAAAATCGGAATTTGACACTACTTCTTTTTAGGTGATCAAAAATATTTAGCATGTAAAATGCATGCTTAAATGAGTTTAAGTCTGGAGATTGACTAAAAGTCTTTCCCTTGGTGAACTCATTTGTTGTTTTGGCACCATGCATCTTGCTACATGAACAAAATTGTGATATTCTTTACTGCCCTTTTGATGTTACTGATTTCACTAGCAGTTGTTTACAGTTTTTCATTACAGCTCCCAAAATGTTTCTGTCATCAACTGTTATTTTCCCTGGTCTACCCTTTCGACATCTGTTACTTAGTACGTTTGTGGTTTCTTTCTTCTTCAGTACGTGGTCGTACGGATTATGCCGATGTTTGTGCAATGACTTTGATCGATTATCCTGTTGATGTCAAGTTCCCCCAAACTTTTTTTTTCACCCGTAAACCCTTTGACCTCGTGTCTCATAGTCGTGTGTTGATGTCAAATCTAAATGTTTTCAATTTGCAACTCTCAGTTCCAATAAGTTTGGATTGCAGTGTAAATAGTTTCTTGAACTTCATGTGTGTCAAATAGTGAACTCTTAAATGGACTCGCAAGCAAGATAGTTGAGAAGTACTGAGTGCATGTAGGGCCGGAGGTTACCTTTCTGCTTGTCTATCTCTACCCCTCCCATGCTGACTACCCTCCAGTGTCTCATATCCGTCCATCTGTGCTCTTCTCTCCCTGACTTTGTCGTTCCTCCGAAGGGCTTCCAGCCGCATTGTCTACTGTTTTGATGTGTTTTTACTTCTAATGAGCCAATTGTTCCAGTGTTTTCAGTCCCCTAAGGGCATGCAGCTCACAGAAACAGTTTAAAACATAGTCAGCGTAGCAGGGAGAGATTGAGGTGGGGGAAAAAAAGCAACAGAAAAATGTCTCAGAGCACGTACAAAGTGAAAAATGTGTTGATGACAGTTTATGACATGCGCATTCTTTTCCCGTCAATTAGACTGTGGTTATTCAAAAGCAATTTGCAACTCCCTGCAGTGGAAAATGTATGCCGTCTCCTGGGGCCTTACTCTGTGATTGTGTAAGTGATGGATCCATTCCATTTCTCTGTGTGGGTCCAAGCTGAAGAAGCAGAAATATTATTAAGAGGAGAGCCAAGCCACAGCACTCCATCTTGATAGTGCTCTTTCACAGACAGAGACGAGGTGTGCGCGCATGCTGAAAGATGGCGTGTGAGGGAGCCGAGTATTGATACAGCCGGTGTTGGTGTTCCTGATTAATTGACATGACATTTTGCTGTTCTTGCTAAATGTCACATCCCATGCTGCGTGCTCGGTTCATGGACGTGCGCCCATTGCAGGCCCTTCCTCCCTTTTGTCTTCTTCACCATCCACCTGCTCTTTATCCAAAGGTCATACTATATGCGTGATGTATGAGCAAGAATCGATACGCCAGTGTGATCTCTTTTGATGTCCATCCCTTTGACAGTTTGTCCAGTGTGAGCTCGCAGCGTTGAAGGTTTTCGTCCTCGTCCTCATTCTGATAGCATCCGTTCAAAAGGAGCTTAAGGTTGTGTCCTTCAGTTTAGTTCACAGTAAAAGTGTGATGATGAGAGTTGGGGGGGGGGGTCTCTACCTTCCTGCGTTCTTGTCCCCGAAGACCCAATTTAGGTTTGTCTCTATATCTCTGAGAGGGGGAAAAAAGTATGGAGAATTAGCTTTCATTCTCGAGTGAATGAGTTTGCTCTATCTTAATGAGGTTCGCCGTGTCAGAGGGAACAGTTCACGGCCTGCATGCTAAACAGACATAAATTGGACCAGAGTATTAGCCCCTATACTACAAGAATACATTTCTTTCATTCCAGTTGTCTGCTGCGCAATTACCCTCATACACAATTTTATCTTGTCACTTCCAAATGGGAATAACAGAGCAAGCAGAGGAGCGACCATCTTGTATTTTTCTTTCTTTTGGGAAAACTAATTCCAGAATCTAATTAACTGCAGCAAAACATGCCACCAGCTTGACTGGAGACATTGAGTGCAGTTATGCAAATTAACCCGAGGATCGTAGGATGCCATTTGACAGAATCTCATTCTGGATGGTGGCAGAGCAGATAGAGAGATTACCCAGCCGTATCTGAGCGCAGGCAAACAGGAAGCGATGAGCCTCGTAATTTATTGTGTTGGTATTTCTCTTGTTTGACTTCAGACAGCTCATTAAGGAGCGACTTGTCACATGGCTGGACAGACTTTAATAAGCCGTCCTGTGCTCTGTCAGCATCAGCTCTTTTCTGCTGTGACGTCTTTAAAATGCATCGCCAACTGAGATTTTACACAATTCATCATCTTGCTCCCTCTCCCGGGAAGGAGTTATTTCATCCTCCCACTTGTCGTTAGTCTGCTTACAGGGCGGCTTCAGGCCAGCCATTTAGACATGGCCAGTGGGTAGAAATAAGGAGAGGCAGTTCATAAAAAGGCTGCTATGTTTTTAGTGGGCTTTAAGTGTCACTCTGCTGAGGCTGGTAAAACATCTGCATGTCTTCAACGTCTCATTAAATATCTTCATGTTTTGCTTTTGTCTTCAGGTATTTTGCATTCAGGAGTACAGCAATTAATAAAAAATACACACCTCCTTGCAGCAGCCACGTTTGTTCAGTGGTGATGTCATTTATTTGGCTTAAACCCCATCAGCTCCTTGTTGAGTGTTCGCTTGCAAGATGCACATAGCGACACTAAAAAGAAGAAAGGTCCACTCTGGTACAAACAAGCCATTAATTATTGAGAACACCAAACACGGCTGCTTGCTAATTTACATATTTGTTTTAAGTCTTTTCGTTTCCAATTCAGGCTCTTCACTGACTCGAAAGATTGCAATGTTGCATTCAAGTGCACTTCTAACTGAATGGAATGTTTATGGCTGTGCACGCATACTAAGAGTACGTGTGAAAGCAGTACAATGAATGAACACTGGGTATTTTTTTCTCAGTATTTGTACACACAAAATATTATACATGCAGTATATCCACAGAGTGTACATACACATCAAACACTCACAAGAACAATGACTTACAACGGGCGTCAATTATGCACGGATTTTTGCTATTTGCCGGCTGGCTCGGTCCCTATCTCCTACGAATTGTGAATAGCACCAGTGCCATACATTTATACAAAAGATGTACTGTTATTGCGATTTTAGTTGCAACATAGTGCTGCATATTAGTACTATACTACATTCTACTAAGCTGCACGAGAGGTTAAACTATGCCAGAGAAGCACTTAATGTCTGGTGCACAGTGCTGCCCCCAGTTACCCTTAAAAGTAACTTTATTACTTTACTGGCTACTTAGCTTAAAAAGTAACTCAGTTACTTTTTGATTACTTGATTCTATCGACCCATGTTTATTTTTATGACGTAGTGTGATTGCCACGGCTACATAACCTCTGTTGACAGCACAGAGTGTGCCGTAAACCTTAATATTTCCGTTTCAGCTGACACAAACTCAAAATAGTGACTGTACTTCCATCTTGAAAATGCAAATCTCTAACTCCTTCCTGTTTATGGACACATGAGTAGCAAAAAAATGTCTGTTTCCGAATGTGCACCCTCTCCTTATATAGTGCACTACGAAGGGCTCAGGTCATTTTGTAGGGGTATCTGAATGACCAAAAGGAAAAAAAAATGACCTACAATGCATTTTGAAGTAGTGAACATCACTCAACCGGTTGATATAGACCACAATGCATTGTGAGTATGGAAAAAACTAAACAAGCAATAGCGCAAGCATAAGAATCAAAGCAATACATTATTATTAACTATATATTACAGAAATAATTAATTGGTTTTAGTTGAAAAGATTTACAACAAAATAAATAAAATGCAGTTTTAATTTTTTTTAAATTCACAATAAGTGTCGGAGATTTATGCACCGCTGCTTCACAAGAGGTACGGTGGTCACATGATATGCAACGACGATCAAGTAGTGAGCTGGCTGTCCGAATCCAAACAGCGTGAGGGCACTTATGTTAGGCAACTGTATAGTTTGGACTATAGAGTGAATGAGGGGTTAGGGGATATTTGGACACAGCCAATGATGTCACCCCCTCAGACGATTTGAATACTCCCTCAATGACTTTCATAACATTCAAGCTGTAAATAGCAGCGCTTCTCTTTCTTACTTGTCAATAATATATAGTTACTTGTTTAGTGACTTAAGTGAGTTCTAAAGTGTTAGGAATCAGGTGTTCTGTATTTTATTATTTATTAGGTTTACATTAAAGTATGTGCGTTAGGGAAGGCACCGTCGGTGAGAAGAGTGTGCTGTTCATTTAAAGCTCCCATATTATTCAACTTTTCCACATGCTAAAATAGTTTTCAAATGTGTAAAATACATACTGTGACATACATTCCTCAAAATTGACTTTGGATCTTATATTTTTTGCTGTCCCTAAATCTGCAGAAAAACCGGGAGTCAATGTGCTAATGTTGTGAATGGGAACGACTCCGCCATGGCCGAGGAGAAGCAGTGTGGTACAACAGTACCAAGTTGAGCCAGACAGACACGTCTTTTACACATTTGAGAACTATTTGAATAAGTGGAAAAGTGGCATAACGTTTTACCTTAAGAAAAAGTAGCATAACGTTACTAGTACAGACACTATGTTGTAGCGTTAGTTTGCAATTGTTTAGGCAATGGTTATTTCGCCGTAACCGGCAACTCACCTACGAACGTTAGTTTGCCGTGAATGTCTCTGATTTGCCGTGAATGCTTGTAGACATTTACTGGCGCTTATGAATAACACAAATGTGCACATTTAGGCCACTGCGCAGTCGCAACGTGCAAGCCGTCACGTCGAGACCACTTAGCGGCCAGTTACCATTACAAAGTCATGTCAACTAGGTGGCGAGTTGTCACTGCAAAATAACCACCGCGGATTGTAACTTGGCAAAACAATACGCGAATAATAATAATAAAAGGGGGAGAACCATTGCCGGCCGCGATTTCCGCCCCTAGTATCTCCGGAACGCAAAATCTTAACGGGGAAATAATCACGTCACCGGACGCGGCCCGACAAGAGCTTTCCAACGGTGTCGGTGCCGACTTTCCGTTCCGGAGGTAGAGGGGCGACAAATGCCCAGATTTTATCCGAGGTACGCTCCAGCGGCCCTGGGATGCTCGGCCGATGGCCGGTACTTTATTATCCAACCACCGTCTGTTTTATCATATCTTTTGTCTTTTTGTCTTTTTAATGTGTTTTTTTAATTGACATGACAGCTGAAGAGTAGATAGGAAACGGGAAAGAGAAAGGGAAAGGACCGCACAGCCCCCGGGGTCGCCTGCTCCGAGGACGAGCCTCTACACATGGTGCGGGTGCTCAACGCAGTGAGCTAACATATCTGACCTCTTGTAACCAAACAACCTCCACATGACAAATGTAGATCCCACTTTAGACACTAACTATATTCAAAATAAAATGTTAAACTTTCACACCTTTCACGTTTGCAGTCGTGTCACACAACGCTGGGATCGATCCATTATGTTTGCAAATCCAAATCCAGCTCTGAACAGGCTTTTCATGAACAAAACAGTCCTTTGGGAAATGCTGTCGGTACACGTCCTTCAAAAATACAATTAATCCACACGGGGAGAACATGCAAACTCCACCCAGAAAGGCCAGAGCCTGGACTCAATCTCACGTCCTCTGCAATGGGAGGCGGACGTGCTAACCAGTCAACCACCGTGCCGCCCCGGACAGGGGATATTTGCGTTAAAAAAAATTTAAATACCAATGTCAATCTTGACTCTGTTGAAATGTCTTAAAGCAGTGTTGTCCAAACACGGTCCTCGAAGGCCGGAGTCCTGCAGGTTTTTGATGTTTCTCTTCTCCAACACACCTGAAGCTCAACAGCAAACTCTGCAGCGGCCTGATAGGTTAACGATCCTGTTCATTGGAAGAGGTGCGTTGGAGCAGGGAAACATCCAAAACAAATTTTCTTTGTTTTTATTACAAAATAAAAAAATACCAAAAATCTTAAACTTTCACATTTCTTTGTTTTAATGTCGAGAAAAAAAAGGATTCAGAATGTTCACAGCGTCAGCAGAATATCTTGAATTGAAAAGTTAAATAAATCGTTTTTTTAAAAGGCCGATACCGATATTAGTCAAAATGCCCAGTATCGGTGCCGATAATCAGCCAGGCCAATTACCGATCTATCCCTATTCATGAGGATAGAAGATGACAAGCATTCTTATAGTTGTTCTGTGAAATTGTTAGTCCCAGTGGTTTTGCTCCTCTGCATTGCCGCCTTCACGACGCTTTAAACTGATTACAAATGTATTTGTGCTGAAAACACTGGGGTGCCTTGTTATACAAGCCCGCAAGCGCTTCTTATTAATATGTTTGGCAGACGTTACACTGTCTGCTGTACATTACAAATGCAAGTAACACACCGTCAAAGGGGCTTCTGCTAATTGTCTAGAGATATGCTGCCTCTTGGCCCCGAGCGCCTTCCGTTCCTTGTGATCGCTCATCTCTTGGACGGAAAAGGCTGTTTGATTGGGAGTGTGTGTGTGTGTCTGTGTGGGGGGGGGGGGGGGGGGCTCTTTGATCTGTGGATCCCACGGTCAGCAAGCGGTTCTTCAATTTCTGTCAACCTGCTGTGGACTTCAATACAGTAGCTCGAATAGGTGCGTATGTTTGCGGTCCAAAGGTTATGATGAAAGAAGTGTGGGTCTTGACAGCTTTCCCAGTGAATGGAAGAGGAGAACGTGGAAAAGCGGGAAAAAATTGTGGATAAAAACAACTTCTATAGAGTCTATGGCTGTGCTCTTGTTAACCAATGTATTGGTTTCTAAAAAGTCTTGCAGATGCTCCAGGTTATTTAAGACTAAAAGTGAAGGCTGCACAGATAATATGCTCAGGAAACGGTTGAAACCCGCTCCCAGAAATGATAAAGGCTGGAGAAATTTGTCGCTGACTGGCCCAGCTACTCCTGCTAGCGTGATAGTTCTCGAATGCTTTCGTGCAGTGGTTACTCATATCCACTATTATTTATGGTGGAGTATGTTTTTTTAATGTATATAATATAGCTACTGTGTTTGTTTACCTTAGGGAGCTGTTGACTACAAAGCTGAGCTCAGGTGAAAGTAATGGGAGACAATGAGATACGCACGCACGCACGCACGCACGCACGCACGCACGCACGCACGCACGCACACACACACACACACACACACACACACACAATACACAAACACGGAAGCATCGAACACTCAAAAGGGCTAAAACAAATGAGAAAGTCCAGAACAGGAACTGCACAGTGCAGTGCCACTACACTATGACAGTATAACCAACGTACAATATTCAGAACAACACCTGTCTGAAAGTGTCAATTGAAACTGGAGAATGCCATCTTTGTAAAGGACAGAGGTGGGCATGTTACAAAATGTTGCTGGTCCGTCATTCGTCAGTCTGTCATTTTTTCAAGCCGGACCAGACTGTAATCTTGAGTCCCTTAGTCCAGTGGTCCCCAACCACCGAGCCGGGCCGCACAGTTGAAAGAATGAAAAAAAACGTACTGTACTTCCAGTTAATTGATTAGCCGAGGCTTAGAAATATTTTATTCTCTCTGTTTATGACGGACTCTTGACGTATGTCAAGATGCAAATTATCTCAGTCGCGTAGCGCTGATGCTAATCGACAAGTTAGCAAAATGAGTAAAAAACAGACATATTTGGAAAGTTTGGAAAGGTGCATGGATTTCTTACAGCTACAGGCGATTCCCACGCATGATGGGCTCTGCGGCGAGCGGCTCTTAATTTAGTTATGGTGAGTGAGTTACTCATGGACTTTAGATTTGTTCTCTGGTGCCTTGTTGTGTTGGTGCATTTAAGGAGGGCACTGCTAATACCTGTATACTTACATAAAAATGTGGCTTCACATTTTTTGTTATAGCTACAAAATACCCAATTTTTGGTGTTGCTCGTATGATTTATAAGCATTGCCATAGTGACCTCACCATATTAAAGCGTTGTTGTTACCCTTGTTATGGTGTTGTGTGTGCTGCTAGTGCAGGTACATAAAAATACATAGTGGATTTGCGTTTGTTGTTGTAGCCTTTTGTTAATCATCCGCCGAACATCCGTGCACCCCCCAACCCACTGGGTTGCCCTTCCGCGAAAGTTGTGGACTTGTATGAACCGGTCTGTGGTGGAAAATAGGTTGTGGACCACTGCCTTAGTCCGTCATTTTATTTTAATCACACTTCCGTCATCATTTCATGACTTCTATTTTAGGGCCGACAGACATACTGTCCGCCATTCGTCAACAAAGTGGGCGTCTGTCAGTGACGGACTGAGGGGTCCGCTGATACTTGACCTGGTTAGTTAGTGATGATTACGCTCAGGGACGAAAAGCAGCTTCCATCAGTGCTTAGTTCGGATTTTTTTTTAAAGGGTTTCGCCATTCGTAAGCATAACGGGCGTCTGTCAGTGACATACTGACAGACAGTCCTTCAGTACTGATGGAATGCCCACCTCTGGTAAATGAGCTTATGCGTTTTTGCAGCTACTTGATGTCTTCCCACACTTAAGGCAAAACAATAATGATACTAGTTCAACCTTTTGTGGGGTACCTGGGACAAATTGTTGTACACAAAAGCTGTTTTGGTACAAAGCGTTTACAAATGCACTTACATGCCCTGAAACAATCACCTTGAAAAAGCTTGTGTGGACTGGTGCAACCATACTACCTTTTAGGGGTGTGATTTGCCTAGTACCTGGCGATCCGTGTCCCGATTCATATGTCACGATTCAATTCGATACCGATTAATCCCGATACAAATCTATAAATTGATTATTGCGATTTAAAAACAAACCCTCAAATTTAGATAATACTAGTCAGTAAACTTGTACATGTACACTGTAAGATTTGTATGAGAATGTATTTATTTATCTGAAACTTCAGGCTTATAACTGTGAGCCACTGTATTTAACAAACAATCTGTTGCAATATGTTTCGTGTTTGCACAGCATTGAAATAAAATGTTAAGGCTTAATGTTCCACTAATATAACATTCTTCCATGCTTAACGCGTGAACCCTAACCCTAAGTAAGATGTTTTGTTGAATATTTCCATAAAAAATGTATCTTTAAAAATCTATTTGGCTGCATATTGAATCGATACGAGAATTGTGCTCTGTAATATCGCGATATATTGCCGAATCGATTTTTTAAAATACTCCTACGGACTATAGTCAAATATCAAAATACTGTAATTGTTTGTGGCAGCACTAATTTTGTATCAAGAAAAAGTTCTCTCAATCCCTCCCCCCCATATTGGAAAATATGTTTAAAAAAATGTTTTATACATGGATTCAGCCGCATATTGAATCGATTTGAGAGTTGCGCATTGTAATATCGCAATTTTTTTTTTAACACCCCTACTACCTTTGTTTGCTGAATTACACTTATTGCCAAATTAGTTCCAATTCACATACACTCAGTGCAGACATGTGTCTTATAGGAAACAATTGTCTTTCATACCAGAAATTTCCAAAATTAAACCTCTAAAATTGTCATAATCATCACCATGTCTCTCTCACACACACAAGGAATAGATGTGTGGGTGTGGAGAGAACACTTGTGGCCACGAATCAACAACCGAAGAAAAATTGGAGCAGTAGAGAGACTGCGACGAGCACAATACAATACAATGAGGGGTCTGCCACATCTGCACCCCTCCTCATGCAGCCAGCTGACAAGGGAATATTTTATCAGCCTGGCACAGGAACAAGGAACAAATTCATTTGTAACCACATACTCCCAGGCAAGGACACAATCACAGCAGGGTGGAACACTGCACTATCATTAATGGTTATGTATGCACCTGCCTCTTTATTGCTATCAAATGGTTTGGTATCATGTCTCACTTAGTTCTTGTCGCATGAAAATTGAAAACATGCTCCCCAACAGCGGCAGCTGGTAGAGTTTTCGACAGGCATGTGCATTTATTTTCGAGACAAACATCACAAAAATCAGTTTCAGGATATTCACACACACAGGTTCTCAGATATCCACGTGTCTAAAGGCTTTTTCTAGTGCTAATCTTTAAAGCTGCCCTATGTAGCAATTTGCCCCAAAATTTATTTACAATAGCCTTATTATTTGACTATTATAGCGGATTAACACCTTAGCTGTTCCCAAATGGTACTCCTGTAAGCCTCTGGCCAATAGTTTTCAGATTGGATTTGGGTTAGAATTTCCCGTCCTTTGCCTGCGGATGTGACATCATCCGTGCAGTGTGTATATGAAGAATGGAGTGTGCAGTTTAAAATTTTTGGCCACATTTGGCAGTAGCTATTCAAAATTCAATGTCCTGCATTGAGCAGCTTTAAGAATTTCTTTCTTTCTGCAGTTCAAGTGCATGCCACATTTTGTAGATTGTGTAGATCAATTAACAACTTTTAAATTATGCATAGTAGTGAAGCAAAACAAAACATTTTGGATAAAGGTTAAATAAAACAACATTAAAAACAATATGTGTTCATTTTAGTTGTGTTTAGCACAGTGTATTTTCCTAGTTGTATTAATCTGATTTCTTCTAGGGGTGTTAATTTTTTTTTATTTGGCAATATATCGCGATATTACAGCGCACAATTCTTGTATCGATTTAATTTGCAGCCGAATCTATTTTTAAAGATCAATTTTTGATGGAAATACTCAACAAAATGTCTTAATTAGATTTAGGGTTCACACTTTAAGCATGGAAGAATGTTATATTAATGGAACATTAAGCCTTTAAATTTGATTTGTTTGTTTGTTAAATACGGTGGACCACAATTTATAAGCCTGAAGTACATTTTCATACAAATCTTACAGTGTACATGTACAAGTTTATTGATGAGTATTTTCTAAATTTGAGTAAAAAAAAAAAATCACAATAATTGACTTATAGATTCGTAATTAATCGGTATCGAATCAAATCGTGACCTATGAATCGTGATACAGATCGAATCGCAAGCTACTAGGCAATTCACACCCCCAGTACCTTCTATTTAAAAAAAGACTTGATCCCCAAGAAGAGGGAAATATGTTAACAATTATAAATTTTTATATTTATAGATAATTTCATAGTATGGGGTATATGCCACAGAGGAGGTGGGACTTCCGACTTTCGGGTTTCACACATCAGCGCTTCCGGTTGCTGTTTGCGACGTGTGGGCCGCGTCCCAGTGCTTGCGCTTCCACCCTTGTGCCCCTCGGTTGCGCGTTCCCGTCGATGGGTGCGAGCGTGTAGTGTGTCTCTCAGTTGTCCCAAGCATTTCAGAGAGCTGAGACGTTGGGGGCCGCAGGGGTGAGGGGTGCGAGTGTTAGAAACGGCGCTGATGTGTGAAACCCGGAAGTCGGAAGTCCGTGGCATCTACTCCATTCGTGCTACTAGTTTTTGCTTCAATTTTAAAATGCACTAAACATTTACAACAAAAAATTCTAAAGCCAATGAATTTGCTCCATCATTTATAAACATGTCAGGAATGCTGGTAGATGCAGCAAAATGTAATCAAAGTTGAATGTACTATAATCTTAATTGACTTCATTGTTAATTTGTACATACCTTTAACAAATTCAAGCTGTTAGCTAATGATGGTTTTAAAAGAGCAGCTGCTTGTTAGTGCAATATGCCGCGATTTACATAAGAGCGGATTAGTCGACTAATCGTGGTTACTGTTGGTGATTAGTCGACTAGCAAAATAATCGTGTTTGTTGCAGCCTTATAGTTTCACGGTATCGGTACACACAACGCCCATGGTGGCCGTTTTACGATCAGCAAATAGAAAAGACAAATCATAAGAATAGAAAATTGCCATTAATTTCATGCAATTTTGAGGAAAACTGCTATTTTGGGATATATAGGTATTTCTTTAGAATGATCTGATTGTTTTGGGGGAGAAAATATGTATCAAAAGTACTAGTGCTATTGCTAAAAGCAATAAGTGGTATTGATCATCGCTAATAATATATCATTTTCAAAATTAATTTTTTGTTCCTTTCAAAGTGACTCAGCTGGGGGCACCACACTAGCGCCCTCTATTGACGAGCCATCACTCCTCAATGCCTTGATTGTCTCAAAAATAAATTTTTAGTTGCTGTTCTTTCTTGTTTATTCATTGCTGTCTTTCATTGCACCTGGGTTTTTTGTTCATGTGATCTGGTTAGACGTGGAATACATTTGGTGATCCATACTGCTAAACCCAATTACAAGTCAGCTGAAGAGCATGCAAGAGTGAGCAAGAGAGTTGGAGCATGAATAATCCATGTGCCTAAGTATTGTCAATGGGCTGCTGTGTTGGTATGTCGGCACCACTCAGGAAAAACATTCGGCATTTTCTAGAATCCAACATTTTAGGGAAAGTTACAGAACTGTTTTATGTAAGCATTCCCACAAACTTAAACATGATCTGATATGCGTTGACTTTAAATACATTTACATTTACAGAGCCTGAAAAATGCTTTAGAACAGGATTAATCAATTCTGGTCTTTGAGGTGCGGAGTCCTGCAGGTTTTTAAATGTTTCAGCCTACCAACACACCTGATACTAAAGACCAGGATCGTTATCAGGCATGCTGATGAATCAGGTGTGCTAGTGGGCAGAAACATCTAAAACCTGCAGGACTGCGGACCGCGAGGACCAGAATTGTTGAACCCTGCTTTAGAATGTTCTCTTGGTTTTAATCTCATCCATTGACATCAAATTCAGTTTGGCCAAGCTGAAGGAAGAATAATTCATTTTAGGCCTTGTAATTGAAAACACTGAGAGGGGGCAGACAATTAATCTTTCTCTACCCCTGCTTCAAATTTCCACAGAGAAAACCCTCAAAATTCAGATAATAGATTAGAGCGATGTTGTTCGGCCGGGTGAGAAAGGAGAGGCGAGGAGTTCTCCATCAGCAATCTCTCTGGCTGTGACTGCACCTAAATAACCTGCAGAAAGGGATAAACAGTTGCATCCATCATGGGACGGCCATAGAGGACAGTGATTGATGTCTCTGCCCTCTTCTTTGCCTCTCCCTCCATGGTCAGGGTTAGGAGGTGACACGTGCACTCAGGAGAAATACCTGGCATCAAACAAGGGGGGATTCGGGACACACTACTCGTCCTTCTGTGTGGGTTTGAATTGTCCCCTCCCTCTCCGACTTCATAGGATTATCCGTCTTGGTAGATACTGTTTGTTTTGTCAAGAAGAAATTGTTTTTGTGGATTTGCTGTGTGAAGTCAGCCATGCAAGGAGTTTGCATGCTTGTGGCTAAATCGAGGCGACTCTGTGTTTTGTCTTTGATTTGTGTGCGTATGAGCCCAATCCCGAGTGTTGCCTGCCTGGAACAACTGTGCAGCTTGCTGGCCTCAGAGGTGCCAGCCTGATGGATATTGTGTGTGTGTGCCAGGCTGTGCGAGCCTTCCCTCCCCACCGCTGCCCCATGAAGATTGATCCCTCATTCCCTCCCATTTCTTTCTCTCACTCCCCTATGAGCCTCTGCCTTTATCAGAGTGTGAATAGGTGAAGCTTTCTGGCTCAGACAGATGGTCAGGGCTGCAGATGAGAAACATACCAAAGTAAGCAGCACACAAGATAAAAAGCAAAAACTTCTGGCAACTGGGAGAGCAGGTCAGGATGAAAAAGTCAGGAGGATTAACAGTGACAACATGCTACGTGATGAGGGAAGTAGGAGAGAATTGCTGGAGGGGAGGAAAAAAATCCGGCAAAATTGAATTGTAAATTGAGAGAAACACTCTCCTCCCTCTTCCCCTCCCTCTTGTATTTATCTGGTGTGAGACCACGCCTCTCTCCTTTCACTTGTCAGTGCGTTTCTAACAGTGAGCTATCTGCACCGAGGCTGCGCGGGGGGTGGGAAGCGATCCTCACTCAGGCGACTGGATCTGAACAGACCGGACGGGACTAGATGCTACCGACTTGCCGGAGCAGGTGTGTGTTTTTCTATCTGTGTGCATTGTATGACAGAACACAAAAAGATGTGTATGAGCCTGTAGTGGCGGCTTGTTCCTGTGCAGGACTTTTCTCGTGTGTAGAAGGTACAGTGCTGGAGCTTTTGCCCTAGTTTACACATGAATACTCTCATCTGTTCTGTCGGTCACTGATATTTGTCATGTGGCAGTGCTCATTGGGCTAAAACAAGACTGGGCTTGATGTATTATGCGGCTGGCTTGATTCGAGCCTTTTGTGACTTGGAATTCAAAGGCAGAAGTTGGCACTTTACACTCTGTAGGATCTGTTTGTGTTTTAGAAAGTGTTTAAACCACTACGGTTTGCTGCATTTGGACACTTAGTGTTGGATGAAATGGACTCTTTGTCTCAGTAGGTGTTGTTTTTAAAATACGGTATGTTCATTGTGTCAGCTTCAGTTTACTCAGCCAAATATAATCCGGTTGCAAGTGAGTGCTTGTCTAAAATTAGAGACAACTTCAAGGCTGAAAAACTATGGGTTTCCCCAGTAGGACACTTTTGGTTTGTTTACCTTTTCGACCCTTTTTTTTTTTAAGCTACTCGCCATCCATCTATTCGAGGGTCGCCATTATTACAGCTGCCTCTCCCATACAACCACGCTCATATTCTCGAATATTCTCGCTATCCGTGTTTTGTCAATATCTGTATGGGTCAAGAGCTTGTGTCACCACTTACCACTAAGCTGTGGTGGTTATGCGGAGGGGGCTGCGAGAAGTGACCTCCAGGGTGAAATATTCATGTTGGAGCCAGCTCAATGGTCCATGATGTTAGCAGCGATATGGGCGGATGGATGAACAAATGTGAGGATGGAGGGATGGAAGGAAGAAAGGAAGGAAGCTCAGGGAGATACATGTTCTTAAAGCATTCATTATTTATCACAACGCACTCTTCCATGGAAGCTCTAACCCCCACATCAACTGGCCTCTTTTCTCACTGAGATGCCTGAGGACTCAAGTAGGAGGATGCTCCCGCTAAGTCCACCTGTCTTACTTGTCCCCAAGGCAACACACACACGCACAATCGCCCATGCACGCCCACAGATGTGCATGACATTTTCTGCTAACTCACGGCATTAATAGGAAGTGAGCACAAAATCACAACCAGACAGTCAATTTGACTCTGTTTAGAGTGGGACCAAATAGACTCAATTTCGAGTCAAATTTATACGTACTTGAAAGAGAGTAAAATTAACAAAAAAAAGTCACTCAAGGTTGAGAAACAAATTCACGACCTTCAGCTTGGTAGACTGCCACTCTACCACTTGAGCTACGCCACTCCTACTGTTTGTTTATATCCAAGAGGAGACCAAACACATTTTTATTTCACTCTCTTCCAAGTGTACATTTTTATTATATTTACAGTGAGACCAAATAGACTCAATTTAGAGTCAAATTTACTCTACATAATTTACTGTGCACTTGTGTGCTTATATGCCTGTACTGTATTTCCCACCACCATCAGTCATCTCTTTCAGAGGCAAATTAAAATCGCTCACAATCTAGGAGTGGCGACCTTGAGACCTGTTGATGGTGTTTGGCGCTGCCGTGCTGTGAATACACAAGTGACCGTGTGGGATTTGTAAGGCGCTTGACGTGCTGTTTTGTAAAGTGGCTGGAAAATGTGCAGAAGTGGTGGCGAGGTAGCCAAGGCACTCACATGAATATTTATTGTATGCTAATGCGGCGGCTGTTGACTCAAGCTGTTGATGAAGAAAAGGACATCGTCTTCATGGCACACTATCGATAAACGCATTGTGGATGGATGCGTCCACATCTTTGGACGCGAGGTGACAGGTGGTGGGTATCAGTGACAGCTGTCAAGGTGACACCACACAATGGTCTCTGTGGGGATCACACATGACTAGAGAATGAGATGCACCCACTTCTGTCCATTTTACTGTCACCTCGACCAAAAGGGAATGACTGCTATTTTCTGCTCCTCTCTTGTTTAATGACCTTCTCAATTAGCAACCTGTTTACTTTTATATTCAGATATGTCCTGTTCTATAATCCCATACTTGCTGGCATCGGCGGAAAACCTCGCAAATCCGATTTTTTTCAAAAAATACATACTATTGGTCAGTCCACACGTAGGGTGTTGTTTTTACTAATTACTGGCCAACCTAAAGTGTTAAAAATGGCCTGCTCTCTTTGATGAAGCAATGTTAATGGTTGAACAAACATGCCGTTTAGATATAATTGCATGTCTGGCTTTTACTGTATGATAGCATTAAGGTAGTGGATGTCCGTTTCACAGTAACTAAAGATGGGAGTTACAAATAAACAACTTAAAGTAAGAACATTTAACTTCATCTTTGCAGAAGTGTTGGCAGATTAAACAGCGTTGAATGTAGACGAGAACATGGTAAGTTAATTTTTCTCCTCCCTGCAAAAAATTACGACATTGCACATTGCACAGAATTACAGCGATGATGAAACTACAGTATAGCGCAGCTGTACAACACAAGTATACAGTATTTTTACATCATTAATGAAGTATATTGGAAAAAGCACAGAATGACCCCATATTGAACAATTCATGGGCAAAAAAGACCAGTGAATAAAAATATAGTATAGTATCAATTCTTATTTCGATTCACAAGAGTTCAGTTTGATTCGATTTTTTTCAATTCGATTCACTTCATGTCAATCCGATATTGATTAATTATGGAACATCAAGTCTTAAATATCAAGGATATGATTAAAAAACTCTACAAATATTACATTCCAAATTACATTTTGCGGAGGAAGTAACTGGTTGAAGGATTTAGTGTTATAATGCCTTAAATGTTACACAAACATTGGGATCAGCAAGGATGAGATGAAAGTGTTTTCGTAATTCGAATTCAAAAATTGTAAATATAAATTAGAAAGATTCTGAATTGTTTTTAAGTTCAATAAGGCTGGCCTTTCATAAATGTAAGAAAATACTTAAATTCATGTGAACAATAAATGTAAAAAAAAAACCTAGATGTTTAAAATTTTATTTTCTTATAAATTTATGGTGGAAAAGAGATATTAAAATAAACGATTCATGGTTTTATGAATTGATATGAGGCTCGAAAAGGAATTTCAATATCAATGATTTGATTTTTTTTTTTTTATTAAGCCCAGCCCTATAAAAAAACACATTTTATCTAGCCAGGCAAATTATACTATACTGCTCTCCTTTGTCATAACAAGGTAAAGCTACCTTACGTGTAAAGGAATACAAGACTTATAAAAAACTAACCAGGTATTCTGTAAAATGGTTAATTTCAACTCTTCCCTGAAAAAAATGTTTATGTTGAGCGATTATGATTTTATGGCACTTTTTTATGAATATTTTTGCATTCAGTACAGTATCGGCCATTTTGGACTGTCACGTGATCATCCTGACGTGTCGCGTGCGTAAAACACGCATATATGACATGGCCGCAAATGACAACAAAGCCACTCACGAGGACGATGACGCAACAAATCAATACTTAAATTAGTTTCCACCACTCAATCAAATATCGATTTTTATCAATATTATCAGTTTGTTGTTGCTACCCTAAAACACGCTAAAATGGACTTGCCCGCCATGGCAACAAATGTACCAGTTTTTACACTGTTGTACTTTGTCACCAAATTGCCAAGTGCGACGGGGGCACGCCAGCCTCAGAATGCCCAGCAAGGAGCAACGCGGTCCCAAACTAGACTTGCCCCAGTACGACAATGAAGTTGCGCTTGCTTTTTTGCTTAGCGAACGGGAGCCTGTCTACGAAAATAGGGCCCTTTGTGTGTGTTCAGAATGAACCAGCACTTTGTAAAGCATTAGATAGATAGATGGATAGCTAGATAATCATTAAAGATAATATTATTTATTAATGTATATATTTTATTTGTAAAGGCTTAAATTTTTGCGCAACATACCCCAAAACAATAAATGAAGGTTAATAAGCACACCCTTCCACATCCCATTTCCACAAGGTTTTTACTGCTGGAGTGGGAATCATATTTTATGCATTCTTTGGCAAACATTAAAAGTGCCTGCTGTGAGTAGCGCTTCGCTTGTTCCAGTGTGATCTGCGGTTAACTGGCCATGCGCTGAATTAGCATCAGGAGATCAGTGTGTAAGTCTCAGTGCTGCGGCTCTAATGGTCGTATGGCAGAGGGGCTCTTTTGACGATACCTCGCACACTCTCCCATCCCAACAAAAGCAAATACTGCACTGTTGGTGTGTCTTAATGTGTGCGTGCACATGTATCTGTGTGTGTGTACTTTAATTCCAGTGTGGGTTGGCCATTTCTTAGAACAATCCAGATTCCAATCCTTTCCCTGTATGTGTCTGAGCTGCAGTGGTGCAGGCGCCTCACGGGTTGCTGCAGTGAGACCCCCGCTCGCCTTCAAAAAGAGCTCTTTCAGTCTCATGAGACTCACCATCATTAAATAGCAAAGATGATACTAAACCCTTGTAATATTACTACATTTTATATTGGGGCCGTGCTCCAATGAAATTTTAGATCCCCGGGTCATCTGTGACCTTTTGCTGCAGTTTTGTCGCACTTGTGAATAACTTATGACAGTATTAACTTGCTAAAGGCAGCAAGTGGGAGGTTGGGAGCTCTTCATCCGCAGCGATTCTGTCTGATAAGACAAATCTCATTTCCATAATCGTAATTACTAGCATAATTATTTTTATCTGCTTCATCCCAAGTTTGAGTGTCACATATAGATTTGAAGAGTTTTTTAATCTTCTTGTTTCATCTACCATCTAATGAGTGTGTGTCCTCCAGTGTGTGCAACTGGCTCTTCAGGTGCGTGCTCATGTGCTTAACGTGGCAGACACACTCCACTCCTCCTCGCGGGGATTTAGTAAAACATTCATTGAGAGCACTCAGACAACGACAGGCTGAAAGGCATGCAAAATGTACCAAAAATGTGGTGGGATGTTTGAAAAGCGGATACAATGTTCTCAAACTCGGTTTAGTGAAAACATAACCCAATGAGCTCCAAAAATAACCCCCAGATTAGATTGTTGGAGGATGCAAGAAAATACAGCATCTGGATGAAAGTGTTGGGACAGCAACTCTCAATAATGATTACAACCTAGATTTATATCTCAATCAATCAGTCAAGGTGTGAAATGGCTTCCCCCTAACACCTACAATGAATGATGTGCTATCTTTAAAGAGACATTATGAAATGGTTTCAAAATTAAAAGTAGTTCTCAATTGTCTGGATAAAAGGTGATATTCTTTCAACAAAAATAATATAGTATTACAATGCACTTAATTTCCACTAATATCCACACACTGTGGGCGTTTGTGGTTTGTGGTGGCGGGAGGGCGGACCGGTGTTCAGTCTTGTGCAAATGCACATTACGGTCTTCATTACCACTGATACATTTTTATTTCGCGCAATGAACGAAAATCCACTGTCTTTCTGTGGTGCAATTAGAACCCCATCACCACCCCAGGAAAGACTACGCCTTATGTGATAAATTCACTTTGTTTTGTTGTTTGTATGTTTGACTACAATCCTGCTAGGGCCCTTTAGGGAAATTCTTACATGCAATGTATGTATGCTTCCAGTTGCGTCATTGACATGGGCCAATGTCAGCCGTCTCTCGGGGCCACCTTGAGCTCAGGGCTCGAGGCAATTGCCAGGGTTGACTCCCCTGTTGTGGTGTCTCAGCGTTTGTGTACACACTGTTAATGAATGGCGCTTGTGAGAGGCCATCACTGGACACAACTTGCAAATTAAACTTAGCTGCCCAATCATAGGCAGAGAAACGTTTTTAATGAGGAAAGCATAACTTGAAGATGATTTGATTGGATTGGATTGAAGTATATTTCTATCATGCAGTAAAAAACAAGAACCGGGGAAAAAAATCTTCTATATAAATGTGCCAAAATGAAACATAATTTAACTTAAACTATGATAAGTGACGACTTGTATGGTGCCACGAGTTCAGTAATGCAATGTCACAAAAAAAAAAAGCCAAAGAAAAAACTAAGCTACTGTCCTGAAAGTATAATTTGATGCATGTGTGGCAGGAGGTGGATCAGGCCCGCAAAGGGGTTTAATCCGGCCCGCGAGATGATTTGGTAAAATAAAAAAATTAGTATTGCCAGACCAATTAATCAGCCGGCCACAATCAAAACATATATAACACAATGCATTCTGGGATCAACATATATGCAAAACGGCTAGATAAAACACACCCAGAACTCATACGGGCAAAGTCTTGCCTCATTCCGTTTGCATTTGTGTTATTTTTGGTCAGTATATTTACAGTTGAGCCCCTCTATTTAGGGCTGGCCTGCAAAAATGTGCGTATAATTGACGGCAATTGTTTTTAAGTTATTTATATATATATATCATGATTTTATCGATCCAGCCCACATGCTAATATATTTTTCTCCATGTGGCCCCTGAGGTAATATGAGTTTGACACCCCTGATCTACTTTATAAATGTAATAGATTAATTCAAGTCAAAACATGCCTTCTTAACATTTTCACTGAAGCAACGCTCTTGGATGTTTTACTGGATTTTTACTGATTTTGCAAGGCCCACAGAATGCTGTGTTCTATTGCTATCAAAACATGGAACCTACCAAATTAAGATTAGTCTCGTCTTTCATCAGGAAAAATGTATAGTATTTCTATTTGTTTCTGTTTTGCAGCAATTAGCATTAGAATATACCTAAGTTTCATCATTACTCACAAACCTGTTCAAAACAGTGGGGAAAAGAGCTTGTTACAACGTGGCCCTGGTTGATCTCTTGTACTCTGCTGCCAACTGCTGGCCATTTTTTGTTATAACTACACTTTAAAAACAGTTGGATCAAAAATGGACCGATCCACTTTATGGGTCAATTTGACCCAACTTTGAGCCATTTCTTGACTCAAAGTAGAGGATCGGTCCATTTTTGATAGTTGGGTTATTTTTGACCAAACAGTTTTTAATGGAGTTTTTGTGTTTTTAGTCATTTTAGTGTTTTGTTTTTAGTGAACTCCTCCACCCATTCTCCTGGGGTCTTGTTCACGAGTGAGGGTAGGATGGAGCAAGAGATCGACAGGTGGATCGGTGCTCTGTATCAGTTCGTTGTGAAGAAGGAGCTGAGCCGAAAGGCTCTTGATTTACCAATCGATCTACATTCCTACCCTCACCTATGGTCACAAGCGGCCAAAATGAATTTCCTCCGCAGAGTGTCCGGGCTCTCCCTTAGAGATAGGGTGAGAAGCTCGGTCATCCGGGAGGGTCTCAGGGTCGAGCCGCTACTCCTCCGCGTTGAGAGGAGCCAGCTGAGGTGGCTCGGGCATCTGGTTCGGATGCCTCTTGGACGCCTCCCTGGAGAGGTCTCACCGGCGGGAGGCCCCGGGGACGACCCAGGACACGCTGGAGAGACTATGTCTCGCGGCTAGCCCGGGAATGCCTTGGGACCCCGCCAGAGGAGCTGGTTGAAGTGGCTGGGGAGAGGGAAATCTGGGCATCCCTCCTAAAGCTGCTGCCCCCGCGACCTCACCTCGGATAAGCGGTTGAATGGATGATGTTTTTAAAGTGTACCATTGCTTTAAGCGACCTTTTCAGTTCAGAGGCTGCATCAAAGCCTTCTGTATGCTCCTGCATAAAAAACATATAAATAAGTTTTTGAGACCATGGCAATATTTAAAATAGAATGTTTTATACGGTTTTGTGTGCAAATGAGTTAAACAGAGCTGATCCCAATACTGTATTCTATAGTGTTCATCTTACTTCAGTGTACCAGAACACTGGTCTTTGTATTTTCCCTTTCCCTTATTTTCCACACTTCAACTGTCTGAATTTCCATTTCTGTGTCCGTCACCATGCCTGCGCCCCATGTTGAGCCTGGTCACAACTCCAGCACACACCATTCCCCGCACCCCCCACCCACACTTTGTGCCTCGGGGTGCAGCAACCATTGTGTTGCCGTAATAAGGTTTATGGAATTACAGATCTCTGAAATTGGATTTTCTCACTCCGCCAAAGCGATGTGACTACAGGTTTAAAACCTTGTGCAGCAGGGGTACAAGTGACCTGCTTGTGAACTGCTTTTTCTCTACGACTGAATCCTCAAAATAGACTAGAGTGTGTATTTGTTGAAAGTATACATGTCAATTAAATCAAATTAGAGTCAGACATTGTTTATTCTCTTCCCATTATAAACAAAAATAAAACTCGGCTTCTCTGCTCTCACAACTTTGCGTATTTGATGTAATTCTTACCCGGTGCATAGTTTGATCTACTTTGCTTGACACTCATGCTGAAGTAGTTCAAATCGCTTTAATCCCTCAAATCTGGCTGCTGGTGAAGAGATTGATTCTCAGTGTTGTATGGGAAATCTTCTATGCTTATCTTTAATGAATAGCGAGAGTCCTTTGCTATCGCAGTACAATCAAATACATCTTAACAAATACCAGCTGCATTGTTCAAAAGGTATTGAGCATTAAGTAGAATAGAAGAGTATCAGGGAAGTGAGGTAGAAATAGGGAAGTGAGGTGAGACAGGCAAGAGTAACATTAAGGTGTTGGCAGGAATTTGGCATTTATATTCTAGGAGTATTCTATAGTGGCGGCTTAGTGAACTCTTAATTGGAAGAGAGAGAGCATTTGGGATAGGGGATCAATAGGGGCAGTCCGGGGTTCCAGCCCACTGAAATCAATCAGCCTCCTAGCAGATGAGAAGGCAGACAATCAAAGAAAAGACCATCAGGGCTGCTGCACGTTTTTCCTCTCAGCCAAAATTCATCTGGATCATCCTGAACAGATGTGAAGATCCATTCCAGCCCATCCCATTCATGAGGGCAGGGTGGGAGCGTTCCTCTGTTATTGAAAATTTTTGATCTCATTGCATGACAAGCCCCATGCGATAATAGTGTAACCCCGCAAAAATATAAATATAAAATATTAAATATATATATTAAATATTAATAATAAATAGTCCATCCTCTCCCACTGCTTCCAATTCAGTCACTTTACTTAAAACTTACTCTTCCCTCTTTCCCGTACAACGAGGCTCCTTAAGCATTCTTCTCTTTTTATTACATAGCATAACATTAAGATAGTTGTTCCTAATAAAATATGAATGATTAACACTCAGGGGTTCTACATTTAGGGAAATATTAAATCAATCCCTAGCATATTTTTACACTGCTGCTATAAATAGCCGCTTTCTCCTCATTTTCTTCTCCCGGTAATAGCCATCTCTCTTCCCTCTGACTTTTTGATGTATCATGCTCTTATTCACATCAAGGACAAGGCCAGGTATCGCATTTTCTCTCAGTTGTCATGCTTGTCACATGACGGTGTTGCCCACAGCCTGTTTCAATCCATTCCTCTCTTCCTCCCTCTCCCTTCTTATTTATATTCAATCTGCCACTCCTTTGTCACGAGACAAATGAAAAGTATATCTCTGTTGCCGCATTAGCTGGCATGCACAAGGAAATGCGGATGTCACGTTGGGCCAAATAATCCTGTCAAAATAAATGATGTCTGCGGTGTCCTCGTTCTTGTGTCCCCGATCCAGAAATAAGACCCACAGAACAAAGCAAGCCGATGGTCTTATTGGGTTTTAGTGCTCCAGATGGACAGACGGACAGATTGACAGGCGCAGGTGTCCAGTCACCTCTCTTTGATGCCCGCGAGTGGTTTGGCAGAACCATGCCGGAAAGGGAGCAGCTGGGATCAGAGACGTGCCTTGGCAGCAACATATATGTGAGCTTACCCACTTCTCAGGCGTATTCTTAGCCCTACTACACATACCACATGGCCTTTTGCATGTGTGCCTATAGATTGTGCAAAACGGAAGAACACCCAAAAAGGAGTAATTAAAGTATGCAGGGTGGGCTCGTCTTACGTTAGACACTGACACCTGTCCAATCAAAGCAGAGATCAGACCACTCCTGTCAACAAGTCTTCACTTGGAGCTTACAAGTTCACAACCTGAGTCCAATGGAGATGTGGAAACAGTGAGCGGCAGTAGGGTGGAAAGAACGGAATGAAAACAGCCAAGTGGTTGCCTGGCGGCAATTAAGCACACCGACAATAGGGATGAACACACCTTGCAGTCATTAAATTCATCAATCAGGTGTGGCAAAATAGCTCCTGGTCCTCCCTGAATCTTTATCTGGGCAATTCTTCCCTCTCAGATTTGTGCAAACAATCTGGGAACGGTCCTGTTCTATTCCATCATGACAATATGGGAGTTGGATCAAAAGTTTATTCATGTATTTATTTACTTATTTTTAGTTCTTTCAGAAATTCACTCAGAAATATTTCAAGCCTAATATTTATGCAATTTTTTTACATGACAAATTTCCATTGTCGTTTTTTTTATAGATCATTTAAACAAACCACTCAAATAAATCTAACCAATAAACCTTATATGATAAATATTCAGTAGTCGAATAAAGCCTATTTGAAATGTATAATCATCAGGTTTATGTATTTAGCATTAATAAAGTATAATGAGTTTGTTGTTTTTGGTGAGCACTGGTTTTTGCCTTGGAACTCTCATGGATGTCATTTTTTCCCAGTCTCTCCCACATTGTTGAGTCATGAACATTGACCTTAACTGAGGTGAGGGTGAACAGCAAATGTTGTCCTTTGTTTCTTCGCTTTGAATATATGTATGTTTTACACATAAAATAAAATCACCATTTTAATATCGCATTTTATGTTTGATATTTATTTATTTGCTACTTGATATCTAAGCCTTTAGGCACAGTGATGCCATTTCCAGTCCACAACGTGGCAGGTGGCAAAATGGCCGCCTCCTGATATGGACAAAATGTGGATTTTGCTGCTTAATTCATATTCCACAAATGCAATATTAACCAGAATGAAACATATTCTCAAGAACACTTTTGACTTGACTACGAAAAAAGTAAGAATTTGAGAAGTGGGCAAATACTTTTTCATGGCACTGTATAGTGAGTTCTTCCAGATTCATAATGAGAGACTGTGGGTTGATTGCACCTTATATGCTTGTTTACAGCGTTTCATGAACGTCTTCACAGTGTTGCCATTCCTACTGTTTGTAAGGAGAGGGCTTTTTTTTTAACATCTCAACTCAGAACTGTTTGCGGTCGAAGTGATCCAGAAGGAATGTCACACGTCAAAACACATTTCAAACAATAACACTAAAGCCATGAATAGGTTTTGTTGTCTGACTGACTCTTTAGCTTAGACGATTTTTCATATGTGACAACTACTTATCCACCCTGGACTTTTTGTGTGTGTTTGCTTCACAGTGAGTGGCTTCTAAAGCAGAGGACATCTGGCTCCACTTGTTCTCAAAAAAGGTAAGGTTAATGTTATACATAATACAAAAAAAGTGCAATATTTCCAGTCACTTATTTTGGGATGATTTAACAATTATCAATGTGAAGTAGTAGTAATGTTCTTTGTTCACTTGGATGCTCTTTTCCTCACAAAAACATTTGCACTTATTAAGTCATTGGAGTGTAAGTGAGTCTCTATTTTTGCACAAGTATAGTTATGACTTTACAGTACAATTGAACAAGCAGCTAAGCGTTTGCGTCACCTGTCTTCATTTCAGGTAGATAAGATTCGATAGGCTGAGGCACATCATTGCTGTCATATTCAGTGTGTCTGCATCCTATATAGCTCATTATTTGTTTGCTACAGAAACAGATTTTGACCTTTTTATACTTGTGTTTTTTTGCATGATGCTTGTTTGTACAAGGAAGTATGTGCAGCACTGAAGCGTAATTGTAGAAAGGTGATCTGCATGAAGTGCAATCTGTTAGTGGTTTTATTATTTATCAGCCATAAGCAGTGCAGGGAAACCTGCACAATATAATAACATAGCGATGCTGAATTTAGATTTACGCTGTCAGAGAGGTACAATATTTTCTTTATTATTGTGGATGCGTGCCGTGAGAATGTGCAGGTGTGCCTAATGAATTGTTTTGTGAATGTTTGTGTTACACCTTCAAAGGGGAATACATTCAAGCTCAGATTATTGTTCCCGCTTCGGTCGATTTGTCATACCTTGGAAGAGACCAATAATACAGCATACTTTGGTTCACCTCAACACATTTTTGTTTGAGACAGCCCGGGCATCTCTGTATCCTCAATTCATCACCTCATTTTATCTGTCTGACAGTGATTAGCACAACAACAAAAAAAGTGCTTATTATTGGCTCCTTTGGATGAAGCTGCAATGGTATAGCCCTGTAGTGGTCCCGGCACATTTCCCCGCTCTGGTTGTCAAGGCTGTATGCTAATTAGGAAGAGATGAGGATGGAGTGAAATGAAAAGACGTAGAAGACGGAGAGAAAAAAAAATAGGAGCATTAATGAGCAAGCCAAGAAGGGTCAGAATTACTAAACCAATAGCTGGAAAAATAGCCTTCACTTCTTAAGGCTTTAAGCTGTAAACCCGCTTTCATCTCTAAACAAGTGAGGATAGCAGGCCATGTTTCATGCTTGAAATTTGTATTTGAAGTCTTGGGTTTTTTTTCAATGCCATATCAAATAATTAATTATTTTTGACGGACTGGAGCAATTCAGCATGAATCAAAGCACATGAGTCATGTACAGTAGCTAAATCACAATAATTTGAATAAGCATAATGGTCAGCAGTCCATTTAGCAATTAAAAAAAATACAGGCAAAATATGCTGGCGGGGGTTTTCTGTTTCTTTTGTTCTTTTTTGTCTCAGCGACACTGTCAAGACTCGACAGGTGAATGACATGCCTTTGGTAAGCTATTCTGACACATTTCTTTCTTTCTTCCTTTTCTCATTTTCAGCAGTGCAGAAAGCCAAAAGTATTCCAATCTGAAAACCGTTTCAAAGGCCTCATCAATTCACTTTTCTATCACATCAACTCGCCTTCCGTTGAGCTCAGCTTTCTTGTGAGCAGATTTGTTTTTGCCTCATTCCTCACAGCTGGTTGCATGTGAGTGATCTGACGTGCTTTCATATCCTGCGAGGGACAAGAGGTTATTTTCCCTTTTCAACAAGACCAGCTTGTTGTTTGAGGCTGTTTCTCACCTCCTCCCCCGACGTATGCGTCGCACGTTTTTGAGCACTATGCGATCCCTTTACTGACCCTCATTTTCTACATCAGCAAGACTAGAAGTGCCAGCTTGCTTCCATGCTCCACTGATTAGAAGTCAAATATTAAAGTGCTGTGTTGTGAGCTCAGCCTAATTGATTCCTTCCGCATGGTGCACACATAATGGCCTGACAGCAGGCGATACCAGGTTTTGTCAACATTGGGCAAGCTGCCCAGGACAGCACCCCAGTGAAGACCCCCGGTGAGTGTGCCAACCTGGGGCCCCACATGCGAAGAGGCTGCTTGGCAGACTCCTGAGGCTCAACATAGAAGGCAGCTCATTGTCGGTGTCATCAGTCGCCTCGTTACTGGCAAGAAAGGGGTTGGCAAGACAGAGTGTGCATTTGTGCGTCATGCAAAAATGTATTACTTTTGAATAAGTCCAATGTTACCTTTTCAGAATTCCTCCCTTTCCCTTCCTCTGTTAACACAACATTAAGATAATTGCCTTAATAGCTTTTAATGACACACGTTTAACAAGGAACTAAACAAGCAATGCTGATCATCCACGTGAGGTGTGCACTCGGACCAAAACAGAGACAAGACATGGGAGTTGGTTAACAGAAAGTATTTTTATACAAAAATACAATAAACAACAGAAAGCAGGGCGGGATTCAGATGGAAACACTTTAATGGAGAAACCTTGGCTAAGAACCTTGAGCGGGTTGGACACAGCGAGCTCCAAAGTACAAAGTAAGCACAGCTAGCATTGCTGGATGCAGAACACATGGAAGAACAGCTTGCATAGAAGAGTAGGGATGGGATGGGAAGCCTCGGCGTGCGTAGATAAAATCTCGGCACTGTACGAAATGACAGAATAAAGGCCTATATGACAAAATAAGAGTGACAAATACAGAACTTAAAAAATTAAAATACAGGACCTAAGAGTGACTGACATGACTACTGCAAAGCAACTGATAACATCAACATCATAAGAAATATAAAATATTGCATAGCCACTACAAATATCATTTAAATTCAAAAGAGTTCAGTTTGTTTAAACTTCTATTTTATCTGATTTGATTCACTAAATTCAATCTGTTATTAACTATGGAACATCAATTCCTCTTAAGAATCCAGGAAATGGTCAAAACTCCACACACATTAAATTCCAAATTAAATTTTGCAGAGGCTGCAGTAGCTGGTTAAATAATTTAATTTATTAATGAAAGAAATGTGTTATAATCCCTTCAAGGATCTTTGTGCAGTTTGTCACTTTTTTACTCGCAACTGCCACCTCTGGCCCAAAGCGTAACTGCAGCATCTGTGTCAGGTTCGTTCATGGAGCGTGTGCAAGTTCGTGCACAATTGAAGACATGACTTCAAATGAGGTAAGAAAAACTCCGCCCCTCGCCTCCCCAACTGTGGAGTGTGCACACTACTATAAAGGAAAGATAAAAGCTGATAGGTGCAATCAGAGTAAAACAGTCAGGGCTCTTCGTACTCATCTGGGCATTGGTGGAGCATGCATGATGCAGAAAAAGCTTGTGTTAAAGGTGTATTGAAGGATTTTTGCGAAAAGTAGAAGCCAAACGTTTGGCGCTTTTAAAAAATGCACATGCGGAAGACCATCCTACCAGCTCTCCTGCTCGTCCGGGGGAAACGCCTCTCAAATGTCGCTAACATGCAAGCTCATCTTCATCATCATCTTCATCAGTCTCTGCAGCCGGCCTCACTTCATAGACAAATGTCCTCTTGTGGCTCTGGTCAGCTCGGTGGAGCTACAACGATGAATGGCTGAGTCTGAAGCTCAGCGGCTACATGCTACACACACTCAAGGTGTGCTTGTGCAGCTAGGAACGAGCATGCACTACGTCGTTACGGCAGATTGATTGACAGGATTGAGAAAAGAATCATTAAAATAATCCACCCGGTAGACGCAACGACAATTTTTTTAAAGTGCAATGAGTCAGGTTTTTCATAAAAAAGAAAATACTTTTTAATTCATGTGAACATTAAATATCAAGAAAACAGTAAAATAAAAAAAGGCCTTTAAATGTTTTTATTCTTACGAATTTATGGGAAAAAGAGATTAAAATAATAAATTATTGGTTTTATTTTGAAAAGAAAAATCGATTCAATATCAATTCTCTTCTTCTTTTTTTTTTAACTCAGCCCAACTGCATTGCAATTGGCAACATCATAACAACTGTGACTTAACCCAAAATCCAGTCATAACGCTGTTGTTGAAAAACATTGGCAATGTTCCCCCATCCCTCTCTTGTCTGCTTAACCCATGAATTTATAGGCTGTTTTATGTGCATCTTGAATGGACTTGGATCCTTATTTATTTTTAATGCCTCTGATAAAGGAGAGTGCAACCAAAGACCTCGTGTTACACAGTGTTCATTGAGGACACACATACATCCACGGTCCTCGTCTCATGAATCTGATTGACCTTCTCGCTCACTGCGACCTACAGTAAACGGTTAAAGGTGTCGATTAATCTCCAGGTAATTGGAAAGCTTGCTAAATTTCATGTTCTGTCTTATGGTTAATTTTCCATAGGAGATGATAGAATGCTGTGATCTAAGGTGTAGGGGGTTGATGTTGTGGAGCTTGTCGACAGGTGTGCTAATCACAGTATTACGGAAACAGAGCCGTGCTGACATTAATTACGACACAGGGGTGACAAACTCGATCAAGCCACTGCTGTTTCCTATTTAATGGGAAAAGATTGTGAGCAAACATGAGTAGAATGTGGTTGGGAGAGAGTGAGAGGGAGCTAGTTGCTTCGGGGAGACTGTGTGTGTGTGTGTGTGTACGTGTGTGTGTGCGCGCGCGTGCGTGCGTGTGGAATAGTTGGAAGACGACAAAATCCCAATATGTACCTTTTCCACCCATGAAAATCCACAGAATTTCATACTCGAACATTTCATTTCGGTGTGGCCAATCAGCAGCACAGCTGTGAAACTCGGGGCGGCTTTGGCTCTAAAGGCCAAAGAAAAGTAATCACAATGTCCTCGCCCCTGAGAACCCAACAGGGCTTTCATTTCTACCTCTGTCCGGCTACTTTCCTGCCATAGATCCCAGGGGGGCACAGTCTGACTGGGGGGTCATGATTGCAACCACAGGAGGGGTGACCGTTGGCTTCCTCTCTGACAGCAGCCTAATAGAGGGCTAATAGGAGTCCCAAAGACCTCTGCTGTTGTCCTGTTGTGAGCCTTTGCAGGGAAGCAGTTGGAACAGAGGGACAAAATGGTGAGGACAGAATAACAAGCTGATCAGCCTTCCCTCTTTCTGTCTTTCCTTTGATCTTCGCTATCTTCCGTAGCCCATTTGGGACCCTTTTGTCAAGTTAAATGATTATGTACTGATTTTTATTTTATTCATTTCAGCTTTTTCAGAGATAGTTCTCCACATAGCAATGATCTCAATTAGAAAGGCTTTTTAAGTTAGTTTGTCTTTAATTAATTAATGTATTAAATAATTGTTTTGCGTGATTATTTTGCTAGAAGTTTCATTTCTAAAAAAAATTCCATCCATCCATTATCCGAAGCGCTTTTTCCTCGCGAGGGTCACGGGCATGCTGGAGCCTATCCGTTTTCCCACAAGAAATTATGTGAAGGGAAATCATCCATTCTAGAGTAGACATTTTGTCGTAATAAAGCCTTGATTAACTGTACAGGCATTTATGAGTACGAGTACACAACTCTTGAGTTTGCACCTATACCCAGGACCGATACCACTAGTACTTTTGATACATATAATCCCCCCCACAAAAAAATGGCTGATAATTTTAAAGAAAGAGCTATATATCCCAATATACAATTTTCCCTTAAATTTGCATGAAATTAATGGCAATTTTCTGTTCTTTTACTGTAGTTTCTAGTTCCTGATCATAAAACAGCCACAAAAGGGCGGCTGATACTAGTATCAGCCGCCGTCGTGAGTACCGATATCTTAAAATAAGACTGGGTATCGGCACCAATACTGTATTGACACATTATATCGGTACTCACCCATCCCTAATTTTAACATTACTGTCTGTCATGCATGTAAAAATAAGTGAACCACTGTTAAAGTCATAAAAACAGAACTTTATAGATTGTATTCACCTTTATCTTTGTCCTATATTATAGAGAGGTAGGATGCGAGTCAAGCTGCACAAATATGATGCGCAGCTCACTTTGTGCAAGTGTACCTAATGTTGTGTATATATTAAAAATACTTAATTAATTTGGGTTTAGTAGTTTCTTCTTTGGGTCTACTTGTGGGTTGTTGATTTAAATTAAATGAATTCTTCCATCTTTAATTCTTGGTCCTCCGGTACGCATCAGAGAGCAGACATTTTTTTGGGAAACAACCAATAAGAAGTATCCGCAGTGAAGGGAGAAGGAATGATTACCACCTGATCAATCTGAGCGCTCATTAAAAGGCTGCCAAGGCCTCTGCAACCCGATACAACATCAATACTGTAACACCACAAGCCTACAGGGATGTTTGGCAAGCTGCTGGCAGCCTCACTGTCATTTCTAGGTGGGCTACATGCCAAGGACCCCCTTTGTGGGCCACTTAGGCCACCCCATGGTCCCTTAACACAGGTCAGGACAGACAGATGGGCCGTCTGGGCAGCTGTCCCATGGCGGACCAGAGAGAGATAGATACTGACATGGAGAGATGTGCTCTCCCAGAAAGAGGCGTTCATTTCAAGGCCCATCACAAACTAAAGGATGTCTTGCAAGTACCTATTCACTGAGCTTCTTACCTGCTACACATGAAAAAAAAAAACTTCCCCAGTTTTCCATACATGGGAAAGCCTCACAGAGGAAATACGTAAAAGCAAGCAGCCCAGCAGAAAAAAAGTCTATGTACTATGAGGTCTTCCCTCTATGCTCCAATCTTCCAATCTTAACCCCCTGTGTGGTTCCAACAGGGGAGGGAGTGTGTGCACAATGTGTGCGTGTCTAAAACCCCATTAATCCCTTGACAAAAGGTCCCACAGAAAGCTAGCTAGCGAGGCAGGGGGTTAGAACAGCGAATGGGTGGAGAGCAAAAGTAAAGCATTGCTCGCCGCCCAACCCACCAAACCACACCACCCATCCGCAGCTCCCAACGGTATGCTTAGCACAAGATGAGATGACGCTCATTGTGCGCTCAGACCATCATCACCCCATAAAATGGTCAAACACAATCTATGGCCTTGAAGTAGTCATAGTTATTGTTTTCATCAAATTAATTATTCCGTAGTCTCCAGTGATCACTTCTATGGGTGTTGAACTGTATATTTCCAAGCAACATGGTGATGTCCTCTGTGAATAATTCAGCAGGATGGCAACCATTGCATGGATGCTGGGTGTAATCATGGCTAAGCCAAACCCATTACGAGAAGTCCCCGTTGCAGATGCTAATTAGATTGTGGTAATGATAAATAAAAAAATCAGAGGAATCTAATCTAATTTGTTCCCCTTATTTTAATTAGGTGTATATTGGTGTAAGAAAATTAATCTCAAGATACATTTTTTTAATATCATTTTGATATAGTTGTCAGTACAACCTAATTCAGCCTTCACACAATAACCCTAACCCTAACCCCAGTATGTTATTCCTATTTTTTTTATTCGTGACACTTTTTTGATGCTCTTCTACTTTTACATAATTCATCCGATTCACATCATTCCAATTTCAACATATTCAGAAAATTCAAGACACGGGGGCTTCTACTGTCAAATCACGGTTTTACCTTCAGCATTTTTCACCTAAAAATTCCCCATTCATTCCATTTGACGCCAAATTTCCCCCATTATTTATTTACCATTAATCTCGAAAGGCTCATCCAAAATCACAGAATCACATGGTTCCCATTTTAAATTTAAATCGTTCTGCTTTTTTATGAACGCTAATAAATGATTATCAACATGCCAACATTTCGGCACATATCAAAAATTCCCATTTTTCTTCCCCCCCAAAATCCCCATATTAGGACATTTCTTTCCTCAACATTACTTGACCGATTCAAACTATTCCAACTTCAACATGTGCAGATCATTCAAGCAATCTCATTTATTACTCTCATTCACAAAATTCACAAAGTTTTCTAAAGCCCCAATTCCAAATATTTACATACTCACCTCTAGTTTTCACGTGTATTAACCAATTAAAAACGTATCCAACTTCAACATATTCAGCTTATTTCATGTCATTCAGTATCTGCATGTCATTCAATATAATTCCAAATCATTTAAAATTATTCCACATGCTTCAATGTTTTATTTATTTATTTAGCCTTTCTGCATTTACATGCATTTTCTCCAGAAACTGCAAATAGCTAGTTAGTTATTAGTGCCTTAGTAGTGCAGTGTCAGTCACATGGACGTTGATGTCTTTGGAATCTTAAATTGGTCGTATCAGTGGAACAATGTGCGCTGACTGATTTGCCTGTAATCCATTTGACCAAGATGTGATTCACAGCAGGGGGGCTTTGCCCGTTGTTAGTAAATGCCAATAAGGAACAGCCATCACTCAGCGGGCTGTCCTGTCCACCAGCTTGCTCACTTGTTTCAGCTGTCAACCCCTGACTCAAAGGAGCAGGCCATGGGGCCGCTCTGTCAGAGGAACCACAAATGGCTCCTTATCGAAACCACAATAGGACAGGAAAGGCAGGGACACGAGCAGACTGCAAAGCAGGCTAATGTTCTATCAATGTGGAAAAAAAAAAAAGATCTGATGTGAAAACAGTTACGTATTTACAAAACGCCATTGACCGGTTCACTTTTTCTTCCTTCTAAATCCGTGGGGTGGGGGGGGGATGGGGGTTAACCCCAAGTCAGGGACAAACAGGGGTCTGTTTGTGTTTTCCCTTACACCTCTGTGTTCTCTTTGGGCTCTGTTGGAGCATACCACTGAGTTGCACGGGAGGAGGGGTAAATGTCACGACCTTGATGAGGACCCTTCTTTGGGACCACCGCGCTAGCGCTGCATGCCACTTGGTTGCTGCTGGCTACAGCGTAATCACAGCACAGACAAGTGCCAATGTCCTAAACCGGTGTTGTCAGATGTGAAATATAAATCCAGTGACCAAAAACCATTGTAATATGGGACATGGCTGCAATCCAAGAACATCTTCACTTTTGTTAGACGAGTGAGTCTGTTCAGTCTGGAGGAGACACAAAAGGCAGTCGGCGGGTGTTTGATGGCCCTATGCTGGGCCGAACAATGCACACTGTTCATATCCTGCACATTCACAGACAATTAGTCTGACTCTTGTCCTCGATTTTTTGTCACAGGAAGATTTGACGTCTGACACAAAGCATTAGTGCATGCTTTCTTGTGTGTGTGTTTGGTTAACATTTATAGTCAGTCGAGCAGACCCGGGAAATCTGTCACAGCTCTTTGTTCTTCAAGAAATGTTTTTTTTTTTACTCTGCACCATCATACATTCACTTTCTGTCCCACCGTTCTGTCTTTCCCTTCTTGATGTCTCTCTCTCACTCTCATCCTTGCCTTTTTATTTGCCAGTAAACTCTTCAGCCAGCATCCCATTTCACAGAGTCAAAACCATTTCAAAGATAATGGACCTTGTAGATCACAGGATTGCGGAGATGGCACACAAGCATGATTAGTAGTTATTTTCTATGTCTGAGTGAAGTCCAAGCTCTTACATTGTCTGGAATCCAGTCAGATTACAACAAGACCCCTCAGAAAATGCAATAGAGGTGTGTTAAAAGAAACCCCGACTGCCATGACAAGTTTGCTCTATATCATTTATTTGGTTGTTACTAACATAACTATGAGATTCATGTTTCAAAAATAATTTCCAGTTTCATACAATTTATAGAAACTTTATTTGGACGCACGCCGCCATTATTATTTATGTCGCAACGCATTTAGTGCATAGTGACGTAGAATGCGTTCCTAAAGAAAAAACATGCGATCGGTAGTCACCCTCCCCCACGCCATGCTCTCGTCATTCACCAGGCGCATTCAAGAGTTTTGATCGTCCCTTTAGGCTTACTACATCACTGAGTGCTTTGCGACGTAAATTACAAGGGCGGCGTACGTCCAAATAAAGTTTCTACAAAATGTATTAAACTGGAAATGATTTTTGAAAAATTAATCTCATAGTTTTGTTAGTAACAACCAAATAAATAATGTAGAGCAAACTTGTCATGACAGTCGGGTTCCTTTTAAACATTTAGGCAATTAGGTATTTGCACAGTTTTTATCAATATGGAATTGCAGGGTCATTTAAATGAATTGGAATATTGTAGAAAATAGGGGTTTAACAAAAAAACGGTTTGAACCGTAAAATCTTTTTTTTTGGTCCCATTTAAAAGATGCAAGTGCATCAAATCAAAATGAATCTAATCGTTCCACTTTAAAATATATTGTAATACATATTGAATCATCTTTTATTGGAGAGATACTTCTTAGAAGGAAATGGCATATTTACAGTACTGACAAATTCATTCAAATGTTTGTCAAATGCGTTATTTATTGAAAATGCGCAAAACGGACATGCGATTTATGCCCGTTTCCATCTGTTCTTTTTTTGCGAATATTGAGAGGGGACTTCATCAGTGTAGGTGGCGGTATACACCATAGAGATGTGATCCACCAATAATTTAAAAGAAGAAGAAGAAGATGACCAGGAAGCGACTGCACCGTGCGATGACGTCGTATGAGTTTGCTTTTGTAATTATTGATAAACCGTAGCGTTTCTTTGCTGTTTTCCATCTAAAATTGTATTTATATTCGCTTCTTTAACTAATTCCAAAAAGAGTTCTGTTTTGTCCTCTCCCCAAACATACCTTACTTTATCTTCCGACATTGCTTTTGGGACTACAAACGTACGTGTGACGTAATATGCGGTCAAAATGTGCGACGTGTATCCGGTCTTGCCAGCGGTTATTCGCAAAACCTGTTTCCATAGCCAAAATTCGCACTTTCCTTTTTCCGATACGCTTCAAAATCCATCCCCTCCAAGCGTAAACAGTTTTTGGGCGAATTTTGGGCCCTTTTTTGAATTTCTAGTGTTTCCATTCACTTTTATTTTCGCATATCTTGAAAATTAGAATAAAAATGGGTGGATGGTAACCCAACTACAATTGGTCAGATGATTGTCTGTATCGTTTCTGCTTGCTGTGTATCTCTGTTCTTGAAACATCACGCATTAACAGCAACCTCGATTTTGTCGTATGGGATGTTTAGGGTCTGAATAAACCTACTAAAAGGAATAACTCATTGGAGCACTTAAAATATCACCGTCCTCCTTTTTCAACAGGTTAGGTCACTTCCATTTGAAATGCGAGTGGAGCACCTTTTCCATTCTACCTTTCGGGTGAAGTTCATGCGTCTCTTTTTCTGAAGTGAAATCTACTGGAAGAAAGAGCATCTAACAGAAACTGGAGGTTCAACTCACTCTTATAAACAGACAAGGATGCTGTGAATTTTCTTTCGGATCAAATTTGTCTATTTTTAGAAATCAATATCACCCTGCATGTGCAGTATCTACCGCAACGGTTGTGGAGGCACTAAACGCCTACCTGTGTGGTCGGGTTATTTCTTCTTCTGTTATGTAAGAAGAAAATATTGAAGGAAAAACTTTTGTGGTTAGGAGAATAGGGACTAAAAACTGCTCATTTCCAGTTAGATTGTGAATACTCCCGCAGGTGCTCCACACTCGCGAGTGCATTTTGATTTTCCACAACAATTTTCTTCGCCATGGGCCCAAAGAAAGACAACAATGCCACTGGCAGCAAAGAAAAACATACAGTGCTACGAACCACAGTGGAATTAGGAAAGAGATTATCGCGCAGTTGTAACTACTGGCACGAGGACCCCCCCTCAGCTGCAACAACGTGCCTGACATTAAATAACGCACGCAAGAACCGCTTAGTAGTCTAACAATATGCCCAATGTAAAATACACAAACTCAGCACTGAACTAAAGCTAACATTAACATTGCATTTATCATACACTGATGCCATCACACCACAACAGGGAAGGGAAGGTATTTTTATTGTTTAATTACTGTACTGTACTCTAAATGTAAAAAAACATCAATGGAAATTAAAATAGGAATGTTCTGTTTTTGGAGCTTGTGAACGGATTCATTGCATTTACATTATTTCCTATGGGAAAAAATCTTTTTGAGGTTGAACAATTCGGACTTTGAACACTTCGCAGGAACGAATTATGTTCAAACTCCGAGGTACCACTGTAGTTTGTTTTTGTGCTTCCCATCCATTAGCTCTGTATTTGAAAATAATTTAGTTCATGAAATCTATAATGTTCCTACTCCGTGGATTTGGAACTCCCACACATGACTCTTTTTGCTGCAATCTCCAAAACCTTTAGCCTGCTAGTAAGTTTTTGTTGTAACAGCTTCCACTAGTCTAGGAAAGATTTGTTCGAGTGCATCTGCAGGGATTTGCTGCTCTTCAATCAATTCTGTACAGCATTAAGGTTGCTGGGTATCGTGAAATAAGCCCGACCTTGCAGTTATTTCTAAGCTCTTCTTCAGTCATTTTCTCATGAATGGGCACATTTATTTTATTTATAATGTTGATTTTCATTTGCTATTATATACCGACATAATGCCTTGAATTTGGGAGCCCCCATATCATGAACAAGTACCGTGACTGAGTTAGAAAAGTTAGAGATGACTTTTTAACATTACATTAAACTCTGTCAACCACAGCATTCTACAGTTTCACTCTTTACTGTTGAGTCATCAGACTCACTGCAGGATTAATGAAGTGTTAAGCACCTCATTTGCTCTCATTCCTAACTGACTGCTCAAACGGCACATTCCACGTAGCAATTAGGATTAGGAGAAATATACACAGCAAGAAGAAGGAAAAAAAGGACATCTGAACTTACATAAATGTAGCACAACATATAACAGCACTGACCGAACCAGTTGGCATACGGCACAAGTCTCCTTTTCACACCTTTTAAAGTTGAAATGCTTTTCCATGTCTGGATGTTCTAATAGAGAAATGACAAGCAGGTTCTGACATATGAAAAAGTACCGAGCTTATCAGAAAATAAGGGAAATCTAAATTAAATCTTACCGCAGAAGCGGAGCTCAGCCTTTACATTTATCTCTTGTCATTCTTTAACATTATGGTTACACTTTAGGAAGTTAAAGCACATCTCTTAAAAAAAAAAAAAGGTAGGCAAGAGCTGCTGAAGAGATTTTGAATAGAATATCAATTAGAACCTTTTAAATGAACCCTTGGCTTGAATCTTTTCACATTAATAGGTTGTTCGAGAATCCACAACATCTTGCAGGACTGCTTGATATTTCTGATGGCATGTCAAACCTTAGGAGACCTTTTTTGCCTCCCACCTTAACCAAGTGCTTCTATTGTGCACATCAGTTAACCACATTAATTTACATGACAAGATTTTTCTCATCGTAATCATGTATTTAGTCAAATAAATGTAATGCTGCATTCAAGGATGGTCGGAAGTCAGACTTTTCCGAATTCAAACCAAGAAGCAGGAAAGCCCCCTTGAACTCTGAAAAAACTGAACTGTATGAAATGCTTATGAATTAAGATAAAAACAATAAATGAAGCAAAATTGTGAGAAGGTAAGTTTGTTGGAAGTCAAAATGAGTTTTGAGGACCAAAATAAATGCTTTCAAGTCCGAACTGGAAAAAAACAACTTGGATATAGCCAACTTCCAACCATCCTCGATTGCAGCATAACCCCTGCATTAGCTTAAGACCATTTTGGTAGGGCCCCGACCGATTAATCGGCCGCCGATTATAATCAGACAATTATTGGCCTTCAAACATCGGCCAAAACAATCAGCCAACTGAGCCAAATGGCTGATTATTTCCCCCTTAAAACGTTATCGAAGAAAGACGAAATTTCCGACGCTGTGAAAGTAGCCTGAATGCACCATTTTTCTTGCGTAGCATTAGCAACTAGCAAGCATGTAGCATATGTTATTCTGGTTATTCTGTTGTCCCTAAGGGTCCTTTAAGCTGTTTAATGACACCAACGTTAAGAATTACATCCACTGTATATTTAAATACGAAACATGTTTTGCTTTTAAAATATCGCTAGCCTAGAGCTAATGCTAAAAGTGAAGGAAGGATCCCATTCAAATGCTAACAGGAAGTTAGCATTAACATCGGGAGAGTTTTTCCTTCAAATAACAAATACGCACAGACAAATCTTGTGGAAACACATATCAACTGGTGAAATAACACTACGCAGAGGCACAAATTCTTCCCAATGTGTGAAAAACAAATTATCTTAATAGAATTCAATCGCAACTTTCTTCTGTACTCACCTTAATACGTGTGTACGCCATGGATGCATGGCAGCACACTGCCCCCAAGAGGCCAAACCGCACAGGAACAGACACTATTTTGTTCTTACTGTTTTTTTCAGTTGCTATTATTTTATTTTATTCTATTCTGATTTCACTTTCTTATTGTTTAAATTGTATGCATTATATATATTTTTAAACAATCGGCAGATTAATCGGTAATCAATATTTTCTTCTGCCAAAAATCGGCATCGGCCTAAAAAAATGCATATCAGTCGGGCCCTACATTTTGGAACATTTGCACCGATCAAGTGCATGAGGTGTACTGAGTTAAAGTAAATTCTTATTTAGTGTATACATAACATTTGCATAGAAAGAAACCATACTCAACAGTGACTTTTAGACCGCGTGTTAAAAGTTACAAATTCATCGACACTGCACTTAAGTGTAATAAATAAGATACATTTAAAGAGAGTGTGTAAAATTTAGTGGTGAACTAATAACTCATCCATTTTTAAAACCCACATAAACGTAAATTTTTTATAGAATCATAGGATAGAATCATTATATTTATATATATATATATATATATATATATATATATATATATATATATATATTTTGCCGCCATTTTTCTGCTACGGAAGGGGAACTCGGCGAATGTAGTTGCAGCTAGTGTCAGACCCAATGGGTCGACCGCCGTTTACCTTCCACAGCTGGGGGCTGCAGGTGGTTGTGGCTGAGTCCTGTGATTCGGACTTCCGCCACTTGTTTCCCTCTGCTTTGCTCTGCTCCGCTCCAGCTAACTCCTGATCACTCGGTCAATCACTCGCTGTCGCCGGGATGCTCGCTTGCTGTAAATAATAATTAGTCATAATTGGCGGTAGGCTTGCGAAGTGTGGTCTCTCTGCGACATTGTGGTGCGCGTGTTTCAAAATCATTGCATTCTATTAGTTCGCCACTAGCTCATTCACTGCCAATCCGATAAAAAAAATATCTTTGACGTCTATAGTCGTCAATGGCAGTGAATGAGTTAAATGTCACTAGATAATACACACTTTACCTTTAAAGATAGAATGCAAATATATTGTTCTACAAAATTAAATACAGCTGAACTGTACCTAGGCATTGATTCTCTTGCATACCACTAGAGAGAACCCATGTACCACTAGTGCTACTAGTACCACAATTTGTGAAATACTGCTTTCGTTCCATGTTGCTTCTTTATTAGAGTTGCTTGAAATTACCACATTACTTATAAAATGTTGCGATTCCTTCGAAGTCTACGACATATATGAATAATTTTCCATTTTTCTTCACTGATACAATCCAACTTGGCCCCCCTAAAATATGTCGCCACTTCAATGCACACCTCAAAGATTCCATTTTTTTATTTTTTATTTTTTTTTAAGATTCCAATTTAATAAAAAAGCATTCACTTTAACTCGAAATTTGGCTAGGGTAAGATTCTTCTTCTTTTTTTTATTATTATTATTATTTTTAACTCTAAAGTATGTAGTGGAACAAAAGCTGAGGAAGAAGGATATAATCATGAAAAAACATTCAATACGCAAATCCCTTATTCCCAGTCCACAGCTATACACGGTCTCTCTCTCTCTCTCTCTCTCTCTCTCTCTCTCTCTCTCTCTCTCTCTCTCTCTCTCTCTCTCTCTCTGTCTCGTTGTCTTCTCTCACACACACACGCACACACAAACTGACAGAAGTTTGCTTCACATAAATGTATGCCGTTGCTGAATTTACATCTCAATGCCAACTTTTGTTGGTAAATTGAAGGGTCCTTGGGGATTTCTCGCATTCTGTTCACAGCGAGGCATGCCAATGGGAACAAAGTCACACTTAAGCAAAGCCCTGCCAGCCTCAATTATGACCAAAGGAATTGGCTTGATAGCGTTGCAGCGCACAACGTTGTTACTTCAATTTGACTTATGCTTTGCTTATTTATTACAAGCGTTCAGAATATAGAATGTTCTCATGCAGAGCATATCTGAGCTTGTGTTTTTAAGTGTTGGATTTTCTTTTATGAGTGTGTCAGCATTGAATGTTAATGTTGGAGCGAACTCCATCTGCGACTGAGATGCTTTGCTTTTGTTCCTTCTTGACTACACGCCTCAAGCTTCATTCCTTTCCGCCTTCGCCGTCTTTTTCTATGGCTCTCTTTTGCTCTCAAAATTCGTTTGCAAGGAAATACTGGAGCCTGGCTTTCTCATCCCTGTCTCATATACGATAATCATAGGAAGCTGATTAGATCGAAAAGTACCGTATATGTGCCCGGACTTGTTTTCCTTCAGTATGTAATAAACATCTATTTTTTTCCCAATGGTTTTCCTCATATTCTTGGTTTCAATCTGTCTCAGGGGGTTGCAGAAAGGATGAATCAGACTTTATGCCTCTCAACACCCCGTGTGTTTTATTTATAGGGGAACAGTACATTAACGCCTCGGCAAAGTCTTTGGAAGATTTATCAAGCACTCCCTGCCTCGCTTGAGTTGTGAAATTTAAGAGTGCAGATGTGCGTGTTACTGGGCAGTGTGACATCCTGATATGGTGTGTGTATCCACCCTCGTCACAGCCTTGGCATCGTGTCCGTGCTGCGACACGGTCGGCGCGGTTGTCACGACATTTATAATTCAGCTTTATCAATAAAAGATGAGCAGCATTAAGTTTTTATCTGGTGATGCAGCGCTCCTGTCTTCCTGAGCCTCTTACAAGCGCATGACTGAAGAGCACAACTTTCCTTCCCTGAGCCAACTTACAGGCGTCGCTTAGCATTAGCATTCCCTTACGCGATCCTTGTTACCCACGCATGCTTTTAGTAGCTTATTCTCTATAATATCATATTCTGCGCTTCGGACCTTATTCCCCCGCAAGCACCAAGACTCTTGCCGGGAGTTACTATGGTTGTTTTCTGCCTAAATTGAAATAAAAAATATGATCAGCCGTCAACCCAGTGCTATCGCAGTACAGGATGAGAGCGGTGGAAATAAAATGGCTTAGAAGTCCATCGCATGGATTATGTTGGCACTCAAGGCGTTGAAGCTTTGTCTGTTTGGACACTTTCTGTTTCATGCAGACACATAATAACGGGAGATAAAAGAGAGTAGGAGAAAGAAAACTGAATAGAAAGTAATATATGTGTCAGTTGGAGCTGATAAAAGCCTGAAAATCCAATTAGTCCTTTGGTATCAGGTGGTGAGAGTGGGTCTCTTGGGAGACATGTCAGGAAATATCCAGCGCCGCAGCATGTCAATAGCCCAATAATTTACATGCTCTGCTATTGATAGAACACTGTGTAATGTTGAGCTTAATGTTTTTACGGGACTATATTCGGCACCCTTTTTTTGTAAGCTTTGTCCACAACGGCTCAGAAGATCTATCAAAGAGAAGCACTGTACATTCCACACCACAAACGATGAAAAGTGGACCCAGTGGCAGTGGATCTTTTTAATTTGAGCACACTGAGTCCATTCTTTGTTGGCCATAGATGCCCTTGAATTCATTTTGGTCACAGGGCATTCACTGCTGGTTGCAGACACAGCCTGTTAGGGGAGTTTCTTTCTTTTGCCAAGTCTTTTTTGTTGTGTGTTTTCGTAGCTCTTTTTTCTTCCCATACCAAAAGTAAAAGGAATAAAGGCAAGGAGAACATATAAGACATTTTTTATGTATTCTGTGTGCAGACATTTTAGATTTTTCAATGATCATTCACTTTATAAACCCACTATGAATTCATATATCCAGCCATCCAATTTCTGAATTGCTTATCCTCACTAGGGTCACGGGCATGCTGGAGCCTATCCCAGCTGTTAATGGGCGGTAGGCGGGGTACACCCTGAACTGGTCGCCAGCCAATCGCAGGGCAACTATTATCCATCCATCCATCCAACCATCCATCCATCCATTTTCTTAACCGCTTATTCCTCACTAAGGTCGCGGGGGTGCTGGAGCCTATCCCAGCTGGCTTCGGGCAGTAGGCGGGGTACACCCTGAACTGGTTGCCAGCCAATCACAGGGCACACAGAGACGAACAACCATTCACACTCACAATCACACTGAGGGACAATTTTAGAGTGTTCAACTAACCTGCCATACACGTCTTTGGAATGTGGGAGTAAACCGGAGTGCCCGGAGAAAACCCACACAGGCACGGGGAGAACATGCAAACTCCACCTAGGAAGGCCGAAGCCCGGACTCGATCTCACGTCCTCTGCACTGGGAGGCGGACGTGCTAACCAGTCAACCACCGTGCCAGGGCAACTATTAATTCAATGAAAATGCACAAAAAAAAAGGATATACTATCACATCAACGTATATATTTTATTATATAATCGTAGGTCTAGTAATCACTAATTATACTACATGCCTCACCTTCCAGACTGACATATTTCACCGCCATCTTTATGCTACGGATACCCAAAGAAGAATAACTTGTAATTGGTGGTAGGCTTGCGAAGTGTGGTCTATCTGAGGCACCATAGTGTGTATGCTTCAAAATGCACGCGCTTCAAACTTGGGTCGTTGCATTCTGTTAGTTCACCAATAGATGGCACAAATTTGTAGACACTGTCCCTTTACAGAAGATAAAGTAAATAGAACCCATTTTCTGCACCACATGTCCTCCTTTCGTCATGAGTGAACTGGAGCCTGTCCCAGTTGACTTTTTAAAATGTTTTTTATTGGAGAGCTGATTTGATTGGTTTTGGTTATTTGTACAGATTTTCATTGATTTTCATTTATCTTTTGTATATTGTATGCGTTTTATAATCATGCTTTTACCTTCACGTCATTTTATTCTACTCTCTTAACCGCTTTTATCTATATATTATGTTGCTCATCCATAAGGGCTTTTGAACTGGAGGGTCAAAACAGTACTTGTTGTTGGAGTGCTGCTCAGCCTGGCTACTTTCACGGTACCAGCTAGCAAGACACCCAACGTTGCAAAAACGGGTCTCAGTTGGTGGAAACAGGATTGCGTCTAAAATGTAGAATGTGTGCAAGTATGAATGTGTTATATTTATTCATGAATCAAGGAACACGGTTGTGGTTGAGGTCAAATTTGTTGGCATGATGAATCGAGGCATAAATAGGCGATGTAAAAGGGGCTTAAAAACATGGAGTGAGACACACCTCTTAATTAATTAGTTAATCAACCAGGGACTGGGCTTGGTTCATCTTAATTTTTCATCTTGCCAAGACATGGATGGCTAACACGATGCATTTACCTTTGTGATTGGAAGTGCCCTTTTCGTTTCCAGCATGACTGTACCCCAGTGCACAAAGCAAGGTAAAAAAAAAAAAAGGCTTGTTTGTAGGAGTTGAGTGTGGAAGAATGCGAGTGCTGACCTCATCCTCATCAAAGATATTTGGGACTAAAATGAGATCTGTTCCAACGTCAGTGGTGTGACCTCACAAATCGGAAAAGAGACTGACCGGCTTCACAGTTTTATCCATTTTCAGTGTCCCAATACTTTTGCCCGTTTGATGTTTCAGACGTCAGATGAGTTGAATGGCTTTCTCTCGTCAATCGTAACCTTCACTATATTCAAGTCATGTTGAAGTAAAGGAAACGCAAGAGTCCCGCTGGACTGAAGTGTTGTTATTGTCTTTATCTGCAGACAAGAATTGTTCTGGCCACATCCTCCTTGTGGTTACACAATACACCCCCACCCCCACACACACACACATACACACATATGCAACGCACACACTTTCTTGTTTCTGACAGCCGAGTGTCTCAGTGGACATACTTCAGCTGCTGGCAAACTGTTTATGATTCTGGTCACTTGGGTGTCTGTCTGCTTTGATTGTGTCATTAGATAAACACATTATTGCAGCACTTAAGTTCTGCTTGGCAGGCCAATAGTTGGTATTGGATTTTGCATTTTGTAATTATTTTATTTTAGTCTGTGGGGTTTATTCATGCAATGATAGCAATGGTGTTATTTAAGGCCAATGTTTCCTGTAGTGTGTTTAAAAATAACTCACTGCATAGTGGTGCTTTTAATAAATCTAAATCTAAAATACTGAGGTGAGTAATTATTGCACATCATCATTGGGAACATTGTTAGCCTGATGTGAACCTTTGGTTCATCTGATGCTATTATTATGTGTATTATTTAAATATTAGTGGTGTCAAAATGAGTGCGTTCATTTTGAGTTAATTTAAAGTTCCTTCAATGCCACAATTTTTTTAAACGCGCGATTAATGACTACTTAATTACTACTACTTATTACTACTTACAGTACTTGGAAAGCCTATACTGGGGGAAATCCAGTCGTAACGCAGCAGACACGTCCACGTCAAAATTTAGCAGTAATAAATCGAATAATATATTTGTGGAGACTTGGGGTCAAGTTGTATTTTACAATTTAAAAAATGTGCAGAATTTCACAAGTTACTTCACGTTAAAGATTAGATATGTCTTAATATGAAAAGAAAAATGCACTGAGCTTTCGCCAAAGCCCTACAAATAAAATAATAACCAACACAATTATTAACACACATTATCACACTTGTTTTTTTACAGTGCTATACATCTTTTAAATTTTAACTCAATATTTCTATTAGTTTAACATTTTTTCCACTTTTATGTTAACAAGAGTATGAAAACTTGTTGGACATGTTATTGTACATTTAGAACAGATATCAAATTTGCGATTAATCGTGAGTTAACTATTGAAGTCAATAGTCGATTAATCATGATTAAAAAAATGTAATCGCCTGACGCCCCGAGTAAATATATAACTATTACATTGTACAGTTTCTGGTACAGAACACAGATTTGCATATTTTGGCTGTTCTGTTGATTATTTTCTGACTCCTCCCTCTCATATTCGTGCTGCTAAGTGACCTCTGTCCCTATTTCTATCCTGTCACCCCTTTTATCCTTTTGAGTCCGTCTTTCACCTCTGTTCCCTGTCACTCCCTCCCTCCCTCCCTCCCTCCTACACCCTCACCCTCTCACAGGGTGGCGAGGGCCAAGCTGGCCCCCTTCCCAGGCCCATTAGCCCCCTCCTTGCAGCCATGTGTTCATCACCAGAGATCATTACACCAAGCCAATGACACCACTCTAATGCATCATTAATGATTGATTAATGAGCTGAGCTCAGCTCAAACGAGTGCATTTGTATGGAAGAGCAGCCCGTAATAGCTGCGTTAAGGCTTACATCTGCTCTTTTTCACCCACTCGCTATATACGAGTGTGTCCTGTGTATCATTCTCAATCTGGGCCTTGTCTCACAGGTAGTTGAGCTCGAGAGAGGGACTGAGGTGGAAGTGACCATGGCCGAGCTGAGGCTTTCCACGCCCCTTCCACTTCTCCTCCTCCTTGTCCTCGGAGGAGTTCTTCCAGCGGCGCAGGGCTCCGGTTATCTGTCTGGATATCGCATGAGGTCTCGTCTCCAGCGGGACCGGCAAATCCGCAACATGCGTCCAAATATCATTCTCATCCTCACGGATGATCAGGATATAGAGCTGGGTAAGACTGTTATTTATTCAGTTTCAGTCTATAGTCCGTGTCCGTCCCCCAAGCAAGCACATGGTTATTCTGTCCAGGACGAGAAAGTTGGCCTCCTGGCACTATGACAACTTGTTTAGTCAAAGTCATGTGCTCCCTTTGCCTCTCTCTCCATCACTGGCATGAAATAGAAGCTGCCTATGCCTACCATTGTTCTGGTGCCAAACGCTAGCCATCTCCCTACCCACTTAAGTTCTTTAGTCCGTATTGGACTGGAGTGGCTACATAATAGCCTTGGTGACATCCTTTGTCCTCTGCTGATGGCTAGCGAGAAGACTCTCATTGAAAAGCAGGAATTTATGGTCAAGCATCTGTTTCCCCAAACAATTACCATCAGCTTGAAAAGCTTTTACTACACACGAGTCCAAATGGGTCACACTTAAGCAAAAGATGTATTCCTTCGTCCCTGCACACGCCTTCTTCTTTCCGCCATTAGACGTAACGGCTTTTGCGCTCTCATGCCCGATGTTTATATTTTTCACTTTGTAGTTCTTCAACTGCTTTATGTTGTCTTCTAGTGTTTCTTTCATCAATACCATTTGCCTCTGAATCCCCCCTACCTCCCCCCCTTGACCCTCTCCACTGTTTTCTCCCAGGCTCAATGCAGGCCATGAACAAAACTCGGCTCATCATGGAGAAGGGTGGCACCCATTTCTCCAATGCTTTCTCCACCACGCCCATGTGCTGCCCGTCCCGCTCCTCCATCCTGACTGGGAAGTACGTCCACAACCACCACACCTACACCAACAACGAGAACTGCTCCTCACCCTCATGGCAGGTCCACCATGAACCGCACACTTTCGCCGTACACCTCAACAACTCTGGCTACAGGACTGGTAAATGTTGAAACCGATTCAAAATATCCCGTCGTTTACCGTTTTGTAATGTGTATTCTTTCTGGTTTATTGATTAGCTTTTTTTGGAAAGTATCTCAACGAATATAATGGTTCATATGTGCCCCCTGGCTGGAGAGAGTGGGTAGCCCTGGTGAAGAACTCGCGCTTCTACAACTACACTCTCTGCCGAAATGGAGTACGAGAGAAACACAGCAGTGACTATTCGAAGGTACCAATACAAGTCCAATTCAAATTCATTGCAAAAACCAACCCAGAATTGTATGCAGGAAGTCCAGATTGACAAGAAAAAAATAAAAGGAACATATCAATATAACTGTAAAAGTGTGCTGGGGACAATAAAGATCAAATATTTATGTTATTTTTTTTTTTAATGAGGAGCATATTTGCTAATCAATGGCGTCATTTGATGAGCAACTTTGTAATACTGAGGAGCAGATTTTTTTCTGGTTAATCCTGGTGACCTGAAACAAAGGTTCAATTAAACAATAAAAATGATAACATAAAGGAGGAGCTGTAGGGATTTCATTTATGAATATTTCCAGGTTCGGCGGAAAATCTGGCAAAACCTCTCGAGATTAAACGTGACTTCAGTGTAAACAAATATGGCGGACCAGTGGCGATACGTTATGGTTTATTTTAAGCAGAAAAAAACAACATAAAAGGAGTGGAAACAGAGCAAGCACGGACTTTCTGTTGCGCCATGACTGTTTTGATTTTGGGCTCCCCTCTGTACTTCCTCACTGCCTGATTGGCTGCACGTCACTGTCAACAGGCTGCGTGCTCGTTTGTCCTAGTGCGAGTGAGAAGTCGGGCTAAAACAATCCAACAAGGTCAAAGAGAAGCGCCGACGAATGTTTTGAAGACACGCACAGACTTGTGTGAATTCATATGCGAGTCCTGGAAATGCGTCATTAAGATTCACCTTGCACTTACAAAATGCAATTCTCTACACACTCCAATTTCCAGTTGTCAATACAACTATATTGTGACATGGTGCAACAACAACAGTGCATTTAACTGTGTGCAATTGATATTTTCGCCGTAAATCTACTCTTTGTAAACATGCACATGTTTTTTTCTTGAGGGGGGGGGGGTATATAATGGTATATAATGCCTGCGTCAGCGTGCTCTGCCCACTTGCAGTTTTGCTAGTCAGTGTCTACATTTGGCTCGCAATATCCACATTTTGATGCAAAAACTGCGATGCGAGACCGCTTATTTCGAGCCTTGCTTTACAATAGCAATTCTGTAAAATGATAATACCAGGATCTGACTTCAACATCCTCTGAAATGTTTTAGTAGGGATGAGCGAGTACCAATACCAGGTATCGGTATCGTGCTCAGCATTATTTCAAGGTATAAGTACTCGATAAATTAGTATCGCCTGCCCTAGGGTGACCATATTTTCATTTCCAAAAACGCTATGCATTATAACTAGTTTAATGTATTTCTCCTTTGCATGGGTAGAAAATAAAACACAAATATAATTATCTTTTGAAGTCTTACTTGACAAATGAATAAATAATAAACGTAAATTTTGTTTCCATGATGGGGCGAGTCGGGATCAAACCTATGCCCTCCGGTTTGGCAGTGCAGAGCATTACCAGTGAGCTAATGTTGTAGGCGATTGTATAGCTCAGTACCGTATTTGAACACTTGGGGAGGTACATAAAACGACCTACCTTTTTAAAAATAAATAATTATTTTTTAATATAGAACAATAATAGTGTGCAGATACAAAAAAAAGCCCTTTTTGTTCCTACATCCCCCGCGATCGACTTGGGAGCAGTCCATGGTCTACCAGTCACAGTAACGCAGTGCACTCTGCCTCCCATTTGTTGCGCAATGAAAACAGGAAATTTTCATCAATTTTTATTTTTTTTTTAAACTGGAGGCTCGGACGGGATGTAAAAAAAGTGGACATGTCCAGACAAAAGAGTTTGGTCACGTTAGGCTGCCCTCTTGTGACTGTTGCGATCAGGAACTAGAAATGTGAAATTAGAAGAATAGAAAATTGCTATTAATTTCATGAAATGTTCAGAAAAAAAGCTTTTTGGGGTTATGGAGATCTTTCTGTAAATGTATTTATTTTCTTCTTTTTTTGTGGTGTGAATTTTATGTATCAAAATTACCAGTGGTATCGATAGTATCGGTATTGTGACTACTCAAGATTCCTGTGAACCTGAACAGCGGTGCAGAAGATAGCTGTATGGACATCAATGGGCTCTTTGTACAAAGCCACCACTTCCTGAACTCAATACCACTCCTTCATTTCCTGTCTTTCATGATTGGACAAACTGTTCAGTCCAGGTGTGTCTGGCCATTGTCGTCGTGGTTACTGAGGTCAGGATCACCTGGGTTAATCAGTTTGTCCAATCACGAAAGACAGGAAGTGAAGGGAGTGGTATTGAGTTCAAGAAGTAGTGGATTTGCGCAAAGAGCCCATTCAGGTGCAGCATGAGGTCTCTGACATATGTGTGTGTGTTTCCTCCACAGGATTACCTGACTGACATCATCACCAAAGACAGCATCAACTACTTTCGAATGTCCAAGCGGATGTATCCTAACCGTCCCGTCATGATGGTCCTGAGCCACGTTGCCCCTCACGGCCCAGAGGACTCGGCCCCGCAGTACAGCACTGCCTTCCCTAATGCTTCGCAGCACATGTGAGAACATGAGCGACCTTCGCAATGCACGCATAAACTACACTCGCGTGCCACTTTAATTGCTTATGAAGCGTTTTCCTTGATGGACTTGCCACTCTATGGACAAATACTGTACATGCATCTACTTATGCAGATGTACTGTATTGCCTAATTAATCTTCACTAGCAAGCACAGAGATCCATTTTTACATTTGGACATGCACAGCTACGATATACTTGCTCAAAAGTCCTCTTCATATTCAAGCTTCATTTCTTGTCACCAATAATTGAATAACAAATTCAATCATCACGTGTGGATGTTATCTTCCTCCATTCGCAGGATGTTGTTGGCAGCCGAGCCAGTGTGTCGCTCCAGTTTATTTGGCGCACATGTTGTTCACACTCATGGTGCCGCTGTAATGAGCCCTGCTAATTTGTCCCGTTTTGTCAGCAATGATCAAGGAGAGACACGAATGCTGTCAATGTAATGCATAGCTAATGATGACAGACGCATACTCCTACAGAGCAGCCGAGCCTTTTGTCTTTTTTCGACGCGCCATGCTCCTGACTTGTGCTGCTGGCTAATATAAGGTCTGCTATTGGCCTCGCGAGACAAATCTAGGACCAGTAATTAGACTGCTCTTCGTACCTACCCCCTCCTTCCAACACCCCATTCTTTTGATTAATCTAATCCCCTCAGCATCATTAACCTGTGCCATGCAGGCTTTAGGCGCCGAATATTTGTAAATTTGGCCCCAGTGCCTTCATACAAACTTTTAATTGCTCTTTCTCCATACATTTGCATCCCTTGGGTGATTTTTCAGTGTGTCGTGTCTGGTTCTTTTTCTTTTCGCGCCTCCCACCTGTTCTCAACGACCACATTAGGAGAGGGAGAGGCAGTGATTTCTTGTTGTCCTCTGTTGATAAACCTTCTCACCTTGGCACCTCGTTCACACTGCATTACATTTGCTACTGTGAATTAAAGCACGAGACATTAGCGTTTATTTAGTTGAATCGATCCCATTTGAGAGATTTAATTCATTTGCTTCTTGAATTGCCTTGATTTAGTATTGTTTATTTCCAAATAATTAAGCGTCCATGTGGTTTGTTGAGGATATTGATCAAACTGTGCTCACCGTGCCCAAGCCCATTGATTGTACAGCTTTGCATTTTACATGTCTAGCTGAGCCTCCAGTGTAGCATTGCATTAGCATCTTTCCTGCTACTTGGGAAAGAAAAAGGTCAGCAGAAATCGACAAAGGTCACTCATTACTATGCGAATGCAGTGAAAACTTGCAATGCTGTCGAGTGGAACTTGAGGTCAAACGCTAACCATATACCCATTTCTCTATAGAAAACATTAGAATTTGAATGAATCTGGTCCAGGTTCTCTTGTGTATTAAATCGTTAATGGCTTACTTAATGGATAATATTGACTTCCTCACTGTAAAACTTGCGTAAAGCATTTCAAGGAAGTGGAAGAGAGAGTACTGCTGAAGGTGAGGTAAAGTTATATAATGCAACCAACTACACTCTAAAAACAGTTGGGTCAAAAGTAACCCAAATATTGGTCAAAAATGGACCGATCCGCTATTTGGGTCAATTTGATTCAACTTTCTTGGTTGTTTTATACAAAATGACGTAACGGATCAGACCAATATTTATGAGTGGTTTTACACTAAAAGATCAATTTCTTGACTCAAAGTTGGGTCAAGTAGACCCACGTAGAGGATCGGTCCATTTTTGACCAACAGTTGGGTTATTTTTGACCCAACTGTTTTTAGAGTGTATGGTGATTTTGTAAGAAAGGTTCAGAGAGATTCTACCAGTTTTGTGGCTGGACATTGAAAATTACTGTTGCCATGGTAGCATGGACTGACTTTAGGAAATTCAACAACAACAAAAATACTCTGATTTGCTCTTTCCTTTCTCAGAAACCAGATTTTCAAGTTTCCAGTAAAGCATTATTATCTATTCTTCTTCCAGAACCCCTAGCTACAACTATGCTCCGAACCCAGACAAACACTGGATCCTCCGCTACACAGGACCAATGAGGCCTGTGCACATGCAGTTCACTAACATGCTACAACGCAGGAGGATGCAGACCCTGCTGTCTGTGGATGACAGCATGGAGAAGGTAGGAGGGCAAGCACATCGCCTTTCCATGCTGTGGCAAAGAAACACCCACGTCATCACAGACACAGAATAGAAAACCAAGTCCTAAGAGATCTGTGCTTGTTCTAACTGGGACTTTTTAATGTATTCACTGACGCACTTGTAGTGTCATTCAATTCCTTTTCATTTTAAACTGCTACTGGAAACCATTTTCCCTTGACGAGTATTCAGTGGATTTATATTCCCCTTTAGCTGCACAACATGTTGGTGGAGGTGGGCGAACTGGACAACACCTACATCATCTACACGTCAGATCACGGCTACCATATTGGCCAGTTTGGGCTTGTGAAGGGCAAATCAATGCCTTATGAGTTTGATATCCGCGTTCCCTTCTTTGTACGTGGGCCCAATGTGGAGCAAGGTTCCATGTGAGTAACGCATTTTTATGCAAGTTAGGATACACTATTGATTTGATTTAATGGCAGTTGAATTTGAGGTCTTTTGAAACTCAAATCAAGTCCATGTTTTGCTTTTGTTGCCATGCAGTAACCCCCATATGGTCCTGAATATTGACTTAGCGCCAACTCTGCTGGACATGGCTGGTCTTGATATCCCTGCAGAAATGGATGGAAAGTCTATCCTTAAGCTGCTGGACACTGACAAACCAGTGAACAGGTGATCCCTTTTTTTTTTAAGACATGCTAACCACTAATGTGAAAGTCACCCATCTATTCAATATCATACACTCAGAGAAATATTTCAAGCCTAACTTAAGATTAGTAATAATAAAGTATAATAATAATAATATATATATATTTTTTTTAAACATTTTCTTGGATGTCTGCATTCAGTTTCATCCCAAAAACATAACAATGTTTAAAAAAAATTGGAGGGGAATGAAAATTGTTTTTCACATAGCAGCATATTTATCGTGTATAGGTAACCTGGTTATAATGCAATTCAAACGATATAATTTATGTATTTTGAATAAATACTCCCATTATTAGTAATTTAGAGTGATTATACTTTATCAATAAATACATAAACCTGAGGATTATGCATTTCAAATAAATAGGCTTTATTAGACTAATGAATATGTTTGTGTTAAAATTATCTTTAAAAAAAAAGGGAATTTGTCATGTCAAAAAATTACATAAATCTTAAGTTAGGCTTGAAATATTTCTGTGTGTGCGCAAACATGGTCTTTGAAATAGCATGGGGCCAAGCCATAGCCCATAAATGCCACAAGATGGCAACAAAGGGCTACTTTGACTGAGTTATGGTTTAACTAAATTAAACTTCTCACTTCAACATTTTTCCATAGCACAATGTGATGCTAGTGCAGTTTATATAATTGTATATTAGACTGGGCTTTGGCCTGAGCAAAAACATCAAATTGGTGAGTTTTTCAGCAAATAAGAGGATGGGCTCCAAAAACAATATCTGCAAATAGGCGGAATGTAAACAACTAATGGTGACAGTATGTGCATTTACTCTCACTTCAATGCTCACTCTATTTGTTATCTTTTTTTACAGGTTCAATTTAAATAGGAAAGGTAAAACTTGGAGAGACTCATTCCTTGTAGAGAGAGGGTATGTCTTATGACTTTTCTAACATGTTTTCGTTCGAGGCATTGTCCTCTGCTGACAACAGACTCTTCGTCCCCGACTTCCTGGTAGTCTTTCCTATGTTTCATTCCCTGTTCTTGCAGAAAGCCTCTCCACAAGAGGGCTGATGGGAAGGAAATGGCTCAGGAGGAGAACTTCCTGCCCAAATACCAGCGAGTGAGGGAGCTGTGCCAGAAGGCAGAGTACCAGACTTCCTGTCAACAACCGGGACAGGTATCTGGTCAATATAGATCCGTGTGAATTTAGTTGACAAAATAGAATATAAGAGTCACTGTATTGATACGATTTGAGGATGGAAGATTCAAAATCAATATGTGAGAGCGTGTGCGCGTGCGTGTGTGTGTGTGTGTTAAGCACTTTAATCCATTTAGTTTGTACTTGACTATCATGATCTGGCATCTTAAATTTATGTGATTCTCCACATCATATGTTAGTCCTGCACCAACATTACGTTCCCCGCTGTTTGTATTCAGAAGTGGCAGTGTGTGGAGGACCCTTCTGGCAAGCTGAGGCTGTATAAGTGCAAGGGCATGGCTAGTCTCTATGCCCCCCGAATGCAGGCTCTGATGGCCAGCGGTGGTCCCCAGCTGTCTCTTTCGTCCGCTGTAGACGGCTGCAACTGCGGCAACGTGGGATTTAAAACATCTGTCCTGAAGCGAAAGAAACTGCTCACTAAGAAAAGTAAGCTTATTTTATTTATCACTCATGATGTGGTTATGATGAAATCTTATTTTTTTCTTCTTCTTCAGATGTCAGATTTTTACTTTAAATGTCATTACACTGGCTAACAAATTGATGTCAAATTGAGTATTTATATAAGGATTTGAAAGATTTATCTATGCTGCCATCAAGTGGTCGTAAGGAGATATGTCATTTGCCTAACAGCATATTTGCCAAGTCATATTTGAATTATTTTGAAGTACAAGAAAAACATAATTCTTACCAAGAACCTTTGTTTTGTTTTTTTAATCAATATTGTAACCGGAAGCTAAAAATGACAGGAAAATGCTTTAGGGTATCAATAATCATATTATATTCAATACAGTTCCTAGATTTATCAATAACATGTCAATGACATGTTTTCATCAAAATACTCTCAAGAAGGAAAAAAAAAATTAATGTCATCTTATTGTCATGCAAGTGAGACGGCATAAACTGCCGAGCCAATAGTGAGTCTGACTTTCATTTCCACCATGGACGTAGCCTGAGCTTTGCGAGTACTGAAGCTTTGCGGGCTGCCTCTTTGCCTATGCGTAACAGTGAACTGGCTTTTTGGCGAGTCAGAGTGTGTAAAAAGAGCAATTACCCAAAAAGATGAAAAAAAAATTCACTTGTGGAAACATCACTGAATAAACAAATGAAGTGAACCATGTGAAAATGATCCAGTTTGGCTTAATTAGTCAAAAAAAAAATTTTTTTTACCATAACAAATAATTTAGCGTTTTTCATCTGCGGTGTATCTATGTGTGAGCCGCATATAGTGATCGGCAGAATAATTCGATTATTTACCGCGAGATGCCGCAACTTTATCCACCTCTTGCCATTCTATACATACAACACAACAATATACTGTAGCTTTGTGTTCAACTAAACGGGCCCTATTAATAAGAATTGAGACAAGATTGTTATTATTTCAGGACATATACTTTTTGTGACATTTTTGTTTGGTGATTGAATGTGTACTATAGCTATATAGAGTCTGGGAAATACTGCCCTCGTGTGTATATTGTGCACATGACCACGTTACCATAAAAATCCACCCTTGCACACATCATCCTTTTATTTTGCCATAAAAATCTCAGTTTTGTTTTTCTTCTTTATAATCAAATCTCTTTGTCTTGTCCTTTTCAGAGATGAAATCCAGCAAGCCTGCCTCTAGGAAGCGTTGGGCCCGCTCAGTGTCTTTTGAGCTGGACGGAGATATGTACGCCGTGGACCTTGAAGAGTCCTACCATCACGCCGTGTTCCAAAACAACACTTGGACTTTGGACAAAAGCAGAGGAGTGGCGCATGAGGAGGACAGTGAAGAGTTCAGTGGCATGGGAGTCACAGCCCGGCCCACCACTGACAACAGAGTGACCTCACCTTCCGTTCTCAAGGTCACATACAGGTTTGTATGCACGTCTGTGGCCATTGCTGCTTAACGTGATCTCGGAGAATGTCACACTGTCGTCATTCGCATGAAGTGACACCTTTCCCCTTGACAGATGCTCTATTCTAATGAATGACACCGTCAAATGTGACGGTGGCCTCTATAAGTCCCTGCAGGCGTGGAAAGACCACAAAATGCACATTGAGCATGAGGTATGGTCATATTTGTTGTATTCTTACATGCAGAAATAAGAGGGTACCTTATCCTTGGCTGTTTGTGTTATCGTGCTTGCTAGATTGAAACCTTGCAGACCAAGATAAAGAACCTACGTGAGGTCAAAGGACACCTGAAACAGGTGCGACCAGACGATTGTCAGTGTAACAGTCCTAGGTGAGTATAAGTTTAGTTGGGTATGATGGCTTAATAATTAAGGCAGCTCAATATCAGTCCAAAGTACATAAAACAGATTATATAAAAGTTATGAACGATTGTACATTTTATTGACAGCTATCTGCTCCAGAATAAAGATGACGTCATGCTGGGTACTGGACGCGTCCATTCGTTCAGGTATACATTATTGTGCATGACGAAGGCAGGAAGTGTGTATAGTTTCTAAGGGATTTTATTTCCTCTCGTCAGAATGCCAAAGCAGAAGACGCAGTGGCTGGAGAAGGAGCAGAAACGCAGGAAGAAAC
>NC_141248.1:7449959-7589959 GCF_054856555.1 Leptonotus elevatus
GTGGCATGAATTAGCTTAAAGGCTATTTGCCGGTGCTGCTTGTTGTGGAGTTGCATTCATTACCACCATGCAGCACTGTTATCTCAATTTTTGGCTTGAAAGATCATGCAAAAATTTGTCATTCCGCTAGTGTGCAGAAATGTTGTACAATAACAGTTCTGTATATCAATGAAATGCTCAAACAGCATTGTATAAGCTCCTCCCCATCAACATTTTCAGTTCAGTCACATGACCAACACTGGCTCTCTTGACTACATCTTTACTCGCGTTGCAAACATCTCAACTAACTTCTTTTTTTTTCATTCTAACATTTGCAATGCAAACGTCTTGTTGTGTACTTACCACATGTCGTGTTATTGCCATTTTTTTTTTCCGTCACCTTCTTAGCAGGAACAGACCACAACTGGAGCCATGCTGTCTAGTAAACATCTGGAATCCTGGATTAATTTGCTGCGTTCTCTTGACAGGGGGCAGATTTGGGACGGATGGGTCGGCTAGTCACCTGTTTCCATCTTACCAAGCGCAAGAGGCAGTCCTGCCACACTCTGATGACATCACTAGTTTGGATTTTGATTGATTACAGAGCCGTTCACCCGGGCAGGAGGCATGAAGAAACTGAGAGGACGCTCATAAACTCTGTAATTATCAGTCGTTCTTCATCGTGCATTTCATTCTCACGTCAAGATCCGTCCGTCCGTCCACGAGAATTGGATGCTGTGATTCAGATGGGACAGTATGCGTATGCACAAGCCACTCCATTTCACTGCTTGTAGTGTATAAGTATTAGCTTTAATCAACTTCCATCCATGTGACACTGGACTGGAGTGGGCCAAGCCGTCGACTCTGCTGCTACTCATTCAAGATACTCATGTTTAGAAGCTAAATCATAGCAATATGATCCATGACCGTGGTACCCGACATGTCAACTTGTCTCCGCCCATACATACCAATGCGACACTGATGTGTGAACTTTTGAGCCCACTAATACAAATGACCTTTGGCCATTATCTTTTGTGTCAAAACTGAATTTTACTTAATGAATGTCCTCAATGACACCCCATCAAACCTGAGCACATCTCAACATGGCACTATTTGAAAAAGGTCCTAACAAGCCCATCCATTATACCGTCCACCCAGTCCAAAATGTTTGATCATTGGCAGAATGTATATTATTAATGCAATTTATTTTCTCCTTTGTAATGACAATACCACAAAGTAGATGTCTCAATCTAGCTTGCTTGTATACATGGTGCTACAGGATAACCATGCAGAAGTAAACTTGCTGTACAGTACAAGTTTGTAATTGAATGTATGTTGTGCAATTGATATGAATGTTTATAATATTTTTATAATACGGAAGAGGCGGACCTCATTGTGTGAGTTGAAACAAATGGACTACTATCAAGAGGAATGTAGATTGTCCTTTGCGTCTTTACATGAGAAAAGCACTTAAAAGGATTCACTGTGAAGACATTAACCTATAACTTTTATTACGGACACGTTATGTACATGTTTGTGTGAATTAAGCGATCTGCCTATTTTTCCCTCCAATTTTATTTTGTTTTCTTAGCAGGGCATAGACGTGAGTGCTGACAGTCATTGTGAATAAAGTGTTGTTTGACCAAAACATGACATCACTCCTGTGTGTCCAGTAGAGGTCACTGTCTGTCTACATGGTAACTCTTGACTGACTTTCTAGCCGAATAATTGTTTATTTGAGCTTTTTATACTATTAATGACACAATATTAAGTTGGGAATATATCGCATTATAATTGTGATATGTCAAATTCAAATGGCAATGCTAAATTGTTCTCTTTAGTTTGTTGCTTAGCAACCAGATAGTCAAACCTGAAGAGGTGACAAAAGTAATCAATCACGCTAACATAAAACAAAAAAGCATAAGTAGAATAATAATGATGAGATTCGGAGAAGCAAGATATTCCCCGACTATGGCCTTATTTAAGAGCGTTGTCTTTGAAAAGTTAACAAAAGAGGAAAACCCTTTTGCTAGGTTTTGTTGTGCCAAGTTATCTAAGTATGTACATAATTAACAGTTGTGATACATGCTGCTGCCTTTCCATGTTCTTTGTCAATTCCCGGGTTGGGAATTCAGTACTTTAGCCTCTTTGACATTTGTACTACTTGAGTACAGGGTGTGAGTACTTTTGACATGTTGCTAGAAAGTCTTGAGAAAAATATTTAGAGACATGAAAAAATTTAACGAAGTATTTAACGATATTTAGTATTCCGTTACTTCCCTTTAATGTATCTAGTTTAAAGATTACAGTTACAGTCTTTTAGTTACGCAAACTAGTATAACGTTGTACGTTCATTGTTTAGCTTGCTTCCGTCTTCTCCAGACATGTACCATGATGGTAGGGGTCGACTGTAGGCCGGTTCAGTTGTTCAGACAGAAAGCAATCCCACTTCCCCCCCGCATCCCCCGCCGCTCCATCTCCACCCCTTCCCCACTTCTTACTCACGTGCGGGGGCGGAGACTCGGTTTACGGATTCACCAGTGGAGGACGGTCGCTCGACGCTCGCTCACCCTCACCGCTACTCCCCACTCGGACTGCTTGGTGTACTGCGTGTAACAACTTTCTTCCTCGCGACTCGAGCACAGGACTCATTTCAACCTGTTTGCCGCACGTTTTACAATGTGAAGAAAATGGCCGGTACTAGGTAAGTTTTATGTATTTTTTTCATGTCACTTTTTTTTGTGTGAAAAAGCGACTGAAAGTTTAGTGGAGAAACTTTTATTGCTGCCTCGCGAGCAGTTTGCCGCCCACAGCAGACGACAATGGATACTTGCAATGCTTCGCGACTATTTTCACAGTTTCTCAAATAATTGAAGAACAAACATGCTTATGTCGGCAATTATTTTATGACCACTTTAATTGTGACGTTGCTAATGCTTTGAACGTGTAGCACCGCATGCAACATTATTTCTATTATTGTTATTATTAGCGTTGGAGACCAGAGAGAAGCTTGTTTTACTAGCAACCTCAAAACAATTGAGACTTATCAGTGAGCCAGTACGCCTTTTGACCGGCCAGCTATCTATTTGAAGCAAATGTTCCCAAGCCATTTGCTACTCCAAATCACACTTCAAGTGGTGCATTGCAACTGGGATTGGTTGGAGCTTCTAGTTTGAAGTTCCCCACATGGCATTTTCTGCAGCATCTACCAAGGCTGCTTTCAAACTCAGGTTTTTATTACTCTTGTGAGCTTTAATCCACACATTCTGTTCAAAGCTACTGTAATGTATACATTTGTTCTGATGCTTTTGTGACATACAATGATACCGTTAGAGTTGTTCTGTGGCCTGGTGCCTTTCAAATTTTATGGTTTCTTTTCTTTGTGCTATGCATCAATTTCCAATATAGCTTTTGTCCTCACATTCACACCTATGGGCAATTTTAGAACACAAGTTTCCAGTCTATAACATTTGACATAGCACGTTGACAATAGCACCCCCCTACTATTACTAGTAAACATTGAATAGAAAGCTGTGACGCATCAGTTTTCTAACTCAATATATGAAGTCAGTATGTAATTGCTTGTCAGATTTGTTTTGTTTTGAAACATTTTACATAGCCTGCAAGCAAAGTAGAGTGCATGCAAACCCCACACACAAGAATGGAGATTCTGAGATTCAAAACCATAACCTCAGAACTGCCATAAAGATGTGGTAAACACTAGGGGTGGGAATCTTTGAATGTCTCACGATTCGATTCAATCGATTTTCGATTAAACACGATTTTTTTTTATTCAAAATGATTTGATTACCAATGATTTTTGCTTCAATCTATAGATGTGCAAGGAATTGTAATGATCTACTCCAGTCTGACTCGCTAATGCTAATTATCGCGCTACTCACGGCACTTTTATCACTCAAAAGAATGGCTCCACGCTGAAAAAAACTTTTATTGGAATAACTTGATCGTGACTTTTACCTTCTACTCTCTAATGTGGCTACAACTTAACAGTGTATTAGACCGCGTGGAACCACACTGCCCCAAGGTGGCCAAACCGGGTACAACACGAACAGCGCTCCAAATAAAGGCACACACAGACAAAGGCAAGACAGTATAAAATAATTTAAACAAAATTGATTTTGATGCATTTAAAATCGATTTTGAATCGTACTAAATGAGAATAGCGATTCTTGTGAGAATCGATTTTTTTATGGGCACACCCCTAGTAAACACTAGTCCACCATACTGCCTCAAATGTGTGCTGTCTTTTCTCAATGTTTTGCTACATGTGTAGAAGACAATGTGGTCAGGTGTAATACACATAGCCTCAAGGAGTTTGGCATGTCAGGCAAACCAACCGGTCTCTCTTCCTATTTGGTGACTTAGCTGTTCAGCACTCTTTACGTCGTGAGTCAAGTCAAGTTACAGGTCAATTTGATACTATCTTAACGTTTTCATACATCGTCATGGCCTTGAGGGTGTGAGGAGCATACACTAAAATAGGATGTTGTCCTACTGTTATCCCACACGCTCATAATAATATGCCGACCAAGTATTTCCCCAGCTAAATGAATTCTGCACATACACAAGCAGGATGTCCATCCTTGACGTGTTTTGACAATAGACCCAGTTAAGAGGAAGCGATTCTCAAACTTTCATGAGAACAGCGGTCTGTTGATGTGTTCTTTGTCTTTTGAGTTGTGCACTGCTGATCCCATTAATGTAGATTAGTAGACCAACATTTTTCCAATGTCCATAGTGTGCCATATTGACAATGTAATGAGGTTAAGGTGATTTGCCTGAACATGTTTATCTGTACGGGTACGTCTTACTCTTGGTGTTCTGAACCTTTTCTATAGGAAGGATTAAGGTCTGGTTCAACGGTCTGACTTGGTTAGTACTTAATTCTGTGTGATGAGTTACGAATGCGCCTGCGCAAAATAAATGGACATCTGGCTAAAATCATCCTTCCATCCATTTTCTGAATCGCTTACTTCTTATCATAAAATCATCAAATCCAGTTGCTTTTCTCTTAGCATTGTTTAGTATTGTATATCCACAGAAGGGTAAAATGGCTAATTTTAACTCTTCCCTGAAAAAATCATAAATTTATTTTAAGCCATTAGGATTTCATAGTACTTTTTAGGGATATTTTTGTATTACGTACCATAGCGGCCATTTTGGGACAATCACGTGATCTTCGTGACGTATCGCCTGCTAGTGTAAACACGCATAAATCACATGGCTTTAAAACTATAAAGACACTTACGAAGAATTGACAATTTCAAAATGCTGTGTTTGAATTCGGACTTAATCCCACTCGGAGTGTCCCAGTTACGCCCTCAAAGCGTTTGAGGAAAATGTAAATAAAAATGGCTCATTGCCTGATTCCGATAAATTGTTTATTGTCCTGGTTAATGCAGTCATTCCAAATCATGTTGTCACGTGAACATATGTCTTGTATTTACATGTGCCTCGGACGCTTTGATGGCAAAACTGACACAGTCCGAGTGGGATAAATCTGATTTCCCCACTTTCCTCGAATGCAGCATTTTTTTCCCCCTGGTGAAGCGAAAGCATTGGACTTTGGATTGTTGTAATTTGATTTTAGAGGATTGTTTTTTTATTTGAAAATATGATCAAATGTTGTTTGACTACTATAACAATATGCCTGGTTTGTATGCTAGTCACATGCAAAAACACTTCAATACGGCGTGGAAATAGCAGAAATTTCTGGATGTTCGGAATTGTCAATTATTGCGTCCCTTGGTAATTTTTAAAAACACATTTGCGCGACCCGGAAGATCCGGAACCAATATTTCGTGTTTCCGCATGGACATTCATTTTGATGGACAGCAGAGCGGAGCTAATTCAAACCTAAACACGGAAATGTGTCTGATGGCGATCCGACCTGCTGATGGACGTCCGTTGCTGGAGGTAACAACAACACAACTTTAAATCATTTTAAAATGGCGTGGCTACTGTGGGAAATTAACGAAAAAGAAGGTGCTACGGACAAGACACGGGTGCCGTAACGACGTAACAACGTAGGTCGCGTACGATGTAACTTGAGGACTCAGGACGGAACCGGGCTGTTCTGGTGCAGAACTAGCAATGGAACCACAGACCAAGCATCAGCACCAGGCTGTCCTGCATTTCTAATCCTGGCCGGTCTGCACCTTCACTTCCTTTCGAGGACAATTGGTACGTTTCTTTCCCATGAGGATCTGTGGTCAACCACTGACCCCCCGCTCACCCTGTAACTCTACTCTGGGATTAGACGTGGCCTCGTTTGTCATGTCGGTCGGGAGGTTTTAGGGGGTGAGGGCTAGCTCAAAATGAAGTTACATTGGTGGTCTATGTGCAGGGAAAGGTTGTTTAGGTAGCACATACTGTAATGTCGATGATGGGTTGCTTGAGTTTGTCAGCATTTTTAGAAATGTCCATGGCTATTTTGACAACATTATCAGAGGCAACTTTGCATGATTAAGTACTGTTGCATCCTAACAGGTTAAATGATCTTCTCTTGTTTGGACAAGTGACCCCATTGTCCCTGCTCTGACAGCTGGTGACCTGGACGGAAAGGGGCTCCGTGTGTGTAGTAAACACACAGATCCCCTCCGCTCCTTTCCACTCTGCAGACTACGCTGCTCGTTCACTCTCGTCCAGTTTTTTTCTAGCGCACAACATTCACGTGAGTTCCTTAAGTAAAAAGGGGAGGGTTTTAGGAATGGCAGTGGCTTGTTTGGTCAGGAGTGTGCAGACTCGCTTTGTGCAGACTCAAGTCTGGCAAAAAGAAAAGGAGCTGTCAAGCAGTGGTTGACTGATGTAGAATGGTCTCCAAGAACCGATGGTAAGGTAGGCGCTATTATCTCGCACTTCAATAAAAACACATTTATTTTGCAATGGGATCAAATATTTTGGCGGCAAGGGATTTAATGAATGTAATTCATTTTGAATTGTTGAATCCCAAATAGCATAGGAAATGCTAGCTTTGGCTGAATGACTGTCTAATCCAGTGCCAAGGGGAAACTGTGCCTAGTTTTGGATTTGGACAGCTGTTAAAGTGTGTCACCCCAAACCTGTTGGAATCCCCTCCCCTTTGCGCTTCAGATTGGCTCGTCCTTTCCATGTCGAGGCAACACACAGTCCGCACTGAATGAAGTTGGCCTTTTGATCTGACAATAGTCGGCATTGTTCTGTACCATTGCAGGCTTTAGTCGGAATAGGCTGTGTTTCATGGGCTTTGTAATGCATATGACCGTGAGCCATCACGGGACATTCTTTCAACTTGGTAACCATTTGGAATCCAAACAAGACCACAGACTCAACTGTTGGTGGCCTAGATATGAAGGGAAGCTTCATACTTGGGGGTGTTTAGTTTTTAACTAGAGACATACAGACTATAAACTGTCTTTGGGTCCCACGATTATACAGTACGACAAAAACGTTTGAAAATTCATCAAAAACTTAGGGGTGGGAGTTAAAAAAAAAAAGTTTTTCAAGCCGGTGAATCATTAAAAAAAAACCACATGTTCACATTTGTAACAGCCGAGCATATAGCGCTTTAACCAAAACCAGACTATCAAGTTCTTAAAGAGTTTTAGGTGCGTGGGCTGACTCAGGCCTGCCAATCATGCTGGTCTCAGGTGATACCAGATGGCATGAAAAAGTTATAATAGTTACTCATCTTGACTGAACATTTTTATTTTTCAGGACAAGACTGTTAAGTCACACCTGACGCATCTCACGTGTCTATATAAAAAAAAAAAAGTGAGGGTTTCTCTAATTCCTTGTCACGAGCCTCTACCTTTGGTCTCGTTTTCTAGTGGTTAAGCCCGTAGCCCACTCAACGTTTACGAGTGTTGGTGAATGTAGTGAATGCGCACTCCCATCATAGTTCATTCAAGGTTCGCCAAACGTTCTCCAAACGTTCGCCCTTGCGACAAGTAGACGAGCGTTTGCGAAGCGAGTGAACGTTGCTTCCTCGTCGGCGTTTGTTTAGTTCGCAACATTAGCTAAATATACGCCTACCTGTCACAAAGGCAAAGGTTGGCCAAACGTTCTGTTCCCTCCCAAGAAACTTGCTGCTATGTGCTAGCTTGAGTCAGAAGATAAGGTGGGGTTAGTCCTGCCTGACATGTTTTGCTGTGAAAGACGACTCCTAAACCAGCGGCAGTGCACTTAAGTGGAATTGACACTGACAACTGCTACTGAGTGCTGGAAAGATTGGGGGGGGGGGTTCAATCCTAACAGTCTGTCCATTCCCAGCTAGCATTTCTTATGCTCTTTTTAGTAAAGATTTGAACACAACCAATCACAAAACATCCCATATGTGCACAATTGTGTTTGCTATGCTGGCAATGTTGAGTAAAACAAAAGATGAAATCAGAACACCATCAAATCACTCTTACCTTGTTACCTTATCTGACAACACAATCAAAACCAAGATCTGATGCTCATAGTTTAGAGATTTTAAATGCCTTTTGAATATTTTTGTCTTTATACATAGGCAATCATCGCATTAAATCAAATTGGAAAAATCAATGAGGCAAACAGAATGACCCATAGAGCCGGTTTACTATTTAGAAAAATATTGTGACGACATAATTGATTTCATAATGTGCAATGTGGCTTAATGGTTAGAACAATTGATTATTTTTGTTGTCATAGTGTATTTGTGTCATGTTGCTGGCACGTGGCTCTGCTAGCTCGAAAATAACATGTATATGTTTTTAACCTGTGTAACGTTGTTATACCACGGCTGAGTTCCAGACCACAATACTCATACGGCATACGGTACTCACATACGGCAATCTGTGCCATGCGTGAGCCTACTTGACATCTGAAGTCAGGTGGTGTGTTTGGCTTGTGTGAGGGCGCTGATGCCTGCTTAAGTTCTGTATATTTCCTCTCCTCTGGAAGAGGCGAGCTATGGCCCAACATATCTTTTTTTTAATATCCTCCTCTGAAAATCAATCTTAGGAAACACAACCCCCCAAAAAAGATACAATATTTACATTTGTTGAACCCCAAAATTATGTAACCCCCCTTCAGATCTTAAACGGCACAAGCGCACATTTATTTAAAATGAGCAATAAGTCCTTAGAGCCCTAACATGATTTTTATGGGAGTTGCTGGGGAAGAACTATGTCGTCGCTCAGAAGTCGTATTACTTTATTACAGACGCTTAAGGCCTTGGGTCACCTTGCGATTATATAGAACACACACAAAGACCAATTACTCTGCGCGTTCTCTGAGCTTTACTGACCTTTGAGCTTGGCGATACAGCAGGAATTGAAGGTGTTAAACATGAAGGGCAAAGAATTTGTGTTTGACAGGTGCAGTGCATTTTCTCTGTCATCTGAACCATGTGCACACGCCCCCCCCCCCCCCTCTTTCTTTGACTGTTCTGGGTGCCTGAATGCAGAGCAGAGGTTGCTCAACCCTTTGTACACAAAAAAAGACCCATGCACACCTAGCCTTCCATAAAAAGGAAACTTATTTGAAAGAATCCTTCCTTGAAAAAAAAAAAAAAGAATACTCCTTTAAAAGCTATATAATGATACTGTTGATACGTTTGATTGATGGAGCTTTTTACTCCAAACATGGAATAAAAAAATAAATAAATACTGAAACACCGTCAGTTTGAAAATGAGTAGGAAGTTAAAACTAAAGATAAAATCATGTAGGTTCTATCAACTGTGTCGCGATCCTCACACTTTTCAACAAGTACTGTTTATATGGTTGATTCGAAACGTGTTAGAGTTGTTTGAAATTGAGTCTACAGCAAAGCGCTTCATAATACGCAATCGTCTCTGAGACAAATGGGTGTTTTTAATTTCAATAATCATAATAATCAGTGATTGCGTCTGTTCACTATTGCCATCAACAGAATATGGAATGATTCAATCAGCAAAGCACGAACGTTACGTCAGAAAAGTGACTTGTTGGAAGTACACGTCTTTTTTTGAAAGAAGTGCTTCCAGTACCTTCGGCTGCTTGGGTTTGAACTCTTATGTCTTTCTAGTCATTTAAAAGTGAGTTTAATGCTGAAGGAAACACTCCCGTGCACCATTTGGAATGTTATGAGGACGTACTTCCGCCGCCAAAGAGTGACATTGGCTACGTTGACCTTAACCTGAATATTGCCTGCATGTAAACGTAGTCATTGCTCACAAAGAATATGTCACAGCAAATAAACAAATTTGATGACATCGTTTTGAACCAAACTGAGTCGACGACAACCTGCCCAAACCCTTTTTTTTTTTTTTTGTGCAGAATGAAAGTGGGTTTGGCTTGCCAGACTAATTGTTAATAGCTGGTGCTCATCCTCTTTTCAACAAAGCGACTGGACTTGCTTCCAAGCAGGTACTTGAGAATTGTATCCATTAGTAGTTGTACAATATTTAGATAAGCAAATTGCCCAACTTTGACATTCATTAGACTTTGTACGAGGATGTCACACAAGGAAAAGGTCAACTTACCAAGAGCACCTTTTATTCTTCACCGCTTCTATGCGGAATAGTTAATTTGGTAAACTGGTGAGGGTAAACACTCTCTATTTTAAGTTATTCTTTATTTTAGGGGCTGTAGCTAAGGAGAAAGGATGGTCTTGTGTCTCCAAAGAGGAAAATCAGGTCCGTAAATATACCAAGCATGGTGGACTTTGGAACCTGTTGATGTTCTTTGGCGAATAGACAGCTAAGGTTTCCTAGATGAATGGCGAGCTCTGTGTGAGAACTCAACCACAAGAGACAGTCCGAGAATAGTGTTTTGTTGGAAAGGTTAAGGGTCACCTTACGGAACAGTTAAATAGTAATTGGAGTTTAACTGGTGTGCTGTTTTTTTTCTTCTCTTGTCTGGCTTTGGCAAGTTCTGGGCAACTCCATTTCTGTCATTTTGGCTTTTCATATGTTCAGACAAAGTGGAAACATTCTTCACCTAATCGGACTAAAGGAAATATTGTGGAATAAAAGTAGGATGTCCTTTTATAAGGTTTGCGAGACCATTTGTGTTGAAAATACACACAATGCCACTTTTAAAGCTAGTTTAGTTGGTTTTGGAAGCCTGGCACGTAAAACAGTTGAATTAATAATTGAATATTCACTGTTGTCCTTAAAACAGCTTTCCTCTGATTGGTGACTGCTGATATGTTGGCGTCCTGTGGCCAGTATGTTTCTTGGTTGCGTTGGCTGGCTCCATTGAAATTCAGCAGTCTGTCGACGGAATTGTGCCCAGCCACGGTGCACGCAGAGTCGACCACGGCTGTGCGATGCTACGGTCTCAATGGAGAATTTGTTTTCCACCTCCATGGAACACTCTGAGGCGGACTAACTAGTGGAAAGCCACGGTCCCTGACTGGTTCTCCGTTGTAATCTTTTCTTTCTGTTAATCATTGATTAGACAGATAGAATTCTGCAACTTGCACTAGTGAACAATGACACAAGGCTTCATGTTTGCTTGTTTCAAGTGAACGTATTGTCCCGTCCTCTCTGTTTACTGCTGCTGGGAAAAGTGCCAGTTACATTTTGGCATTGATGTGGAACAATGGGGCAGATTCCATGAGCTATATGCTGTTGTTTCCGTTACACTGGGGGACCTGCTCTCATTTTTAGTTATTTTTGGATCCGACTATCAGTTCAGGATGATATATTTATTTCTCCTTTACAAGGAGAGCTCTGGCCATTAGACCTAAAAAGATCAAGGTGGTTAAAAATGGGCGCTTATGTGAATGTCTCCACATGTTTCTTGCTGTTTGTCTGTTTATGCCTGAAGGACCCCAAGGCAGTCTTTTTGCGTGGTTTGTCAAGCTATATTTTTAGTTTCTATGAAGTAAGTGACCACAGCATGCACAAGCTTCTCCTTGACCCAGAAAGACAAAGACCCTGTGTACTCCACAAGTGCTAAGTCCAACCTCGGCTGGATTTTTTACATTTAAAATGCTGTGGATAAAAACTATGTTATGGCCGTAAGATAATTCTGAAAGTTTTTTTCAATAGTTCAGTTGAGTAAGTATAGTAAATTCCATAATATATATTTAATATAAATATGATATGCTGTATGTATTTTAAATACAAACACTTGTGATTGTAGAACTTCCGTAACTTAGCTGGAAAATGACAGTCTTTCAGTTCAACAACTGTGTGCAATAAGTTAATTTTAGATCAATAGAAAACATTTCTGTCAGAGATTCGCTGAGCTGGTGCAGACTGCATTCCAAACCATTTATGAACATTTTCAGGATAAGGCTGGCTGACACGGTACATTGGAGCTTTGCTCTTTGTACTTTTACGCCTTTTCAGTCAGAAGTTACTCATTTTCTTGGTATTACCTCAAGCCTCGCATCAAGAATGAATAAATACCAATGAGTTTTGCTATGCGCTCTTTTTCTTTCTTTTTTTCAAAAGAATGTTAATTCTGAGCAATTACATTTTGATTGCATATTTGTCATTGTGCAATGACAGACAAATCCTGTCACACTCCAGTCCAGTTGTTTTACACAATCCACCATGTAATGACCTCTCTTATGTGGAGTACTCCCTAAAGTGATGTTTCAGGAATTTCTGGACCTGAACCGGACTGTCTTCCTGCTTATCTGGTCGTGTCAACAAAGCCCAGCAGGTTCACAATCTGCTCAAAATGCTGTTTTATTTTTCTAGAGGGAACAGTCCTTATGCAACCACTACAACATGTGCAAGGGAAGCAGTCAGCCATGGCCTCAACCGTTGACCCTCAAAAACCTGGCTTCCTGTTGGGTGTTTGGGACGCTGTCAGGGATGTTGAATTCTCTGCTGTTTCCTTAGTGTCATTGCAGCATGGAATTGTAAGAGGCCACGAAAAACACAGCCTATTTGGCCTATTTGAATACCAACATGGATTACCACACATGTGGTTGATGAGAACATTAAGATAGATCAGATTCCTTGCTTTTAAATGCTTCTTTATGAGGGCAGAAGCAGGATGAAGGCTCTCGGATGCGTGATGGCGGTATTGACAGTTCAGCCTCTCAATACACTGCCCCATTATTTACCATTCTTCCTGTCCAAGTTGCACATCAAGTCAGACTTTGGGGCTGTTTACACAAGACCATTTTACTAATGACGGCAATAAAACATCATTGGGAATGTTTGACTGCATGACAACCAAGGTTATTTTAGTTAACTAAAACTAACGAAAAAACAAAAAACAATTTCGTTAACGAAATAAAATAAAAACGAAAATGCTTTTAAAAAAACGAAAACTAACTGAAACTACATTTTATGTTTACAAAACTAACTAACTATAATTATATCAAAAATGTCCTTTGTTTTAGTCTTTAGTAATCAATTTAATGCATGAGCCTTTGAGGATGATTTATTTTGATATTATTTGATAAGAATAAGGGCATTTGAAAGTGTCACACAAAAGTGACGTCATCGAGCAGCCAATAGAAAAGCACCTTCAGATGACGTTACTCCCATGGTGTTTTTTAAATATTGTGCACAAGTAATACACACAAATAAAACTAATACTGAAACTAACTAAAACTAAGCATTTATGAAATAACTAAAACTAATAAGAACTAACAGAACTACCCTGAAAACTAATTAAAACAAACTAAATTTAAAAAACAAAACTCAAAACGAAATAAAAATTTGATAAAATGAAACATTTGAAAACTATAATAACCCTGATGACAACACTATTTTGAAAAGTAAACATTTGGAAAGGGTAAAAAAAAATTTTCGCTTTTGATAAACGACCGCATCGCGTTAAACTGATCTCGTATGAACATTAAAAGTGGTTCTCATTGAAAACATGCATGTTATGTGTTTAGACTTCGCATGTGCAAGTACAGTGGTGCCTCGCTACCCCGAGGTTCACTTATTTCGGATTCACTATATCTGGGATTTGTATTTGGGTCAAAAATTCATACATTACTGGGTTTATCATGGGTTGTACCTCGCTATTTTGCGAGTTTTTCAGAGATTATTATTATTTTTAGATTATTAACTATTCATACCCCAGGGGTATGAATAATTTCAAATAATATATATATATATATTTCGGTTGTCACATCCAAATTCAGAAATGCTTGGAAAAAAATAACACATCTTAGAAATTTGTGGACACCATTTTTCCAAATTCCAGGGTTAAAAGACAGCATAAAAACACCTTTCACGTTGAGCCACATAAAGTCAAGGCTGCTTTCTTGGTGTGTGGGATTGGACCAGATGGCCTCCCCAGTGGAGAGAACACAGACACATGGGTGGATATTGTGAGGGACACGCCTACATCCTCTCTATGGTGGTCCTATGTTACTTGGCAACAGAAATTATGTATTGTAATTTGTTTACTTGATTAACAAGTACAGCAAAGTAACTCCAGGTTTTCCAGTTAAAATATAGAACAGCAGTTGTTCCCACACTGGCTAATTCGGCCGCTAAAATTGGTCCACACAAAAATGTATGCCTCAAAACTATAATTATTCAATTTGCACCGCCCAGAACCATGTTTGGCCACTGTCCTTGTTTACCTCAAGGACATTTGTTGCAGACGCATGCACTCGGTCAGGAACAAGGCTGCAAGTGAGGAATGTAGAGAGAGAAAAAAGATGGAGACACCTGGATTACTCGAGTAATGGATGTAATAATAAATAGATAAGATAATAAATTCTAAAAAGGTTAGTTAGTGACAGCCCGACATCCCAGTGTTGATAACACCGACATCTACCATACAATTACACACTGGGTAAGTGAGTCCTTTTCAGCACTATGACCACGTTTGAGCCCAGTCGAGGTTATGCCACTAGATCAAAAGAAGTCATAACAACAAAGCAGCACGGCAGATACTGTACATGAAATAATATAGTTAGAAAAAAAACATTCTTTTATGTAGGTATCGACAATTTTTCTTACAGATATCAGAGTTGATATGCCATAAGTGCCACACAGTATATCTGTCCCCGTTTGTACTTTTCTAAAACTGGTTTGTCCCCTTCTCTATTTTCAGTATTTTAACTTTTGGGCCTCGCTACTGTCTCATTTTTGTTGTGTACATGTATTCTGCTGAGTTGGCCGTTGTTACTCTGTGATTGTAGCTAAGCGCAGTGGTTTTTGTGTTAGTGGCACTCGGCCATGTGTATGTTTGTCTTTGTGCCCTGCTGACTCTATGCCTGGTGGCTCACTGGTGTGTGTCCACCTGTCACCTTATTCAGAACAAACACACAAACACCATCACTGCACTGTTGCCTAGTACCTTCCAAATAAACGACATCACTTGAAGCATGCACCTTATGCTTGTGTTTAAAAAAATCTGGATCCCTCACTAAGAATTTTAACATAAAAGGACAACGATGGTATTGATCAATTGACGGTTAGGAATAATGGCTGTTGTAAGTTTACAATTTTCCCTGATGAATATCTATTTTTTTTCTATCATGTTTGTTTTCATCCAGCTCTGATTGGGTGGAGATCCTGGAGCCACGCTCCCGTGAACGCATGTATGTGAACTTGACCACTGGTGAATGCGGCTGGGATCCTCCTCTGGGCGCTCCCGTTCGCCAGGCAGATGGTAACCAGTGGTGGGAGCTCTTTGACCCCCAAAGTGGTCGCTTCTACTACTACAACTCTACGGGGCGCCGCACAGTCTGGCATCGGCCACAAGGAGCAGATATAGTGCCCCTCTCCCAGCTTCAGGCGATGAAGCGCTGCAGCGAGGCCAAGCGGACGGGAGTGGTTGTGGAGAGGCACCAGCATGGGACCACTGGGAGTATCAGCAGTGTGGGGAGCCAGGGCCTGTGCGCTTCTCTGCCTGAGAAAGATGTAGACAGTCCAGAGACAATTGAAGCGGCTTCCAACCCAGAGCTGGACCCAGCAGTGGAGGTCAGATCACAGGCAGATGGATGCAGCGGTGAAAACAAAGAACCACAGAGGTAAGCCCAGATAATGCTGCAGTGTCTGTACAGTAAGTGGAGTGAGAATTGTGGTTTATCGTTCATGGATCGAGTTACCAGGGAGAAATTGTGATCGTAGAATTTGGCATAGTGCGTCATAATTGCTCTCAAATGTTTCTGAAATGAGAACTCAAAGCATTATTTTGACATTTGACCAGCTGGGTCAATCTCAAACTGTGCTTCCATTTTCCTTCAATTATCTGGCAGTTCCATATGTTCCGTGCGTTCTTTTCTATGGCCTTTGAACCAAATTCAACTCTTCAACAAATGGTTGCCAAATGCTGAGAATGCTCAGTTTTACTGTACATATTGCAGAGCGCAGGATAGATCGCCCCTCTATCGTAGGTTCCCTGATGCAGAACGGACCCTAACAGTAATTCATTCAAAGATCCCATCATATGCTTCACGTTGTGGCCTCATCTAAACCACCATCTCCTCCCTTTAGATTCCACACATGCCACTTCTGTTTCGTCTGGCAAACGGCCACGGCAACTATCTTAAAAGTGTCCTTCTGTGTGCTGACCGGCACGCTGAGCTGCTCTGCTCCACTGCTATTTTATTTTCCTAAAACAAATCTCGGCTCCAGGCCATCAAAGACTGCAAGGCCTCTTAAGTATGAGAGTCTGTGCGGTTACATGAGAGGCAAGTGAGAGAGCATTCGTTGCCTGTGATTAATAACAAGCCGAGACGCTACATTCCAGCTGCATACAAACAAGGCAGCCCTGCTAAATTTTCAAAGGCCATGGTGAGGTTGGCTCTTTCACACTCTTCATTTGCGTGGCCTTATCATTTAGGATTACATAGGTTTACAGGAGGAACTAATTGCTTAGTCATGCCTTCAGAATGAAACTACTGCAGACTTTGCTGTATATCTTGCAGTATGACGAGTTCAAACTACCCACTGGGTCCCACTCTGCCCTGGTGACTCAAGCGTTCCCAGAACCATTTATGTTGATTCCTAAAACAATGGTCAGTTGTTTTGCCCACCGGGTCTTAATACTGTATTTTTGCCATATGGTCCCCTCACATGCTCACCAGTCAACATATCTTGGTAAGTAATTAGAAGCCATGTCAAAATTCACAGAGAAGATGAAATATGACAACTCTAAATAGATGAAAAATAACATTGAGACATGCTTGTTTTCAGTCAGGGCTACCCCTTATTGATAGTGACATGGATGGATGAATGAGTGAGGGAGAAAGATAAAATGAGATGAATATAAAGCTGTAATTGTCACAATGGTTTAAGATTTCACATAATCCCATGTTTTATCGTATATAGCCTCTGATGTAGACATTATCATAGTCTATTTTGAATGTATCTTCTGTATTAAATTACTCTTTCTGTTTACATATCTTTACTGCTGAGATCTCAGTCGAGATTGCAGTTTTTGAAAACAAAGCCGTTCTCTGTGGAGCTTTGACATGCTGGTTGTTCCACTACCAGTTTCCTTTTGTTTTTGGATATTAACATCTGCTTATAATAGATAAGACCGTTTCAAATGTTTCCAAACAGCACGCCAGTGTGTTATTTTAAGTCGTTTATGTTTGGTATCTTTCCTTAGCTAGAGGACCTGATCTGTTGCTCATCGGCTAAGTTTTTATCACATGTCCTTGGAATTGTGGGGCACTTTTAGCCTTTGGAGCTCATCAGCAACATGCTGTAGTTTACACAGGTAAACATGTCTGTCACATGTGGTTACTGGTGCAGGAAACGCGCAAAGTGATTGCTTCCCACGATGTAGAATTATGAAGTGTTACTCACAACCTAGCTCAAAATAGCTGCATTGAATTTCACCCTCATTTCAATTTGTATGTGTCTGTTTATTGTTTTGAAAGAAAGGAAAACATATATGGGTATTCACGACATATAGTTAGTGGGACAAGTGTGTGTGTGTGTGTTCCCTCCACAGACCTTCAAGCTTCTGGAGAGCTGCACGAGCTGGTTCATGGCAGTTTGGTTTAAGACGGCCCTACGTGGTTCACCTATGGGTCATGTTCTCTTTAGTCTTATGGGCAAGTCATGGGTGTATAATGAACCGCTAAGAACAAAGGCTTACACTCAAAACCCACCGGTTCAAATCTCAGGGTCAACGAAAAGCTTTCTCTTTCGCAAGGAAGACACGGCATGGTAAAAAACTGAAATATTTGAAAAATGACTTGTATTTTGGCCTCTCATTAGAATCAGGCAATCGTGAACACCTCTCCATGATAACTCAGGTTTATTTTATCATACTTGTGCCACATTGAGTTCAGAGGGATTTTTCAAGGAGTATGAGTAAGAAAATGTGTAAAAATCCAAAACAAAACTAGCTACCGGTACTCCCCATGTGCTTGTCTGGCAATGAGTCATGTAGAAGTAATCGCCAGTTGGCTCATTTAGGAAGCAAAGGGTCTTACATGTTTGATAAAGTTCTGAATGAGTCACATTTTGTTTATGTGTACAGAGGGACTCTTTCGTGCCTTTCATCTGACGAGACTCTAAAGGATATAACCACGGCAGTTTTATGTTCACTGGAAATACATGTGCTTGTTTTATCTTAGCTTCTGGTGTGGTTAGCTCATTTTCAGCTTTTTCCACATTATTTTGTTGTGAGTGTGTCTATAATCACAAATTACTGTACATTTCAGTTAAGTTAAGTTGAACCTAAGCAGTTTGTCCTGTTAGAGCTTTGGTCTCGTTTTTACATCTTCATCGGATGGTTTCTATTGTGGCTTGCTTTTAAAAGTTTGAGATCCTGCCGCCCACCAAAAAACAAAACAAAAAAACTACTACATGGCAATGTATCTTAAACACTATTCTATATGGCTTAACAACAAGAAAAAAAGACAGGCAATGTGACTGCCACTTATTTTATTTATTTATAGCTCATTTCTATTTCTGGTTTACATGCTATTGAGACTATTTTCGCATGTTGAACAGTGTGCTGTATGTAATAGGATCTATCATCTCAAAAAGAGATGCAGATACTTTCAAATACCAGAGGTGGGTCTCCTGGGGTGTGCTTCCGGCCCAGCTTGCCACTCATCACACCGGCACCCAGGCAGCCAGAGCCAAAGACATGCACAGCTGATAGACATCTTGGCTCACTTGGAGGTGTGTCACTTCAGCTGTTGTGCGACAGATGGTTGTCAGGAGATGTTTTTAAGAAAAATCTGCTTAAATATTTTATTTTTTAGAGGGTCCTGAATACTACATTGTCCTCATCAAAATCCATTTGTATTTTCCAGTTTCTTTTCCACACATAGATGCCCTTCATCCCATTGGCCAGTGTAGCAAAAGCTTGGCCTATACCAGGGTTCCTGCGGGGTCTAAAAAAAGTCTTAAAAAGTCAAAAATTCAAAAACGTAAATTATAGGCCTTAAATGTCTTCTTTTTTCTTTTTTTTTAATACTCATATTTTCATCCCAGGTCTAAAATTTAATTTACCCAAGTCTTAAATTCTTATATCCGCTCCCTCCATTCTGAGAACTGTGTAGAAGAAGAAAAAAAGTGCCTTATGTGTTGTTCTTTATACTGTCTGCGTGCTGAAAAACGTCCACACCAAAAGCAACAGGGTGCATTTCAGGGGGGTGCATTTGTATTGTAGTCAATGTAGTTTGGGCGGGCAGGTAGTTCGTAGCGGTTAGCGTAGCATCTAGCTTGTTGCATTCTGTTCACGGCAAATCGTTTTTAATTGGGTGGGGGTCGCTGTCTGTGCCTGTATTGAGATTGATCATCTGGCAGCATTCTCCGCAATTGTATTTGTCTTTATTCATTATTAACATCTTTGATTCGAAGTTAGCACATGACGCTAAAGAACTCTTTAGCGGCTCTCTTCTTCGGTTGTCTATGAAGTACGTCATTATGTGGGTGCGACCCAGTGTCCCACCAAGTGTTCAGACGGAGACACTGCAGTTTGTGTGGAAACTGGTTAAATGGGACCTACTTTAGGCACGCTGTTGTATTGAATTTAATTATTTGGACTTGCCTTGAAACATGTGACATTTATATGCCCACTAGGTATTTTACTTTTATTTTGTTTACGTATTTAGTTTTGAAAAAAAAAATTTTTTTTGCAATTGTGCCTATAGTGATAGTGCACGTTGAGGTGGCCAAAATAGGGCGACGCCTTGGTTCTATCGAGGAAACTTTTTCCATCTCCATGCTGAGGCCGCATGACCTCACTTCTGAGGGGGACTAAGCAGTGCAAACGAAGCCTTGATGGTTCTCATATGAGGTTTTTGGGTTAAATCCACCTAAATTGTTATACTGCATGACTTGGCAGCCGCCTGAGGAGACTGATCAATTTGAGTGTGAATGTGTAGGGCTGTCTATTTAAAACCCACAGTCACAGCCTCATTTTGAGATATGTTATGCATAAAACAGTAGAAAAAAATAGAATTATAAATGATGGAAGGGCACCTTTTGAGCACAAATCAAAACTGATAAACCTATCTGTGTTAAGGGGACTCTGCGGAAAGCCTTCCAACAACAGATACTCTAAGTAGGAAAGAATGGAGCGAGACTGCTTGTGGCTTGGTCACTATTTGTTGGTCAGTGATACGACCTGATCACAGCATTGCAGAGACATAACTATCTGAGACTGTGTGGGTGTTAGACACTAGAGCTGCTAAGACTAATTGAAGTTTGCTGACCGTTAAGTTGATTTGCTGCCTCTGAAGCCAATCAGATTTCTTACTATGCAGGTTTTCCAAAGGGCCTCTAACTTCATTTCATCCTATATTTCTCTGATGCATAAAGGTCTCACATGCTGACGTAAGGTCTGAATAAGGGTCATGTACACACTACTAATGTGCCAAACCAATTTTATTTATATATTTTTAACTAAATGTCGTCTCTAGAATATTAAAACATTTTCTTCAGCTTGCATCAAATTATGTTAGAACTGAGTCGAGGCTTGATTGGTGTCCTTCTAAAGCATTTTTGACTAACTGAATGTCAAAGATTCAGGTTCGGCTTCAGTTCTCTCCTCCCCCTCCTTGCACTCTTCTAGTCGTTGTCATTTACAGAGGCGTCTCCGTGACGATGGCACAGCCATGCATTGTGTGAGACTCCCCACACAGCCACAGAGGCCACTTGAAAGAGCCCTGTGGAATGCCAGCCTTCTCACTCATTCCCTTGCTGCACTCTCCCACGACTAATCCCCACCCCTTCTCATTTACACATGCCCTTACCGTCCTCTTGTGTCTCTGGGCTCCCTCACCCACACATTTGTCTCCAATTTCCTGCTGGTTGCATTTTCTCACATAAGTCTCTTTTTTTTTTTTTAGGGCTTTGTAATCATATTTTATTTATCTGACCCCAAATTTATGTAAAAGCACAGGTTACTCTATTTTCATGATTGTGATAGAATATGCCAAGCAAATTTACTGTTAGTTATTCATTGGCCACCATGTGAGATTGATGAACATGAAATGACAGCAAAGTTTTCCATTGGTCAACAGCAACAACAGTTCTCAAAGTGTACATTACATTCTCATCAGTGTCGAAGTTCTGGAACAATTGGGCAGAGAAAGCCTTTTTTTGTCTTTTTTTTTTTGCTTGCCAATTTCTGAGTCTATTTTACTGACTCATTGATCTCATCACAGAACGCAATTAGGTTGCTTTTCAGCAGCTACCATTGTCATTTTTGTTTCTGTATGCACAACATCTTTTCAAAGCACGTCCAATATAATTTGCTGACAATGGTGCTGCTGACTCACAGATTGTTTATGTTGTTTTGTTAGCCTATGCTGCTTTACGTTGGCAAGAGTTTTATGCACATCAGAATAAGTCAGCAAATGATGCTGTAAAAATGACATTTTCTTTTAAAACTCAAAATGCCATAAGACATTCATGGCAACAATGTCAATCAGAAAAACTTAAGAAAACTTACATTAAGCTTCATTTTGTCTGTAAACTTTTCTGGATGGTCTAGATTAAGACAGGAGTCGTGACTTTGAGAAGGTTTGGTCTAGGTTTAGCAGAAACACAATATGGATACACAACTTAATCAAGTACTGTAATTAACTTTTAATGTCTTCCATTTAAACAAAAAAAGAAACCTCTTGTGTAGGGGTGCAACGGTTTCAGAGTTTGGTGCACGTATAGTCAGAGAAAAAAAATGCGGTTTTACGGTTATTCTTATAGACAAAAAAATCACATCAGCATTCTTTTAAAATGTTTATTTTTAACAACAATAAATAACTGAAAATAAATAAAAAAGTTGCTGCCTTTTAAAATAAGAGCCCGTTGGCTTTTAAAATAGGGCCTGGGTACTATGTATAACAAGTGGATGGTATGTACCCTCTTTTTCTTTCATCTTAAAAAAATAATCATCTTTTTCTTTCATCTTTCCATTTCAATCATATTTACAGGTGAAATGTTTGTCCACAGCCTTTAAACTGGCGATTTCTGGCGAGAAAATTTAAACTCCCCAATGCACCTTTAACATGACAAACATTTTGATTAACCATGGCGTGCTTGAAACGTATTTCCTACGATGTTTGTCCCATGTTTTTCATTGGTCTGAATTGGTTTGATTCATGGTGATCTCATCCAAAAGAGATACAATGTTGAAATCTGCTGGCCATAGTGTTTATTTTTTAGCTTAATGATCAAACCACAGCTGTCAAAGACTTCCCTTTGCCCGTTACAATGCTAAAACGTAGTGACGGCAATTGACGTCAACAGCGTTACTTGTTAGGATTCCTGTTGTCTGCAATTGCCGTTGACTGTTTTTAACATTTGCTTTTAGCAATCTTCTTGCATGACAAGTATCGTGCAAAATGTCATGCGCTCTGGCCCACCAATCACTTTTTTCTTTCATGCAAGTTTTGTTCATCCGCTGATACGTTCTTTGAAGGCGGTGTGGTTTTTTTGTGGAAAGCAAGGTGAGGTGAAAATGTTAATGATTTGTCATTTTCAATTGCAATGTAAATTCCAGTTAATCATAGATAATATACAGTAGAGATGGATTGTGTGCCGTAGATATTTTTCATATTTCCTTCATATAAATGCAAGGTCTCTTTTTAAAAGTAGCATGTAAAAAAATGTATCAAGATTAATTGTTGTCCTCTGAATCATTCGTGAAGCAAATGGAATCATGAAGCTGTGAGATTCTCTCTTGCAGTGTCTGCGGTTTATGCACCTTAAAAGGAAGACCCCTCTTCCCTTCTACCAATGATTCTACTCCTGCAGGAAGTGGCTGTTATGGTCATGTAAAGAATCGAATCCGCCTACCAAGAATACAGAAGGGAGAGTCATGTGTGCCTTTGCATGAACCCCAGAGGTTGATTTGTTTGAGGCCTGATTTGGATTTTCTTATTGGGGGTCTCGTGTGATGTCTGTTCTCTTTTTGGTCCATCAGAAGAACTTTGATGTTTCTTGGATGAGTTACTCAGGCCAAACGCATGCAAAGTCGTCAGCTATGTGTTAACTGTTAAGGTGGGAATAATTCTGTCATGTTTGTCTCACCTCAAACAACTCGACATGACCACAGTGACAAAACATAGCATTCTTCAAAGAGTGCAAACAGTGGCTTCTCAAGGTCACAGCTGTCACTTAACAGCCCCCCTTAACCCCTACGTTACCATACAATGTCACACTTACTTGTAACAAACAGTGGTGCTTTGGATTGAATCCCATTAGATCTTCTTGTTTTCACGCATGTCTGTTTCCTGTAGTGTATTAGGCGGTAAACTGTCTTGGTTGGTGTCTGTGAAGATAGGGCTGGGTGGTGTCCCAGCAGCCGTGGTTGTTTTGGCGAGGTGCCAGGTGGCGTGGACCCAGCTGTTTATAGACATAATTTAAATGGTGGGTCTGTGCGACCGTTTGAAGACCAGAGCCAATCACACTGCTGAAGTGGTGTGACTCAAGCAGCGGGCCAAGAGGAAGAGAGTGAGAGAAGGTTAGTTTTAGCTATGAGGACTTAACGGAAGTTTGCCGTTGGACTTTGGACCTCAGGGGAATTGTTTCAGCATTGTTCCAGAGATGTGGGAAGGAGCGGGGGGGTAGGCGGGTCACTTCGCCTTTATTCCCTCCTCTTCCTGCCGTTACGACCCAGTTCTCAACTGATTCCTAGTGCTCTTGGAAAAAGAGAAGCCTTTGAGTCTGAGTTTGCCATGATTCTGTAACTGTATTTACGTTTGGATTAACACGACAGGAGGTGATCAACTTTGGTCTAATTAATCAGGTCAGTGTTGAGTTCAGGGTATTAAGGTAAGTGTGTGTTCCACTTATGGCCTCATGTATGCTTTTGCATGTATGCTGCATCATGTTTATTCCTCTCACCTAACCACCTTCATCTCCCCATTTAAACTGAGTTGAGAAGTTTGCTTAAGAGGGCAAGTGTGTTGAACGAATCCTAAATCCAGGGTAAGATTATGATGCTACAGACGCACAAAGACAGCAGACCAGAGTAGTTGACCAGATTCATGGCAGATTGCTTGGCAGTAGCTCAGCCGACAGCCGCTCAACCAAAAGGAGAAGAATTAACCTTTGGACCTAACCAAAGGTCTTTTCAGCTGAGAGCTACGGCAATTCTAACTTCTCTAAAGGCCTTTACTTTCCAAATGCTAATTTGGTTTTGTTCTACTACAGTCATTTATATGAACAATAGACAAACGTGAACATTCATTTGTCCTGGGATCTTGTTTTGCACCATTAAATTATTTCATGTGAACCAATTTTATAATTTGCCATCTTGCTTATTGTTATTTGTCATTTTTGATTTCCTATTTAATAAGAACAAGGCAACATCAACATCATTACTGAACCCCCAGTTGCTCCTGATGCTGTGTCATCAGTAGGTGAATGAGTAGTCGAATGTAAAGCACTTTGAGTGCCTTGTAAGGTAGAAAAGCGCTATATAAATGAAGTACCATTTACTTAGTGCATAATGACAATAATGTTCACAAAAATTAATGTAATTCTTTGGTCATTATCATTTACATGTTTTTTGGCACATGTCTCCCTCAGGGATGCAGCTCAAAGATGGCAGCCTACTCCTGGTTCTAAGGCAGCATTGTTGGTAAAAGTGAACAGCATGAGTCGGAGCCAGCCGAGTCCAGCTTCACAACAGCAAGTCATCCAGCAGAGTGCACTCAACAAAGCCAACACTTTCACACAGCAGCCATCCAACATTAAGGCCCAAGGAGGATGCTTAGGCCCCAGCCAGGGATATAAAACTGCCCCGTCAGGTAAAACAGCACCTGACCCACGTCAGGCCCATCATCTGAGAAAAGCCAGTAATGGCAGCTTTTGTTTAGTGACGTCAGACAGTGGTCAACCCAGTCCACACCTGCAGAGGTCGCAGACCAGCACACCATGCCCAGTTTCACCCCAGTATGCTTGCAGTGCCCCAATCTATGATGAGCCGGTTACAGACTGTCCCATATATGATGAACCCCCAATAGACATGGAGGTAGAAGGAGCACACCTTTTCAATGGGCAACAATTGTCTCGCCTGACTCCCTCCCATAGTCTCCAAAAACCAAGACTAGTCCAGCATGCCGGTCCATCTCTTCCAGGTTCCAGGCACAGGAGAAATCCTTCTGCCTCTGACTATAGCCCAGCTGGTCTGGAGTGCATCAAACATATGATCAATGTAGACCCCAAGCAGATCCTATCTGGCTCTCCTGGAACCACACGCACCCCCTCACCAACATCCCGGCAGGACCTTGTCCCAACCCAACCTCAGTCGCAGGCTCACTCTTTGCCCCAAGTTCGAGGCCAGTTGCGGGACCGAGAAGCAGGGACCCAAGGCCCAAGTACACTGGATAAGAAACAGAATTGGCGAGTCCTGGAGGCCACAGTTCAGCGTGCCATGGAGGCACGGCACAGTAGGCAGAGCAGCCACGCTTCACAGGATTTTACCTCCTCAACACCTCAGGCAACGACAAACTATCAAGACTCTGGTTACTCCACTGGGCCCTCTCCGAGTTTGAGAAGAAAGACTAGGAGAAGGATGGGAGCCGGTGGAGGTGCAGGAGGCAGGCCTGGGTCAGTAGGTAGCAATGGAGAGCTGTGTGCCCTTAATGAGAGACTGATGGCCGAGATGAGGGAAGTAGTAAGTCGCTCCAACACCATGAGGGAGGTGAGAGTGGGGCTGGAAGAGGAAATAGGCGAGAGGGGGCTAGTATCAAGGACGCGCTCCCCCGTAGACTCACTAAGGTGGTATGGAGGAGGAGGGGGGGTGTCAGCCGGCAGGTGCTCATCTCGGGAGGACATCACTTCCCACTCACTGAATAAGTCGGGTAATGCTGCTGTGACTGCTCTAGAGATACCAGGGAGACAAAAAAGGACATATGAAAAAGTTGATACCTTGGAGATGAGCATTACTAGCCAGACCAGCCTGTCTTCACCTGAGACTCCAGGACCACCCTCCCAGGTAAGCCCCACATAAGCTGTGTGTCAAACAATAGACAGAACACGAAAATAAATACATCTGCATTAAACATATGTGTGCACTGGAATTTCAGTTCAAGTCTGTCACTGCACATTTGCACACCCAATAATTTCCCCACCTTTTTACCTGTTCGCTATCCTGCGTGGCTTAGACATGAGATGGGAAGGTTCAAGTCGACCTGGGAATTTTCTGTCTACAGGCAAAGGAATTCCTACTGTTACATCTACGAAGCACTCATTTCTTGGGATGCCAGTGTGAAAGTGACTTAAGGTTCTAATCCCCATTACCAAATATCCCCCTGATTGGCAGGGTGTCCTCTACAGACCAAAATGGCTGGGGCGCCAGCATTACCTGCCATCCTCCATCTGTCCTGCTCTGTAGGTACTTTGTACTCATATGCCAGCTCTGTGCTTGGGCATTTGGGGTCCATGCCAAAGCGTAGTTTCAGGACGTAGCCTCACTTCTTCAGGAAGGAGAGACGCTGTGGTCCATATGGTCCAGGCTTGGCAGGGAAAAAAGTAGAATGTAAAAATGCTAGTATTGAGCTATATTGGCCAAAGAGCACCAGGCCTTACTAAGTCTGTTCTGGAATATTTTTCAGACCTGCTGGCCAATCGCTCACACCCCCAATAACTGTAGTGTTATGGCTCACTAGTTACAAGATTGATGAATGCCATATTTTTCCACTCTGTTTTTCCTATAAGACCTTTGACTGACCTTGTTCACTGAAAACATAATGCCATTTCCACCAAACGGATTTGTTTATATATATATATTGATTTATTAGCTATGACTTTTTCCAAAGAGTAATGTAAAAGTTCTACAGCTTTTGTTCCTTTCCCAGTTTAAACAATAGGAATGTAAAGGTCCTACCTTCAAAAGTGTTCCAGTCCAAAAACAGTTGAAGAAATTTGGCATGTTGCTCGCTGCTCCACATTACATTGGAAAACAAATTGAAAAGACTGGTCATCATATTACAGTAAATTAGAAGTTTGATTCTGGCTCACTTTTAATGTTGTTCTTGGCTGTTTTCAAATTTGTCTGGATCACTGCTTTCTCCATTTTGGGCAGTTCTTAAAGTATGTCTTAAACCTCGCCGCAGGGATCACAAGGAGGTCTTGATTGTAGTTTTGGTTTTTGCAGGATCATGTGCCCATTAGAGTGAGAGCAGTTGAGGGATTTACAAGCACTTTTGTCAAGACACCTGCTGCTGAGAGCATGCATGATTTTTGGAATGGTCCGTGGGATAATTTCAGAGCACGTTAGCCTGGAAATAGTTGTTTGTATGCCATAGTGACTTGGTAGCCTCCCACGCACACACAAACTGTTCTCCTGCTATACTCAATTTTACTTTCCATATAACTATGACGGCTCATGTACATCTCTTGTTCTCCTGCAGGTGAGCACCCTTGAACTACAGCCTCAGCTGGAAAGCAGAAAGAAGGACATGGTGGATGGACGCAGCGCATCCCTTGGCCCGCACCGACCTGCCAATCATGACAACAGAGAAGGATCTGAAGGAGCAAAAGCTGCAGATTCTTCCTACCAGTTCTCCTACGCCACCTTGCGACAGCCACCACCTCCAGACGTAGGCATGGAGGACTGGGCCAGCAAACACCTCAACATGCACACACAAGGCCTGTTCCGGCGCCGTGTCTCCATCGCCAACATGCTGTCCTGGAACCGAGGCTCCATCAAAAAGCCCATGCTGGTCACAAGCAACCGGGCTGTCAGGAAGGAGGCTTGCGAGATGTTCAAGCTGGTGCAGGCCTACATGGGAGACAGGCCCTCACGTCTGGACCGCCGTCACTGCGCCCTACTCATTGTCACCAAGTGCTGGGACGTGCAAGGCCTGCGGGACGAGCTGTACGTGCAGCTGGTGAGGCAGACCACAGGAAATGCGAGCCCCAGAAGCTTGGCGGCAGGTTGGGAACTGATGGCTGTCAGCTTGGCCTTCTTTTCCCCATCGCCTAAGTTCCGCTGTTACCTGGAGGGCTACATCCAGAGACACACAGAGCCAACCAGCGACAAGAAATGTGAGTCTCAGACTGAGGAGCAGGGTGCGTTACCTTTTTTTATGCCTTCTAAGTCACTTTGTTTTCAATTTATATAATTTGTTCTGCCTTTTTTTAAAGTGGAAGTCAACATTAAACATTTCTTGAGAATAATATGTTATATGTGACCTCACTAGTCTAAACATGACATTCTGAGTAATATTCAATTTGTGGAATGCAAGTTATGAAGCAAAATCCAGCCGTTTTTATCCATCTCAGGGCAGCCATTTTTCCACTTGCCATCGACTGAAGATGACATCACAGTTGCTCAGGGCTCAGGCAACAACCAATCAGAGCTCACCCGTTTTCTGAAGCGGCACTGTGATTGGTTGTTACCTGAGCAACTGTGATGTCATCTTCAGTCGACAGCAAGTGGAAAAATGCCCGCCCCCTTGAGATGGATAGAAACGGCTGGATTTTGCTGCTTAATTTATATTCCACTAACGCAATATTAACCAGAATACTGTATTTAGACTAGTAGGCCTGCCTAGAACATATTATTGTCAAAAAAAATTGGGGGGTTGACTTCTCATTTAAGGTCAAAGATGTATTTTACCTATCATAAATGTGAAGCCTCATGATCTTATGTTTTTTTTTGTTTTTTTGTTTTGTTTTTAGTGACTGAGTTCATCTTGGAACAGCAGGAACTAAAATTAAAGAAGAATTCAAAATCAAGGAAAAAGCGAAAACAAAACACTGATGAGGAAGAAGGTAATTTTAATTTCATTTACTACAAAGTGTTTTTCTGATAAACAGCCATTTCCCTGTTTATCAATATGAGTCCCATAGTTGTTTTTTTACTATCATCGACTGTTTTGTAATAAATGCGAGTTCTAATGCTTCCACCAGAGTGCTGTATTTGAATAGGATGGAAAATTGTGCTGGACGCGGTCTGTCGGATGAGGCCATGATCGTGTACTGTATGAGCATACTTGATAAATGACTTTCACAGAACATTCATTTGGATGAAAAAAAAAAAAAAAGAAGCAAGGATGAACATTTCAGAAGAATCTGTTTGCTCTCAGTGGCCTGTTCTGTGAATCATATCAGTGGTCTTGGCCGCCTCATCAGCACGTGGCCCCCATTAGAGGAACCCACACCAGCAGCTGTGACGATGATGTCACCATAGGACCACAGTCATCATCTCTGCAGACATCACAGCAGTAGCTTCTCACATTATACTGGAGTGACTCACACACAGCGCTCTATCCTCACTCACAATTCATGAAGATACTCAAAAACACTTATTCAGAGGATGCCTTCTATGACTGGACCGCTGACCAGAAATATCAGCACATTAAAAATGGTATAATGTGCTCTATTGATAGAGAAGTTGCGGAAAACATTTTTGCCCGGGAATGTATGAACAGGGGGCCATATTGTTTTCACTTGGCAATCATACACAGTCTCGTAAACAACTGCCAGACGAAACCAAAGCCACCTTGTCCACACTCTTCAGAGGTTTCGTATTTTAGTTAATTTTAGCTCAAGTTTATATGTCAACAGGCTTGCCCGGTACAGTAAATGCAATACAAATCCTAATGACTTCACACTATCTCTGTAGACTTTGGTTGCCTCGTTACCGTTTTCATGCAGTTGAGCTTACATTTAGAACACCAGCCGGTTTCAACTTCTTTATCACGGCAACACAGGTCCTTGCATGTTTTGAGTTTTCCGTATGAATGATTCTCCTCTCCAAGGTCACCCAAACTAGACGTAATTACTGTCGAACAGATGAGTCAGATTAGCACCGCTGTCAGGAGTGCAGCATGGGAGTCACCTGTTTGCTATAAATCTGTGGTGGGGGGTGGGGGTGGGGGGGGGGGGGGTTGACTAAAGGAACATGCTGGAACATGTTGGCTACTAACATCGCATCAGCAAGTGTGTCCATCTGGCTGTGGTTCAGATGTCTGTTGTGGACTCTGGGATAGAAAAAAGATGAGTGTAAACTGATATGATATATAGCTTCTCTTTCTATGGCTGCATCCTGAACCAAGAATGTCAAGGTTTTTATGTTTGGCAACAAGGGCAGACTGTCTAAAAGTCTGTAGTCCACCCCCCCAAAAAAAACGTTCTGAATTCAATTCTCGCCTTACAGGTAGTTGTGAGGCGCGTGTTCCCATTCATCCCCCTGTAGGCCTTCACGTGTATATACAGATGAATCACCTGAACTTTGGGTTTGTAGGCGGATCCTGCTTCGAAAGCTTTTGTTTAACAGCAGTAAATCTTCTCTCAACCTGACAGTTACTGCCAGCCTCCTCTAATCCCCATATGCTCGAATCACATCTTCAACATGTCTCCAGTTAGCGCCCCAGGCCTCTGTTTGGGGAACATTAACGTCTGACTTGTGAGAACAAGTTAATGTTTTTTTGTTTTTGTTTTACTTAACTCTTTGACTGCCATAAACGTTATAAAACGTTTAGCATAAACCTAGGGAAGGGCGCCGAGGACGTTAAAAGACGTCCCCTATGTTTTTTTGTTTTTTTTTTTCAAAAACGGGTGCAGGAAAGCCTTGGGCAGCTGTGCTGAAAGTATCAGGCAGATATGATTAGTCAAAGACTCGTTTTGGCCCCTAGAGGGCAGCGATGACTCTCTTTGCACAAGGTTGGATGGGCCGCCCACCGTGGGCGTCAGTAGAAGACGTGAGGCGGAGCTAGAGTGTTGAGGAGACAATGGCTGATCCAAGCCACAATGGCTTGACCAAGCAACCGGTTACAAGCAGCTCACGCTTGAGCATTTTTTTCAAAGACGGAAAGCATCAATCAATACTAAAAAGCGCATTGATGTCAACGATGATGATGACTCCGAGCTCTACGCCAAAGTTGGAAGCTTTGGCCTGTTACTATCACGTAGTAAGCCTCACCGGCTAAGCGCGGCTAGCGCTGCTAAGGCCGGAAAACGCGCACAATAGCCGGCCGGGTACTTCTGCACAAGCGGACATTCGATCGGGCGATGGAGAGTTGGCATCGACCAATGCAGATTGATGATGATGATGATGACGACTCCGAGTTTGACGCCAAAGTTGGAAGCCTGGACGTGTTTACGATCACGTAGTAAGCCTCACCGGCTAAGCGCGGCTAGCGCTGCTAAGGCCGGAAAACGCGCACAATAGCCGGCCGGGTACTTCTGCACAAGCGGACATTCGATCGGACGATGGAGAGTAGTCGAAAAGCATCGACCAATGCACATTGATGATGATGATGATGGTCACTCCCGAGGTTGACGCGGCCGTTATTCTCTCGTCATAAAGCCTCACCGGCTAGCGCTGCTAACGCCGGAAAACGCGGAGCTGCACAAGCGGACATTCGATCGGACAATGAAGAGTACCCCGAGTCCAATGCATATTCATCGGAGGAGCGGGTACAGTCTGATCACGGAGAAGACACTGTTTCTGGACTACGATGCCACCATGAATGGAGTGGATAAAATGGATCAGAACATCTCCTACCACCCGGTATAGCAACTGAAGGACACGGGGAAGCGAGACGTAACGAAACCGTAGCATGATCCTGATATTAGACTTGATGACACACTGCAGTATATACTTGCTATTCCCCGGAAAAAAACGGCCTGCAAGAAAGTGGCGCACGCGAAGAGGCAATCTGTTGTGCAAATGCTGTTGCGTCTCTTTGCACGCAGGAGAGTGTTACAAAAAGAAAAACTGTCGTTGAAACATCCACATATTTGTAAATAGCACCACAGTTGCACACATTTGTAAATAGTTTGCCAAATTGTTGTCAAATTGTTACACTGTTGAATGTAAATAAACGTATTTTGCTATCAAAAAACACTTTTTCATTCTTGGTGGTAGTGTTTTATAGAAGTAAAGCACTATTTAGGTGTTTGTGGCATCATTCATGGACAAAAAGAAGTGTAAAATTCACTAGAATGCATGAAATAATATCGTTTCACTAAAAGCTTGATTTCTCCATATTTTGGTCCAAAACAGGCGAAATTGGGTCAAACTAACCATTTTCTATTGTTGATTACTAAAGAACGGAATAAGGTAGAAACAAACTTTTTTTTTCTGATGAAAGATGAAAGTCCAATCTTTCATTTGGTAGTACGTGTGTTTCCATAGTCCAAACAGAACATTTTCTGTGGACCTTGAAAGATCAGTCAAAATGCTTAAATCGGCTGGCACTGGCGGCATCCCTTTTCTGAAAACGTCTGGCAGTCAAAGAGTTAATGTGTTAGGTTATACTTGGGCTCTTGGCTCAAATATTATGTGGTGGATATGGATGGATGCCATTGTACTTCAATGCTCATTTACATGTTCTCTTAAATAACAGGCCTGCCCGTCAGCACATACGCCAAGTTCTGCTATCGGAAGCTGCAAAAGGTGGCCATCACGGGAGGGAAAAAGGTAAATCCGCTAAAGCCTATCGCAGCTGACATCCAGTAAAAGGCAGACTACACCCTGGACTGGTCACCAGGCAATCACAGGGCATTCTTGCTTTTATATTTTGTCACTCGAAAATGTATGTTGCACTTCAGGGCTATCAAATTTTAGCCAGCCTGGATTCAGTTGTAGAAAGCAACGTAATTACAGGTACACTCAGCCACAGGTAGACAAACAGACTTGGTGCAGTTGTAGACAGAGCCATTATTGGTATAATTGTTCCTAATGTAGTCAGGTCATAAATCTGCCATTCTTCTCCTTTGCTGCCTGCCAGGGTCTACGTAAGCCCACCTTGGAAGAGGTGGACCACAGTAGGCGGGCCATCATCACCCCCTCCCTGTTTGGTAGCTCCTTGGAGGAAGTCATGGAGCGGCAGAGCGAGCTTTTCCCAGACAGGAAATTACCCTGGGTGCAAGTTCAACTTTCCCAGTATGTTCTGGCTCTGGGCGGAGCTCAGACGGAGGGCATCTTTCGGTAAGACGCGACAAACCAGCCAATGACGAGCCTCAACTTGAGCAGTGGGAGAGTCCAGGAAATTGGAAGGGGATCTTGTTTTGTTTTTGTGTATGCGCTGTAATGTATATTTATTATCTATCAACAAATGTGTGTGTGGTCTTCTTTATCCCCTCATATCAAAGTAGCCATGCCTTACTCATGAGAACTGTACTATTTAATATGATACGCCATAATGTGTGTTTACATCATTACTTGAGCTTTCGAGCAAACGCATGTTGACTTGTGCAAGGGTTTCTCCAAAATCATAAAGTGTTGCTGCTATTAATACATCAGACAATAACCCTGTATGAAAAATTCCTCATTGCTATGTTGTTTGCTTACATTTAGTTTCTTCTGTTGTTTTTCTTCCAAAGAACTATAAAAATAAAAAAAAGAGGCAATGGCGATCTAGTGGGTGTAGGGGTCCCTCTTGTGGCCACCTACTGTAACTGATAGGTTTTGTTTGATACTCCAGAGTGCCCGGAGACATCGATGAAGTCAATGCATTGAAGCTGCAAGTGGACCAGTGGAGGATCCCTGAGAACCTGTCGGAACCAAATGTTCCTGGTGAGGAAGGATCTCCTTCACATGACGCATTTTTGTTTGTGCGTAATGTACTTAATTCCAATGTGTCTCAATCAGCCTCTCTGGTGAAGCTGTGGTATCGAGAGCTGGAGGAGCCGCTCATCCCCATGAACTTCTATAAACAGTGTGTCAGCAACTGCGACGACCCGACTGCAGCCATTGCTGTGGTTCAGTCTTTGCCTGAGCTCAACAGGCTGGTGCTCTTCTACTTCATTCACTTCCTTCAGGTAAACAATATACACATTGATATTGTGTGTCAATACTTCTGTTGTCTTACCTGTACCAAGTTCACAATGTCAGTTGAACCAGTTAACCCGCTTTTCGGGGAGCTTCGCTGCCCTTTGACTGCAGACAGTTATGTAAATTAGCCCCACTGTTTTATAGCAGAAATGCAGAACTACTTGCTTACAGATGCTTTTTCAGAAATAGAATGATAACAAGAACTTGTTTAATTGTTTGCCCTAAATGGAAAAAAAACAACTTTATATACAAACCATTAAAACAGCAATTTTTTCAAAAATGTCCCCACAAAAAGTGTACTTTTTGTTAAATTGCTCCCTTCTATCTGTGTATGTCCAGGTGTTTGCTCAGCCATCTAACGTGGCTATCACCAAGATGGATGTCAACAACCTGGCCATGGTGATGGCCCCCAACTGCCTCCGGTGCCAATCAGACGACCCGCGGATTATTTTTGAGAACACGCGTAAAGAGATGTCCTTCCTGAGAATGCTCATCGTCCACCTGGACACCAGTTTGATCGAAGGCGTGGTGTAGACTCACAGAATCATTCGCTGCAGAATACACTGGAAACTGGCGGGATATTGGAAGACAAAACAACTCACCGGAGGACCAAAAAAATTCACAACTGAGCCATCATTTGGTGACCTCTATTTCTAACTAGCGCACGTGACGATTTTACTTCTTTTCCTGCCGAAAATAATTGTATGTGTACATCTTGAGTTCAACAAAGTAATAAGACTTACGCAGAATGTACAAATATTCACAAAGGTTTTCAGGCTCTGCTGATGTTTATGCTCCCTCATATTCACGTGTGCTTGTGTGTATGATCGTCAGCGTGAGACATCTCGTCATGCATAGATTTATTGAAAATACAAAGAAAATCTATAATAGGTTTTAGTTTATTGGATCACTGGTCTATTAAACAGGATTTTGAGTTCAGCGTGTACATTACAGAGCACAAACAATTGTTACTGAGCTTTGTTGATTTTCAAAAAACCCATTTCGATTTTCTGACCTTCAATACTCATTTGAGGGCCAACGGGAGATCTGCGTTTCCATCATGTCTTTGTGAAGTGGGAGATCACTTATTTAATAATTATGGTCTATAAGAAATATTTCAGTTGGACCTTTGTTCTATATGCTTGTGATCTGTGTGTTGTGGCTCAGGTCTTACTGAGGGGGAAAAACGGGTGTTAGATGGGATAACTGTACTGTACACGGTCTCCCCGCAGACTAAACGTCATTGTGTCGAACCCCTTTATTGAGAACGGACTGTTGTTCAACTGTCAAGCATTATGAGAATGTAGAATAAGCTGACTTAAGTCCTCTCAGATTTTTCTAATGTATATATCGCATGTAAATACTATTAACAGTTTAGTCGAATGATGAAGGATATGTGTGGGATTTGCCTTTAAAAGAGCAATAAAGAAGTTGTAATTGTTTTTTTTGTTCTGCTGTAAAACCGCCTTCCTTTTAAACATAGGACTGATTCAAACCACTCAACGTGTGTATGGTGTACCTCTTGTTTGACTATAGAACAACTGTCCATAAATAAAGGTTTGTTCAATTGTATTTGTTTCTGGCATGTTTTTTTCATCTTTTGGGATTGAGACAAAAGTATACAACAGTGATAAATTGGATGTACAAACAAATTGGCTATTATTTTTTTAAAGTGAAAATTACCTTCAATTTGTATTGTGTTGGCAAGTACAGTACAATAAATTACAAGACTGGTGGCACTTGCATTTCAATAAAGCAATGACGTTCGAATTTATATAACCAATAGAAAGAAAAACCTTAAGTGCTAAATCAAGGAGTTCTCTTAAAACTTGATTTATTTAGTTCGTGTTTTTTAAACTAAGAAGTCCACATTACTGCTTTGAAATTTGGTATGTTAAATACTTGAGCCACATTTACCATAAACAAAACGTAAAACGTTTTATTGTAAGGTAGAGTGGGGTCTGTCCATTCCCTTCCTGGCCACTAGATGGAGACAATTTTAATCTCAGCTATTTCTCTGAACATGGCGACCTTGTTACTGATGGGCGGGAATCAAATTAATTTTAAGGAAAATTTATGTAATATTTTAACATTACAAAACAAGCCTTTTTTAAAGGATATGAATACACATAAAATACCAGTCAAACTAAAATTATGAAAAGCTAACCTTGTTATATAATGAGTTTGAACAGTTGTTCTCACACAACCTATTGGCTAATTAATGGTAAGAAATGTATTACCAGTTGATTAGCAATTTAGCTGACTTTGCCAGGATAATATTCTGCGTTCAGCTCTTACGAGTATTGACAATTCCTAACACCCGGGCATTTCTGTTTCCGCGATGCAACACAATGCAATGCTCCCTTTACAAGGTGAAAACAAACGACATTTAATCACATTTTGAAATCAAAAGAATCCTCAGAAAATCTAATTACATCGACCCAAAGCCCAATGTAATTCAATGAGCGGAGAGCTTCCCTTCACCAAATTGACCGCCATTTTGATTTGTGTGTGTGCGTGTCAACCTTTACTGATTTAAAATACTGTAATAGTTAAACACATTTTAGAACCTTTGAAAATGTGATTTGTCACAGGCAAGTGTTTGTGAAAATTATTTTACTTTTGTGTTTCAGTTGAAGTAAGAGCAATGTCAACATTTGAAAATTAAATGTAATATTATGCACAAACAAAACCATGTCTCATCTGTATGGATCAAAATGACTTATGGGATAGGGTGTGTTTTCCCCAAGCTATAAGGTAGGATGCCTTTTTACAAGATTTAACAGTTTTTAAAAGAACAATTATAGTCTTGTGTGATTTAATTATCTTCCAAATCTGCTAACACTAGATAACTACTTGTGTATGTTGATAGTCAAATGATAAATAATTCTAACTGATGTATAAAAAAAAACAATATGTGTATTAAATGTAATATTAATTACATTTAGTAATTCGTTGATTTAATTTAAACAATGCAAATCCTCTAAATTATTAAATATTAAAATGATTTTTTGTAAAATAAATAAACAAATAAGATCGAGACGATGACGCGCGGGACCGTTGTTCGCGCATGCGTACACGTGCTCCACGCAGCCCGCGCCGGTGGTGAATGCAACTGAGAAATTCAACTGCGTGATCTGTGAAGCAGACAGGCGGAGGCGGCGGTTCCTGTTCTTGAAAGGATTTCGCCTCATATTTGACACCCAACCGGACTAAAGGTGACTGGGGAACAGGTAAGAAGCCCAAACCGCATTCCTCGTCGCACTTCCGAGTACATAATTGGCGAAATCGACCCTTTCGGTGGACGCAACAACATCGTAGCTGGCGTGGTGCCGCATGTCGGCTTTTTGAGTTCAAAACAAATGTGACGAAGTGGCTAACACGGTGTTGATTGAGGCCGCTGGGGGCGAGATTCGTGACTTTGTTGATGTGCGTTATCATCTCGCTCCCCGCTTGGATCCTTGAGGTGGCTGTATGATGTCGTAGTTGGAGAAGTTAAATGCTTTGTGTTCCCACGCCGCCGCGCTCCCACGGAGAAAAGTATGGAGAAGTAAAGGCCTTTGCGCGAGGCCCCAGCGCGCTAGCTTGAGTGACAGCTGCACGGCCAATCCGAATGCTTCTTCCCGCCCACGTGAGACTCATTCCACCAATCGGATTTGCGGTCAGCCTGACGTATGCAAAGGGTTTTCGCGCTACGCCTACTGGTTATAAAACACTACTGTACAATAAAGTGTCAAGTCCTGGCTGATGTGGCCAAAAACAGCACAGCAAACAAGTGTATGCAATAAAATATTAAGCTAATCTTATTCGATGCTTGAGGGGTTTTTTTTTTTTTCAAATTTGGGCACAATCGTGCGTGTACATTCAATCAATTTTATATAATCGCACAATAACATTAATTTTACATGGATAATTTGTAACTGATTGCTACTTCAATGTTAAACCCTGTCGTCGTGTGTCTTTTACCGGTGGCGGCATGGCATCCTCCCCCCCTCCTCCTACTCCTCCTCCTCCCAAGTCTCGTTTCTTGTGTCAGCCTTGGCGCTGTTATGTCCTTGATCTGACCATAAAACACACACACTTCAATGACTATGTTTGTAGTTGATCACTTTTCAAGCGTAACGTAAATGTTAATCGGCGACCTGCGCCAGACGGCGCCGGCCTTGTACTGGACCCGTTACCATTGTCTCCTATTGTGTCTGAACGTGGGATCTGCTGATGAGAAAGCACGTGGGCCGAGAAGCGTGAACATATCCGGTTTTGTAGGTTGCTGTGCGGTGTCGCCCTTTAAGCAAGTAAGATATGTTTATTATACAGTTTATGTATATTTCCACAATTAGGATATGAAGGATGGAATATCGTGGTTGTATGATGGGCTGCACTTGGTGCTGACCGTCTCTTATTGGACATGTTTGGATACTACGGTTGATGTAAATTCTTTCATAAAGGTGAGGCGAATGCTGATCCTGAATTTTAACATGACTTAAGCTCATCTCATTACCATTAAAAGGGGCCTGGCTCACCAGCTTGTTATTTTCCCCTCGCATCATCTTCCAATCGATCTGTGTGTGCTTTGCCACTGTCCTATATTTTCCCCACACACAAGATGCTCAGTTGGACTACAGTGGTAGTGATAGAGATTCGTGGTACAAAATGGTGTCATTTATGAGTAGTTTAGTTTTTGAATAGTGCCTTCATGGGTGGATGTGTGTGTTTGTGTGTGTACAGGAAGAGAGCCTTGATGTGGGCAGTATGAGTAAGACGCCCCCTAACAGAAGAGGGATAACATTTGAGGTGGGAGCTCAGCTTGAGGCCAGAGATAGCCTCAAAAACTGGTGAGTCATGGCCTCATTCATGCTTTTCCATCCTTGTAACTTGTCACCACGTTCACATTTGCTTTATTTCCTTCCTAGGACAGTCATTGTAGTGGTTGTAGTCTCCTTGTCCGTTGTGTCCAAGTCAAACGCGACAAACTGTACATGCAATGTTTTTGTTTTGTTTTTTACTTTAAGGAGACCGCTAATGTAGTTTAAAACAGTTCCCAGTTCCTACTAAAGGTAAAATGTAACATTCTTTGGTTAGAATTAGTGCTGCCAAAGTTAAAGCGTTAATGATTTATTAATCACCAAAAATTATCACATTAATCATGAATTAACGCAGATTACTCTCAATTTTGACCATAGATTTACCTTTCGTGTGACAGCGGATGGCTACGTTTAAGGTAGCACAGCTTGTGTTTGAGCAATAAACATAATTTCATGCATTAAAGTAAAGCATTTAATGAATGTTTGCGTATCACATTTAGAATATTTGTTCAATATCCACCAAGCCGTTGTGGATATTAATATCGTGTTGTGGCGTTTTGGGGCAGTTTTGTCTCATGTGAATGTTCAACGCAGCTCTCATGGTTGGGGCGGGACTAGGACATGGAACGAAGTGAGTGGCTACCCAGTGTTACTTGCCACCAGGTTAAAATCTCCTCTGTCACAATTTCATATTTTTCCACAGATCTATACTATTAGTCAGTCCACGTTTGAGTGTTATTATTACACATTATTGGTCAATCTGAAGTTTAGAAAATTGTTTGATCTCTCATGTTTTTAGGGTTTCCTGAAAAATAATGATTTTGAAGGTATGAAGATTATGCGCAATGACAGCGATTTGGATATATTTTTTCCAACACCCTTTTGTAAAATAAATTAATTAATTAATGCATTGAGTAAAAAGGTTGCAACTTTCCTCTACCAGTGCTGGTTCCCCAAAAACTATTTGTGGAGTGGGATAGGTGGATATCGAGGCTCATATGGGGAGGGAAGAAACCCAGAATAAGATACAAAACTCTGCAGCTTCCTAAAGAGAGGGGCTTGGCTTTACCAAGCCTCCCAAGAATATTTCTCTGCAGCACAAATTAGACCCTTGTTTTACTGGTGTAAGGAGGGTTATGTTGCAAACTGGAAAAGTATAGAATTAGGGAAGGCCAACACTGAGGTGCGGAATTTAATAGCACACAAGGGTTTATTAAAACAATTAAGTAATCAACTGGGTGGGATAATAAACTACAATGGAAATATGGAAAATGGTTGTGAAAAGATATGAGTTGGAAAGGGCTTTGAGTTGGTTTGCATTTAATGAAAGGTTTATTCCTGGGGTGAATGATAAAGGGTTCAAGCAATGGGCCAACAAAGGAATAACAGCACTGTGCATGATAGTGGAACAAAGTAAGCTGCAGAGTTTTGTAGAGTTAAAGGATAGGTTTGGATTGCAGGGACATGACTGTTTTCCGTACCTGCAGCGAAAGGACTATTTTGAAAAAGAGGTCAAATCCACCACAGAACATAAGGTTGTTGGGAAATTTAAGAAGGTTTATGAGGGAGAAAATTGCAGCGCAATTTCAGATATGTAAAAAAAAAAGCTTGATGTCGCCTCAGAGGCATTCATCCCTTTACATCAAGGAAAAAGGAGCTAAAACAGCCAATAACTGAGGAAGAATGGTGGAGTATTTGTAAAACGCAGTACACATCCACTAACTCCAGGATCTGGAGGGAGTTTAATTGGAAGAACATGGTCAGATTCTTTGTTACCCCCAAAATTAAAAGAGTAATGGTAGCGGTCCAGCAACCATGCTGGAGAGCATGCGGACACGTGGATGTGAATCATGCACATGTTTTTTTGTTTTGCCAAGGGTTACACGAGTATTGGGACCGGCCGGATATGGTGTCCTTGGGCAAGGCACTTCACACACATTGCCTCCGGTGTTACTCACACTGGTGCTACTTAAGTAGTTTACCGCCACCTCAGTGTGAATGTGTGAGTGCATGAATAATGTATCCATTCCACTGTAAAGCGTATTTGAGTGTTTAGAAAAGCGCTATATAAATCCGACGTATTATTATAAATTATTATTATAATTTTTTCACTTGCTGTCAACTGAAGATGACATCACCTGTGCTGAGGAAATAGGTACCGACCAATCACGGCTTACCAGTGATCTCGGCTTGGTCAGCAAACTAAGCCATGATTGGTCGTTACCTATTTCCCCGGCACAGGTGATGTCATCTTCAGTCGACGGCAAGTGGAAAAATTCTGAATGAACCCTCACATCCATTTTTTATTTTTTTTGCTCAGTGGCTGTTTGTGCAACTCATCACGCTGACAGTTTTCCTTCTATGCCTGTATGTGTGGGGTTTATTTATCTGTAGAGTTGGGAAAATAAATAGAAGTTGGTGTGTAAATTGAATTAGAATTAAACATTAATGCTACTCAGAACTCACTCTTTAAGATACCTTACAGACACATAGCGGAGAGGGAACTGAAAGGGTAAAAGTGCCGTGTGATGGCAAGCTTCTCTGGTCATTTATTAGTCATTAGCTTTTTGTTTAGATGATCCGGGTTGGGAGTTCCGTTCCTACAGCAATGATGTAACCCAAAAGATTGCATTAACTACTCCAATCTAATTGTTAAAGTCATAATTACAGTCGTTATGTGTATGAAAGACACTTGAAGGTCCTTCACGTGAACAACAGTAGTCACAGTGCTAACTGCGCTGTTCATAACTTCAAAACCTCACATTCATGATCTTATGTACAGTGAATGAAAGATGTTTCATCATTGAAATAAAATACAAAAATCATTGTATGCTACTTACAAAAAAATATTAACATTAGTTGAAATCCTAAAATGCTTCACAGCTGGTGACCTTGATTTAACAGTTTTTTTCATGCACTTGTCCAATTGTTCAGTGTTTCTTTTTGCAGAATAGCAAAATTCTCCAAATGTGTTTGATTTTTGAATACCCCTTATCTTTTTGTGAGTAGTATACAACAACTCTGATAAAGATGCTTTTATGATTTATTTTTAGAGGTAAAATCATTGAGGAAATAATTCTTGTCATAGTCAAAATATTGACTCCAATTACGCAAACATATGTATGTGGCTGTTATATAATTTAAAAAATACATATATTTGTTTTTTTTACTTTTTCGCTTGTACCAGAAACTTCAAAATACCAATGTAACCTTATTTCCTGACTGACTTTTGTTGTTCTTTAGGTATGCTGCCAACATAGAGAAGATTGATTACGATGATGAGAAAGTACTAATTCATTACCGTCAGTGGAGTCATCGTTATGACGAGTGGTTTGAGTGGACAAGTCCCTACCTGAGACCCGTAGAGAGGGTCCAACTGAGGCGTCGAGGCTTGCAGGACGACGCTCCTGTGCCTGTAAGCCAAGTCAATTTTTGTGTTTTGTTTTTTACCCTTTGATAAACGGGGTATTCTAAACCGGTTGGCTCAGAACACAGTACTGTTTTCTCTTCTGTGTCAAGACATTATTTGAAACAAACACAAGTAAGAACAAGTAAATAAAGGGGATCGACTAAAGTGTCACAGTAGCAGGATTTTTTTTATACAGGCTTCTTTTTGACGTGTGTACGGCTTCAAAATACTCTTGAAAGCTAAGAAGGGCTGCAAGGATCCATCCAATCCTTATTTTCAGTGCTTCAACAGTAACCAATGATGTGTTGACTGGGACTGAAGTGTTTCTCTTTGGTCTTGTTAGGGTTTTCAAGTGAATGACAAGGTCTTGGCAAGCTGGTCAGACTGCCGTTTCTATCCTGCTAAAGTCATCTCGGTCAATAAAGATGGTAGGTAAAAAAATAAAATAAAATGGTACCTTGTATTGTACAGCATGAAATAAGTTACTTTTTAAAATCAGTTGAATTATAAGTATCTTTTTTTCCCCCTCCTTCATCCTGCCTCAGTGTCTTACACTGTGAAGTTCTTTGATGGCGTCATTCAGACAGTGAAAGGAATACACGTGAAACCTTTTATTAAAGAGGTATGTGTTAAACAACCATAGCCATTGTCTGTCGCTACTCGGCTATCAGTTTCTTATCCAGCCTCTTTGTTTGCTCACTATTAGAGAGGTGCGGGAAAGTCTCGGAGTTCTGATAGAAACATGGTTAGGAGAGTCCCAAACCGCAAAGACCGGAGACCTCCAGTGAACGGTGAGCCCAGGAACAAGCGGGCTCGACGCAGCACCTCCGACCAGGAGAATGACAGTAACAGTGAAGAGGAGGAGCGGGAAGTGAGGATGGTGAACGGCAAAAACAAGAGAGCAAATGGTAAAATGGAGGCCTCGCCCGCTCGGAAACAGTCAGAAGAGAAATCCGGGCAATCGGAGCAGAAGAAGCTCAGTGATGCAGAAGATGGCAGCCAACTTACAAATGGCGTCAAAGACTGTCATGATGAAAAATGTTATGAAAATGGAGATGTGAAAAAGGAAGAAGAGGAAGTGGAAATGGGGGCGAATGCAACACAGCCATACACTGACTCAGCGAAGCCATACACAGAGGTGTCCGATCAACCAGAGCAGACAACCCCTGGCGAATCCAATGAAGATTTGGAGCAGAAACCAAACATCAAATCAGAGACCTTGCAGCCTGATGTATCCCCTCCGCCTCAGACTGTCAAGCGTAAGTCTCAATAATACAGCAAAACGGGGGGTGGATTTAAAATCATGTGCAGCAAAACATCGTGACGGGACATTGTCAGAGTTGATGGTGTTTTTCCTGTTTTTAACAGCTGTGAGGAAGCAAGGTTTCCACAACCCCAACAGATTTAGCAGGGAACCACGTAAGTTTTGAATGAGTTTTTCTTCTTAGGTTTGGCACATTTCTTGAAACTGAAATGACATTTTCAAAACTGCAAGCTCATTTGGCCAAACAGACTTACATTATTGCACAATTACATTATTGCACAACCTATCAGTTCATTAGCAAGCGCACAGATCTATCCCAAAACTACTCACTCATGCTTCACTCCAAGTTCCTTTCCCAAACAAAGAGTACTGTCACAACTGCAAAGATCCTTCTCAATTGCTTTGGCTCATCTGCATTCACTTAGTGCTTTTGCCAAACTTGGATGATTTTGCACAACACCATGGATCCAAAACGGCTTACTTATGTGTCAAAATCAAATTTCTATGTCATACAAGTAGTCACTGCCCCCACAATGCATCATCCCTTTGGCATTGTGTGAGCACTGCAAGTCAAAATGATTTGATGTTTTGTCACAACAGCAGAGGTGCCGCTAACAAAATTGAAGAGGGAAAATGATTTTACAAGAGCATTTTTCAAAGTTTGCGGTTTGGCATACTCCATTCACAGTCAAGCAAATTGCAACAGTTTTTATTTACACAAAGTTACTTACACAGTAGAGTGCAACAAAAGAAGGTGTAAGCCGAATTATGTATATTAATGAAAAAATAAAATGATGTCTAGCACACAACGTAAATAAAGAACCAACTACTGTAACACTTTCACTAGTCACTATTGTTACCTTCACCCTCTCGGCCATCCATACGCTGCTCTCTGTTTGGCCAAAGGTTTTCAACTACGTCGCAGCGGATGTTTTCCCTTGCAATGCAGCGAGGAAAAAAAAACGGCGTGACTGTCTCAACCATCCTCGAAAGTGATCCCATGTGATGTCCTTGCATACATTATCCATTGCTTGAAGTAGGGTCAGCTGGTCTTGACCCCGATGTTCATACATTCTCCACCTCCAAGCGGAAAGAAACTCCTCAATTGGATTGAGGAAAGGAGAATATGGTGGTAGTGGCATCCTTGGATGGGTTGTAAACCAGGCCCTAATGAGATGGCCAGGATGTAAATTCACATTTTGACAATTGAACAGATGATTTTTCATATTATGATTTACACACTGAAATCCTCCTGACATGTTTTTGGGAGGACAACCTTTAGACGGAAAAACAACGAATCCAGTTTGATCAGCAAGATCTATTCATTTGGTACATGTGCTAAATGTACACAACCATTTGCACAGATCCACTGAAGCAAATTAGGCAAGTTATTGGTTTGATGAAAGCAATGAGAAATGCCATTCAGTTGACACCTTGACACCATTTATAAGGTGGTTTTGGGATTTGTCCATTGTATTTTGAAAATTTTAATTTCAGTTTTCAGAAGTGTGCCAAACCTCTGGAGAAAAAGTGTATGAGCACCTATTTTGAACGGTGCTGCCTAACTTGTGCCTGACTTGTGCTTCCACAACACAGTGTACAGGGTGATCAAAAACCAACCTCCCCCCGTCCTTTCCATCAACCTCGACCATAACCCATTCAAATGTAGCACCACCGGCTGCACAAAGTCCTTCCGTAAGGCGAAGCTGTTGCATTACCATATGAAATATTACCACGGCGAGGAGCAGCCTCTGGAGGCCGAGTGCAGCCACACCAGGTCGGCGGAGAAACAGGCTACTTGCACCGCTTTGGATGGCCCCAAGAGAAGACGAACCATCTCTGCTTCGATGCGTGAGTTTTGCTCTCGTTTTATGTCCTGAATGTGTTTGCTTGTCATTGCTGGTAGTTTGAAAAGAGTTTACACAGCTATGTAGCAGTAAACAGTACCAGTTTATTGCTATCAATAAATGTCATTGTCAACTAAATTTGACTCAGGTGATGTGCATTTTTGCTGTAAATGAAAATGGTCTGTTGATGCCCTCATCGTTCAACTTGTTAAAAAAGCAAACGTAAAATAGCATCCAAATAATCGCTTTAAGAATCAAAGTGGGATAAAAGCATATTGTGCCCAACCCACAATGCTACATGCTAACAGTCTCATACTTACTCAATGCCTTACATTTTGTGCAGACACAGTAGCTGCTGCGGCTACTCGGGGTGAAATGAAGGCTGCAGGCAGACGCACTTCCGCTCCCTCTGCAATCAGCGCACATGGCCATCAGCAGAGGGTGCTACTAAGGGAGAAAAGCAAGGAGAACCAGCTTGACAAGAATGGATGTCCGCAGCAGGATAAAGAGTCAGACAAGTTTGGCTTTGACATGGGTCAGTAACAATTCCCAAATGACTACCAAGTTGCAAATGGATAGTGATTCCTTACATAGTCATTTGCTACTTGCAGATTCACCTATTTGCTATTCTTGTTTTCATATCTTGTGACATCTTGGCTATGTTGAACTGAAATTAGAATCTTACTTTGCTGCCATTTTGTGGTATCTATAGGCATCAACTACTTGCAGATATTTGCTACAGCAGAACACTTTAATGATGTTAAATTGGAAAATTAAAGCTTGCAACTTTTCCAGGTCCGGTCAAAGATAGACCAAAAGAAAAACCCAAACAAAAAGACTTCCTTCGCATTAAGCTTAAGAAGAGGAAGAAAAAGAAGGCGGCGCAGTCTGGTAAGCAGGGATTGTGTTCATCAAGCCCCATCACAGCGCTGCTGCTTTGCATGTGCACTTGCTGTGTTACTTTGTGGAAGTGGCTTGGCTGCAAAGTGTGAAGCCCTCCATTTTGTCCTGTTGCCGTGGTTGCTGAGCCTCTCCGTGTGTGGGATAAGTGTTACATCTGCTAATGAACCCACTAGGCCAACCCAATAACTTTGTATCACGTTCATAACCGGTTAAATTCCATGACAGCTCCTCAGTACTGGTGACTACAAAATCAGATTGTGTTGTGACACTGATAATGACTAACCCAAACACAAAGTCCCACATTGTTAACTGGAATTCACAACCGGTGAATTACAATGAAGTTGGGATGTGTAAAACAAACTTATAATCAGAAAATAAATCATTTTCTGCCTATATTAATTTGAACACACCGCAAAAACAAAGTCTTTATGACATCGACATTTTGAGGTTAGGAACAGCGCATGATGAGCTAGCTGCCGCACTTAGGGTGTTTTTCATACAATTTAATACATCTTGTACCGCTTGCCGATCTTTTTTTCAATCGGACCAATCAGGCGTTGTTTAGGCAGGACGAAACCAATAAGCGCCGATGGCGGGGGGAAACAAACAAACCTAACTAACGAATGGATGCTGCAATTATGTTCTCGCAGAATTACTCAAAGTTTCCTTGTTGAATTTCAACAGCCAAGGGAGTTTTGTGCATTTTTATGTGTTAGATGTTCGTGCCCCTCCCCTCCCTAAAACGAGAAGAAAAACGAGATTTTCATTCGTTGCTTTGATAGGTCAAAATAAAATCTGCAAAGATGCATCATCTAATCAGCTCAAAGTATTGTACAACAAGCCCCGCCTTTCTCGAACGGGTCTGCCTCGTGAAGTACCAGATTAATAATGTGAAGAACTCCTTTGAGTGAATCACAATTATCAATCTGGCTGGCGAGGTTAGCAGCCAGGCACCCGTAGTTAATGCTAATAGCTAGCCGCGTGCTAGCCAGTAGCCACTTGCGTCAGAGACGTCTGCCGTATCATACAATGGCGGGGTAATTAACGGTTTCTTAGCATCCTAAATTAGCGAAGCGACCACGGATCACCGCTGTTCCCTTGCACCACTAGTCAGTATTGTGCTTTCTAATGGTATAAGCGTACGTGCATCATACTGAGAGAGCTGTCCCTGAAACACATCTCAAAACACAGCTTGTCCTTAATTGTTCTTAATTGATCCCATTGTTCCAAAAATGTTTGTCAAATGAAATTAATGTTCAAACTTGATCTACATCTGCTTCCCCCCCACCCCCCTTCCCTGTATTAACAGACTGCACAGATATTGAGGAGAATATTGACTTCTCAGTACTGTGCCCTCCACCCAAATTGAAAATGCCATTCAAATATCCCCCCTCACACAATTACAAGCGTGAGGCCTACCGCTGCAGGCCAGGATACAGCGACTCGGTGCCGATAAATGTGGATGGTGGGTATCTGATGGTGTGCGTGTACTTGTTTGTACAGTGTGTATGTTCATGGCTTTCTCTTCTGTCCCTTTTATGCTCCAATCATCGTTAGCTGCATCACACCTGATTTTTGTCTTCTGATGTTGCTCATGTACTGCACAACAAACCTGCTAACATCACTGCTTAAATGTACTGACGCTTGATTACCTTCTGAGCGATCATTTACTCGTCACTTCATCATGTATTCCACAAGTATTTGTGCAAGTTCCAACAGTTTTAGATTAGGACAATCGGAGCAGAAGTATTCAGATTTAAATCGACAAACTCAAATTCTTTGATTCTTTGGTTTGTCTTTATTTCTGTAGATGATGACAGCTTAAGTGACTGGTCCACTGACAGCTGTGGGTGGAGTGACGAGGACTACGGGGTGGACGTGGATGTGACATCGCCACCTTTGAGCCTGGACTGTGGTGCTGATGGCAACGACCAAGAGATTGTACGATGCATCTGTGAGGTGGAAGAGGAGAATGATTTCATGATCCAGGTCATTATTTACGATCATATGATGGGTACACTTTCAAGGATTTTCTTTGAGTCTCTCACTGCGTCTTGTCTTTTCAGTGTGAAGACTGCTTGTGTTGGCAGCATGGCACATGCATGGGCTTGCTGGAAGACAATGTTCCAGACAGATACGCTTGTTATATTTGCAGAGACCCGCCAGGTGAGAGCACCTTTTGAGTCACAACGCTTTGTTCTTATGTTCATTGTAGCAGGGATGTCAAACCGATTGTTGGTTAGGGGCCATATACAGCCCAATTCGATGTCAACTAAAAGCATAGCATAATCAATAATGCAAAGAAATACATGAATATTGAGAACATATTTGTTTCATGAACTATCTTTTACAGAAATCTAACCTCAATTTTCATAATAAAAACTTCCTTTTTTTTTTTAAGTACCTCCATGTGTGAATTATAACTCATCACAGTGGTTGTACCGTATGTAAAGGTACAAAACGAAGTAATGTTTTTGAAATGTGAAAATGTAGCATCGCATATTAATTGAATTTAGGAAGATAAAGGAATTATTTTCTCAATTTTCTACATGTTTATTATTGTCAAAATTGTCTGCAGAACCATATAAACAAAGGTGATTTGGTTCTCGAACTGATTAATTCTGTATTAATTCTGTACTATTTCAGTCTCCGTGTGCATTAAGAAAATTTAGTTAATAAGTGTTTAGTTTTTTTGTCTAATATAATTCCTCTCCTAAAAGAAGAGTTCAGGACATGAATGATGCTCCAACAACAGTAGTGTTCTAATGCAAATGAATGTTTATTTCCAGGCCAGAGGCAGAGTCTACGCTACTGGTATGACCGCGAATGGTTAAGCAATGGCCACATGTATGGCCTGTCCTTCTTGGAAGAAAACTACTCTCACCAAAACGCCAAGAAGATCACCACCACTCACCAGCTGCTAGGAGATGTGCACCATGTGGTGGGGATTCTCAATGGACTGCAGTTGAAGATGAACGTTTTGCAGTGAGTGCAGGGTGGTCACATGAAGCAGTTTTTTTTTTTTCAACTAAAATAGGAGAAATTGACAGACTGTTTATCTTAATAGTGAGTAGTCCCCCCCCCCCCCCACCACCAGTCTTCATGTTTGTCTTATCTTTGTTTTGCGACCTAGGAACAACACACATCCTGATCTGAAGCTGTGGCGCCAACCTTGGAAGAGAGTTGCAAGGCCACCAACCCGCTCGGACTCTTATCGGGGCAGCAACGCAGCCCCCTCTCCTGTCACCCCTGATGAGGACATGAGTCGTGGCGAGATTTTAATGTCCAACGCCCTAGAGAAGCTGAGCCGGGCCGCCGCCGCCGCCACCTCGTCCTCCTCCTGCTCCTCGTCCCCCTTCCCGTCGTTCCAGGACTCGTACATCACCAGCGAACACTGCTACCAAAAACCACGGACCTACTACCCAGCGGTGGAGCAGAGGCTGGTGGTGGAGACCCGACAAGGCTCGGAGCTTGAGGATAGCATGAGAAGCACTGAAGAGCTGCTGGAGCGTGAGCAGCGTTTTGGCAGCCTGCTGGAGACTGACAAGCCCAAATCTATCAGCATGAGCAACAAGGTTTGTTCTTTGTAATTAGGATATTGCATTTCCTTTGCACTCACTCAAAAAGTATAGATCCACTACATTTTCAGCATGTACGGTACTTGAAATTGCAACACCTGACATTTATTTTCCAACAATCTTCATTCATTTGTAACCTCAAGGATCTCCTTTTGTTTGAATGATTCATAATACATGGAGCAATGAATGACTTCTTTTTTTTTTTGCCCTCATACAACATGATCGTTTAGGCTACGTCGGGAGGCTCTTGGCCTGACGTTGAAATGAAGAGAGAAGCTTGGAGTCATCCTGAAGAGGCTGCAGATAACTGCAAGCAACAACAACAGTGGCAGCTCAACTTGCTGGATCACATAGATGCAGTACAGGATGAGGTCTCGCACAGGATGGACTTTATTGAGCGGGAGTTGGACGGTAAGACATTTACTGGCCTTAATTTACTTGTATTTTGAGATCTTGAACTTAAAATTCTTGTGCAGTGGATATTAAGTCCACCCACTGCTTTTCAAATGCCAAATGCAAGCAAATTTATTTGAGTTGTACAAGTTAGAGATCACAAAAGGTGGCATTTGTTTAACTGTTGCATGTTTTTAAAGTCACAAAACCCTGCTGGCATCTAAACGGGGGGTGTATACTTTTTTTTTTTTATCCACTGTATGCCTCCCAGTCATGTGAAGTGTTCGTTAACTGTCTGCAAATATTATTATTATTTACCAAACGTTATTTTTTGACGAGGATAAGATGCAAATCCAACTGTGTTTTTATCTCAAAATCTACCGTTGATGAAACCCGGGAGCACATTCTGCCATTAGGTTTTTGTTCTGTTTTTTGTCCCCACCCCCCAAACACATGTTAACATGTGATATATGAAGAACTAGCAGGAACACAATTGTTGGTGGAATTTACATAAGCTCTATCAATGGCCTAACAACTCCTGTAATGTATTAATATAATAATGCTAACAATACATTGTTGCTACTAGCTTTTTGTGGCCATACTCCAAATAATTTGATTATAAATGACTAACTTAACCAGTTCCACAAAGTATTGTTCCATTCTATTTTGTATTAATGATAGTTTTGTGTTTAACCAACATTTACATTACATTTGTGTTGTTAACTAGCTAACAAAGTGAAATTGTCTAACCTGCCGACATGAAGAATGTACTAAGGAGCCTGAAGATTGCTTTCCTGAAGCCTCATTTGTTTTGTGCCTTGTACTCAGTGCTGGAGAGCTGGCTGGACTACACGGGGGAACTGGAGCCTCCCGAACCGCTGGCCCGTCTGCCTCAGCTCAAACACCGCATGAAGCGGCTGATGTCACAGCTGGGGAAGGTGCATCAGCTCACCCTGTTCAGCTCCACATGAGGGCGCCATAGAACAGCAGTGTTTGGAATCTCACAGAGCTTGGCAATGCAAGACTCTGGCCTGATGTCTGCAGCTGTTTCTTCTTTCATTAAGGGTTCTATGTGGTGAATTCAGATGCTACAGCCACTGACATCCTTGTATGGAATGTCAGCATTATGAATCAGGATTAAACACAATAAGTAACCTCGTAAATGCAGGAGAAAGTCCTTTGGACCAGATTACTCGATGGTTCCCATGCAACTTGATGCCTTCTGTATGCCTGTACAGCTAAAGGTGGCTTGTAATTCTCTCAGTGCATAGTGCATTACACACAAGCTTTATATTCTGCTTGCAGTTAAGTTCCGTAAACAAATACAAAATTATTTTTGGAAATGTTCAAATATATTTGTTTGTTCTCCAGTTGTGCGTTAATATTCTTGCTCTTCACAAAAACAAAAACAAAAAAAGGAGTCTTGATCCCTCTAAGACACCCAGTATGTAACGGCACTTTACAACCAGTCTTGACGAACTGACTTCTTTGAATCTTTTATTTTCTATTACACTGTGAAGTTATTTTCGTCTTCAAACATTGGTATCTTTGTTTTGTTTTTCTTTTCAGTTTTTTAAATTGTGAGAAGCGTGATTTGTGTTTTGTCTTAAATGGTCACACTTTTCTCCATACAGTAGTGTGCAACTTTTGTTAGTTTTTACTTGTTTATCAGTTTCAATATTCCTCACAGCCTCTGCATTATTGTTGCTGTACTGTAGCATCTAATGGTTCGCTGAAGACTTGCTCTGGACTGGATCCTGTGCTTTTGCCCATGATGATATGATGAATACGGTTTAGACAAGATTAAATTGTCGTTTAGTTCAAATTTGTGTCACCCGTTTGTTCATTGTACTTTGTAAATATGTCAATCTAAATGTGCTTTTCTTTCCTGAACATATTCTCCAACACAGATGTCCTACGCTACTGTACTGTCTGTCTTAGAGCAGGGAAAATATTTGAACAATGCAAACAAATCTGTTGGTACATAAATAAACCATCATTATTAACCACGTCAAGTTTTGTCCATATTTAATTTTTTCACTTTCTGTTTATCCAGCCGGCAGCACTGTCACTAAATTAAAATTAAATCATTCAGTTTTGATGTAACATGATTTCTTAGCCGATTTGGCCTCTTACACAATCGGATCAAAATTGGGGGCAGCAGTCTGACTAAAAGCTTGCAGAGTTGAAGTACAGCAACAGGACTGATTCCGCTTCTGGCGATCGTGCTCGCCGACAACTTTTAAACACTGGTGGCTGAGGATGAAAAGCACAGTCAAACTATAAAGGTTGCATGCGTACTTGATATGATTTCATCATAGCCGATTCGGACTGTTATATAATCCGATTGGAAATGGGCTATGGCTGGCTGTTTTAGTTAATCACTCAATATTTGACAGCATAAATTGCTTTACCAAAACTGTCTTTTGTAACAATTGAATGGCAACATTGCAAAGCTGCTGAGTTAAAACCAAAAATATAAATTTTCTGATTCTCTATCCGTATTTTACTACGAATTGCAGTAGGAGGAACAACTGTAGATCGCTAAATAGATATGGATTGGACAGCACAACAATACACGCGGATTATTTGTTAAGTAATAAATACTTTGTCGCTTCCTATTCACAACCACTTGTTCGTGATCTCCCTCCTTTTTTTTTTTTAAATGGCTGTATTTCACAGTCGTCAGTATTCAGAGCAGAGTATGACCTTTATCTCTTCTTCCTGTCTTGCTACGTAGCGTCTGCTCCGATTGGCTGTCGCCTGTCTCCGACGCAGCGTGTAGCTCCGCCCACAATCACGTCGAAATACTAGTTGGAGCAGAGGAAGCGGCAACCGAGTCGAGTGCGGCGAATCTTACATTTGACGGTAAAATAGCACAGCGCTTTTCATATTATACCCTAAAACCTACAGCGGACTCGACTGAAACGCTACTATTGTTATCGTCAAGGTAAGTCTTACATTCGCCGTCCTGCGTTATCCCTTCCTTCGCAATGTAGTAGTTGCAGATGTGCCAAGAGAGATAATCTCCTCCCCCCCAACCTGTTCGTGTTGCTGTCATGGACGCGTCGTGACCGCCGTCGCTATGTAGCATTTACATTTTCATTCAAACATCTCCGTTTAGGTTTGAAGAGAGTGAGCGAGGCGGTCCCCTGCAGTTTCGGTCAAATTAGTTCCCAGTAGTGCTGCTATGTAGCTTCTTTTTTCGCTCACCGTGTCGCCACTTTTCAGCCTACTTTGTCTCCATTCTGTCACCTTATACGCAAGCCAATGGAAGCGCACGCTTCGCTGTTTCTATTAAAACGGCGTCGGTCACCATGGTATGACATCGGAAGTGAGTTATTTCGCTATAAATAGTAACATGTATGCTTTAGCTTTGTACATAGAGCGCGTATATGCGCTTCAAAATGTGCATTGCATAATAAATACATTTTCTGACATCACTTAAAAAAAAAAATCGAATTCACGTTGATGCAACAGAACGGCGCGTTAGCATTTTAATAAAGTGTTCCTTTGGGTGTCATTCGAACTCGTGTTATGTTGGCGACTTATCCATGATGAACTAGGCCCAAGAGTTTTTGTTATTTTAATGTTGTCACTTTAAAGGTTACTTTTACACCGACTAGCACCTGTTCCAGCAAACTGTGTGTCTGTGACAGTTTGTGTGGTCGCGTCCATCATTTATAGTCCAATCAACTCAAATTCTAGAACTCCAGTGTCAGCACATGGTGAACATTGTCACTGGTGGCACCTCGAAGGTCACACAGGTGGGAAGTAAACCGTCAGGTGTTTTCTCATCAAATGACCTTTGTCTATTTGCTTTGTGTAAGATGTTAGCTTCAGGTATGTTGTTGTAAGTCAACCTTAAAGCTTCTATGTCACTCCTGCCCTTTCATATCAAATGTTTCTTTGTTCCTCTTTAATTTTACATCTCCAAATACATTACAGACACACTTACAACAAAGCACACAAAGGGCAACTTTAACTTACCACAACACTATATACTAGGGGTGGGAATCTTTGAATGTCTCACGATTCGATTCAATTCAGATTTTTGGGTCTGCGATTAGATTCAGAATCAATTAAGAATATTTTTTGATTCAAAATGATTTGATTGACAATGATTTTAGCTTCAATCTATAGATGTGCAAAGAATTGTAATGATCTACTTCAGTCTGACTCGCTAATGCTAATTAGCGCGCTACTCGCAGCACTTTTATAACTCAAAAGAATGGCTCCACACTGCAAAAAAAACAACTTTTACTGGAATAACTTGTTCGTGACTTTTTCTTTCTACTCTCTAATGTAGCTACAATTTAACAGTGTATTAGACCGCATGGAACCACACTGCTCCTCAGTGGCCAAAACGGGTACAACATGAACAGTGCTCCAAATAAAGGCACACACAGACAAAGGCAAGACAGTATAAAATAATTTAAATAAAATCGATTATGAATCGTACTAAATGAGAATATATTTTTTTTGGCACAACCCTACTATATACATCTTTGTTCATTGCTAAAGTACGTGGCTTCACCATTGCTACATTGCCCCCACATAGCAGGCAGCTGTCCTCAACTCAAATGTTGTTGGGAAAGCATGTGTGCATTAGGCAGCAGGAAATCTCCCAAATATAGTTGTAAAACCCAATGTATATTCTGGATTATACTCCATTAGTATGTCTTGGTATTGGCAGCTGTCTGAATCTCGCTTATACCCAAAACGTCTATTTTGAATGCAAAAGCTCACATAATATGACATGGCATTTTTGATTGACTGTTACATCTACGGTGTTAAAATGACATTCAGTAGCGAATCAAAACTAGTAGCCGACAGTTGGCCACTCATGAAAACTAGTTGCTGAACCTTGGACACTGCACACAGTTCAATCGAATTTAGCCGTGGCGGTGCATGGGCCTAATAACAGTACCTTAATTCAGTTGGTGTTTTTTATCTCCCACAATTCCTTGAGCAATCACATGACCAGGAAAGTTTGACCGGAGCTTTGACAATAAACAACCAGCAGGCATGTGTTGCCACTAATAACACTGTCATTGTTCAGACTGCAGGACTACATGGCTAACTATTGACAGAACGGCTCTTGTGGTGTTGCTTCTAGCCAGACTTTTGTTTACACAGCTAAAAGGGGTTTATTGCCGTATCCTAGGAGGTGTTCTCCTCTTGGTTGATTATTATAGAAAACATATGGCGCAGCAGTTACGATTTTGTTCTAAGTTTGCTTGGAAGTTAATTCGGCGAGAGATAAGAACAGATTTGAAAAGATCCGTCAACAAAGGCATGTGAAAGGATTGTCTTCCTTATGCAGTAGACCAACAATATTGAATTGATGTGACTAATTGACAAATAACTCATTTCTACAAAGGAACGGAACTGACGGATCCATGTTTCACTCTTTTTAGCATTCTTAAGATTTATGCAAGCCTGAAAGAAAGTTACTATTTAAAGGTAAAAGCACTAAATTGCTTACTGATCCTAAACATTGGTGACATACAACATTGCAGTGAGAGGTTACTGTGTGCATGTGAGGTCATTGATTATTCAAATCATTATTTGCAGTCATCTCATATTTTACTCATTTGTTTTGCATTAGACTGTTTCAGTAGACATTTTAATGCTATATCCTAGAAGAGGCTTTAAAATGTGCTATTATCAATTTTAAACCGTGGACAATAAATGGATTGGTTGGAAGCTCAAAGAGTCATGGAATGTAGTAGTAGAAGTGAACAAATATGTTTGAGTCATTCAAAATAGATTTAGCAACTTACATTTTAAATGTCCTTTCTGTGCTGCTTATGATCATTTTGAAACACACATTTCTCTTCATTTAAAAAAAAAATTGCCTTGCCTTTAAAAGGATGAATGCTCAAATGAATTGATAAAACAAAACAATATGGTGAGCTCTGTTATTGTCTCATTATCAGTGAAATGAATGTTATAAAAGTTAAATGACATTGATAACTGCTACTTGTGTTTCAGTAGGCATTACAATTGCGCATAATGGATTACTGGGATTAGAGTGTATTATAAAGTGACACGTCCTTTTTTTTTGGTAGGATTGGCGGAGGAGAATGTCAGGGAAGAATATTCACTGGAGATATGGCGGCAGTAATTAAGACAGTGTGCTGACAGACAGCCTTTCTTGTGTGCCATTACTTCCACCTACAGTAACTGTGTGTGTGTGTGTTAATTGTCACTTGGAAATGAAAACAGCTTGTTTGCTGTGGATTTTATTTGTGTCTTTTTGCTAATATGACAATCCCCAGCCATATCTGTTCTGATGGAGATGGGGGGTGTTTCTTTGTGATTTGTTCTAACTAACTGAGCTACATCTGTAGTAAAAGCTGTTTTCGGTATGGAATTACATCTTTGAACAGCAGCTTCAAAACCGCAGAACAAAAACACCTGAGGCCGACACACCTTAGTTTGAATCCCTCTAGCCCCGAACCTAATACAATGTCTATCTTAAAACAGTATTTTGAGCTTGTGCGCGTCAGTTTGCTGTCTTCATGTTCTATTTTAGCAGCTATGAAGTGTAAGGGCACAGGTACTTGTTGATCCAAGGTGTGATTCTGACTGAAGTTGCACCTCGGGATAAAAATTAAACAGACGCTGTGATTGGGTCCATGATACAAGTTCTACGGTCATTTCTGGACTATAAGCCGCTACTTTTTTTCACTTGCATTCGAGCCTGCGGCTAATACAAAGGTGCGGCTTATCCATCAGATCACAAGGGGGCGCACTATAAAAGAAGCACAAGAGCGTCAGGCAGAGAAAAACAAACCAAGTGAGCCCAAATACAGTAGGAGAGATTATGGAAAAGAAAGTAGTGGGAACCCGGTGCGGTAACATTAAAACACCTGTGGCTTACAGCCGTGTGCGGCTTATATGTGTAACAAACTTGTGTATTCCTCAAATTTAGCTAGCGCGCCTTAAAGTCCAGAAATGACTGTAATTGTAATTATTTGTCATTTGTCCAACATTACCAACATTTCCTGATTGACTTAGTCACACAAAACTTTGAATTTCAACCACTGTTGTACATGATGTTTCATGAGATGTACAATATTTTCATAATTCACACTTTTTTTTAAAAACAGTTTGGCTATTTCTGCGATTTATACTCAGATGCGATGTGTATATATATTAAAATTGGAGCTTGGACTGTCACCCAAATTCCCGTTCTGTAATTGTGCTAACGGAAGTTCTAGTCCGCTTCCAACTACGGAAAAGTTAGTTTTTTCTTTTTAGTTTAAAATAGCTTGGCAAGTCCTCCCCCCTCCGGCTGTCTTCCTTTTAAGCACTTCAGGCTGGGTTCATTTAAGCATCTGTTGAATTGGGACACCCAGAAAAGGAAATAAGACGTGTATGTGTGTATCACTTGGTCATTTTGATTAGGGCTGAACAATATATATATATATATATATATTCAATGATCTAATTGTGATTTTTAATCCGCGGTCATTTTTTCATTTTTAACTGTGCCACACAATGCATTCTGGGATATGCAAAACGGGTCGCTACAACACGTCTGGAACTCGTACCGGCAGTGTTGCTGCATTCCATTTGCATTCCTGTTATTTTTTGGAATAATATAATTACAGTTGAGCCCCGTAATGTAGGGTTAACCCACAATCGCGAAAATTTCGTATAATTGACGCCAATTGTTTTAAAGTTGTAAACCATGATTTTACCGATCCAGCCCACTTGGTAATATATTTTCCTCCATCTGGCCTTTGAGCTAGCATGAGTTTGACACCCCTGAAAATATAACGGACAAATTATATATATTTTTTGTTCATATTGTATCTTTTGTTGTTGTAAAATTGCATTTCTACTACATTGTGATGTCGATTTGAATTTGATGAATTGCTCCGACCTCGTTTTGATACACATTAAAAAAAAAGACTATTTCTAAACTGTTTATTAGGAAATTACTGTGCCTTACTTCTGATCCCTTAAATAAATTTTTGTTAAAATGAAAGTTGAGCAGATGCTACAATGGTGTGTTAAGACTTGCATGTTGCAAAGGTTGCTGAGAGAAGAAAACACTTTAACTCATTCACTGCCATTGAAGACTATAGACATCAAAAATTCATTTGAACTATTTCTATTAGTTTAACATTTTTATTCCATTTTTGTTAACAAGAGTATGAAAACCTAGATTATTATTTTTTTATTGTACCTTTTAGAACAGATATAACGTGTGATTAATTGTGAGTTAACTAGTGAAGTCATGCGATTAATTACCATTAAAAATGGTAATCGCCTGTCGCCCCTCATTTTTAACAATCTTTTTTTTTTTTTATGGCAATGAATGAGTTTTAATATGATGGCGAAAAAGGTCATTCGATCTCAAGTGCCACCATCAGCTGAGTTGAGGTTGCCTAGGACACCGTCCATCTCCACAGCGGATATCTGAGAGGGACGCCGCCAGAAGAGCGTTTGTTTCTCAGGAAGATTGAGTTGTCTGTATTCAGCCTTTATGACAGGCACGCTGACCACATGGACCGCTCTATCAGCTGAGGTTGTGATCTCATGATACCGCACGCCGATTGTTGCGGGACGTGCTGGGCATATGCAGTCTGAGGTCTTGGCACACGACCTCTCATGTCTCTGGACTGTGTTCATTGTTTTATGAATGCCGTTTTCTAACGTTTCCACGCAGTGTGAGAGGCTGAGGTCACGGCAGTCCAAACCTTCTTAAGCTCCCTGCCGCACTTGAATGGTTCACATCATGCTTGAGACGCAGCTCTCATTTCATATTCTGCTGTAGCCTAGTTTCCACCGGGTCCGTTTTGTACAGTCCAGCTCGTCATGCTGCAGTTTGGAACCCTATGTCTTTCATTTCCCACTGTAGGCTGTGAAAACCGGATAACAATACTTGTGTTCGATTGTGAAGCACACAGGCAGGGTTAGCGGTTGCTCATTTTCATGAGACAAGACCACCCCCCCAAAACAGTCTTTAGGAGGCTTAAAAAAAATGGCATTGGATAATCTGTCACAATCATCTTTCCAGCAATCAGTTAATCGGGGCTTTGCTGACTGCTGGCTCAAAAGTGTAGATGTGTGTTATGGATCATCTTTGTGTACCCTACATTAACTTAGTATAAAAAGGTACGCTCAAAACAGCTTGTAGTGAATTGCCAGCACAGCCAGACCATTCAGCCTGATTTATAGCAATTTAGCAAAATGAGCTAAAAAAATAAATAAAAAATAACATTTTAATTTCCGTATCTTTATTCAAAAACAGAACATTATTTCAAATGTGCGGTGTAGAAAATACACAAACATAAATTATTTATGATTCAGTTTAGGGCTGTGTATCGATTCTAATTTCCTCAATCGATTCGATTTATAAGAGTTCAGTTCTATTCGATTTTGAGTTTGTCCTATTCTATTCGATTCACTTCAGTTCAATACGATATTGGTTAATTATGGAACAAAATATAAAAAAAATATAAATATCAATGACATGATTTAAAAAAAAAAACTCCACTAACATTAAATTCCAAATTAAATTTTTCGGGGGTAGTAACTGGTTAAATAATGTATTTATTAATGAAAGGTTATAATGTTATAATCACTTAAGTGTTACATTGACATCAGCATGGATGAGATGAAAATGTTTTCATAATTTTAATTAAATAATTGTTAATATAAATTACAAATATTTTGAATTGTCATAAAGTGCAATAAGTCAGGTCTTTCAGAAATGTAGGAAAATACTTTTAAATTCATGTCATCATTACAAAAGTATGATAGATACAAAAATTATTTTTTCTTGTTAGTTTATAGGAAAAGAGATATTAAAACAATTGATTTATGGTTTATAAATCAATGTCACGCTCAAAAAGGAAAATCAGTGTTGATTATTCAATTATTATTATTTTTAAACCCAGCCCTAATTCAGTTACTGGTTTGGTCTGTAACATGCAAGAAAATAGCCCAAAAATGTTATTCCAAAGTAAAAGCAAATGTTTTATTTTATTCAAAACAAGAATGATAAGTCTGCTTTCATCGAGGACTACAGAAATGAGAGAATATTTACAGGTTGATACGCTAAGTTTCCGAGTATTTGTATTATCTTATTTTGACACTATTCGATCACTCAGCGACTAAATACTAGCTACTAGCTACTTGATCACTCAGCGATCAATTAGTATTATAGACTCTGCCGCTGTCCGTATATTTATATTTAAATTTAATTTTCTCTGTGCAAAAAAATTTTTCTTTTTTTTTTCTTGTCTTTGTTTTATTGTATGTGGAAAAATCCTAAATAAAATATTGAAAAAATAATTATTATTAACTGTTAGTTGTTAATTGATTGATCATTGCAACTCTGCTTGTATTTATGAAGATGTTTTATTTTAATCAAATATTGCTCAAAAACACAAACCATGAAATCAAGTTAACGCAAATATGACACTTTTTTTGTTTTTAATCCTCATTAGGGTCACAGTTGGGGCATTACTTTGAAAAAATGTTCCATCTCTAGTCTTTGCTGTCATCTTGGCTGCCTTGTGGGAAGAGCTGAAAAGTTCCTGCCACTCTCAGAGGCGCTAAATAAAAGGTAGTGACGATAGTTCAAATCTGAAACATTAATGTTAACCGTCTGAAATATTATCACGGTCTCCTGGATGTAGATGTGCATCATTGCTGCTCTTTTAGCTCCGAAGTGGCCTCTCAATTGATGATGTAATTATTTAATAGGCTGATCCCTGAGTTTGACTTTTGGTGCTTTAAGAATCATGTCAGTCCTTCATTTGGAAAGTGAATCATTCCGGAAAGTTTGAAGAATGTTTGATGATTGTTAGTGGAATAAAATTGAGAAAGATCTTGTCCGGCTTGGTTCTCTGGAGTCAGATTTGATTCAGAATTGATATGTTTCTTACTGGTTCTTTTAGGCACTGCAGTTTGGAGGGAGTGGGCTCCACACTATGTTTCTGTTTTTATTGAGGGTTGCACATAATGGAGATATGCATGCTTAATTGGTTATTGATCAATGATCCATAAAAAGGTGGTATAATATTTTTAGTGGTCTGTGTGTGTCTGGTGGGCAGGACCTGCAGACACATTGGCACTGCAGCACTGTCTGAATTTATACTATAGTCTTTAATAAACCAGACTGGTCCTCTAGCACATTCATCATTTTATGGATGAACAATCACTTAAGAATGTCCCCTATAAAAAGATGCAGTTGCCCTTGTTCAAGAGATGTGCATCAATCCCACGCCACTAAAGTGTGTGTGCGTGTGTGTGTGTGTGTGTGTGTATGTGCGTGCGTCCATGTGCATGTTCCAATTAGGCCTGTCGTGATAACAAATTTTGCCCCAGAAAATATTGTGATGAAAAATATTGTGGTTTTCCAATTATTTTTCAACTAATATAATTATAAACGTATAATAATGCAATTACACCCTTTTTAAAGATGAACTATTATTTCTTGAGAATTTTTAAAATTGGAACTATATAATTAAAACATAATTGTAACTATCCAAGATAAATAAAATGGACTCTCACTCAGTCTCTGTTTACAAAAAAAAATGCACTTGAATAAAAATGATCAAATAGACCCTGATGCTGATTATTAAGAAAAAATAAGAAAAAGACTCAAATAAAATCCACTCACAACTGAAACAATAAATAGGCCGACATGAGTCCTATATCCTCCTGCGCTATATCATTTCTAATGCTTCAGCGTGCGGGTTAGCAAAAATATAAGCCTAATGTTACTTCTCAGAAAATGAGTAGCTATTTCTCAACAGATTGTGTTCCGTTTTTGAGATTCCATCCTCTATCGATTCTGAAATTCAAACTCAACTGTCTTAAAGGACCTGTTTTCGGTTTCAAAGCCACTAACAGATAAGAATAGATCCGCTACGTTGGAGTCGAGGCAGACAAAGACATCAGAGAGGTATTTCATCATCGTTTTTGTGATACTGTCAGAGGAAGAAAAGATGCTAATGTTAGTGTTCCCGCTGAATTTGCCTTTAGCGCAGGAGTATTTTATGCAAGTACTCCACGTTTTGTACTCTGCGGCAAGGTCCATTTTCTTGCTGCCTTCTTCTGGCGTAAAACCTATTACCATATGCCAAGAAGTACTACAGAAGTTTGTTGGTGACTTGGCATTAGAGTGGTTATTAAGTTGGAGGAGAAAGGCATTTTGAGCGAGTTTGAATATCGGCATCGGCCTCTTTTTGTTTTGATGGCCGATATATTAAAAACTGTTATTTTTGCTCCGATGGGCGCTTTTCTCCTCTGTCTGCTCTGAGTCAGCGGCTGTTGACTCCCTGCCACATTGGCCCGCCCACAGCACCATCTGATTGGTTGCTCGTGCAGTGCTAACAGCCAATAAGCAGCAATTAGCAGCTAATAGCCCGCGAGCTGACGGCTAGCTTGCGGATTAACGGCTATTTGGGAGTTATCCCAGGGTTAGCGCGTGGGTGAACAGTTAGCTCACGAGCTAACAATTAGGTCGCGAATTTGCAGCTATTTGGGAGTTAGTGTGCGGGTGAATGGTTAGCCCGCGAGCTAACCGTTAGCTTGCTAATTAGCGCTATTAGCCCGGGAGCTAACCGGCTAGCTATTAGGTTAACCCGTGAGCTAACAGATAGCTCGCGGGCTAACCTAATAGTCGTTTTTTCGCGGTTGTTTGGGAGTTATCCCGGGGTTAGCGTGTGGGTGAATGGTTAGCCCGCGAGCTAACAGTTAGCCTGCGAATTAGTGGCTATTTGGGAGTTGGCATTATAGTTGGTGCAAAAGCTGATGCCAAACCTTTAACATGTTGCAAATCACAAAAGCTGTTTAATAAACATGTGCTTGAAGGCATTTAAGCAGTCAAGTTTTTATTATTAAAAATGTTGACACCAGCTTTTTTTTCCCCCCCTGCAAATGTATATTGGCTTCAAATATTGATTATCGGCCTCCCTGACTACCAATAATCGGTATCGGCCCTGAAAAAAGCATATCATATGTGTCTAATAATTTGTGCCAGCATTGCACAAAGAAAAAGGGACATTCACGTTAGGCTTTATTGTTGGTTGGCAGCAGCAGCATCTCTGGAATTTGTTCTGGCCTAGTTTCTGATGTGGTGTGAAGTCTGCTAGTTCCTAGTTAATACTGAGACTCCAGTTGAGCACAGACGTGCTTGTGTTCCTTTCATTAGGATTTGTTGTACACAAATTTAGCCCATTGAAAAGGCAGATGACACATACCTCCTCTTGCTGGAAATGAATAACTTCATTATTCCCAAACTTGCCTAATCGCACTTTATTCTATCCAAACAACTATTTGCTGAAAAACACGTCGCGCTTGTGTTGGCCACCAGCTGATAGCTGATAGCTGACTTGCTTGACAGCGAACAGCAGCGTGCCTTAAGATTTTTATTGTGGTCCAACAGTGAGGCAAAGCTCCTTGTGGGGTTGACGGCGAAGAAAGTAAGGATGTAAACCTACGGCTCACTATTGCCAATGGTGAAAATTTACCGACAGTAATGGCTAGCTGCTCAAAGTAAAGTAAAAATAAGTGTGAAATGAAAGATAAAGAGCTATTTTATTTAGAAAATGATGTCACTGAGTTAAAATTTTAATAAAATGACTAATAGGGAAGCGCACCCAGCATTGTCGCAATGACGAGTTTTAAGATGAGTTTGAAATGACAGTTTTGCTCATAAGTTTACATACCCTTAGGGTATGTAAATTTATGAGCATAACTGTATATTTAAGTTTAAGCTTCTGCTACAAGCAATTATCCCCCAAAATGTATAGTTGTTTTGCTTGTTAACTCTTTGACTGCCATAAACGTTATAAAACGTTTAGTAAAAACCTACGGAGGGGCGCCGAGGACGTTAAAAGACGTTCACTATGTTTTTTTTTGGAAACGGGTGGAGGAAAGCCTTGGGCAGCTGTGCTGAAAGTATCAAGCAGATCTAGTTAGTAAAATGACTCGTTTTGGCCCCTAGATGGCAGCAATGATTCTCTTTGGACAAGATTGGGTGGGCGTCAGTAGAAGACGTGAGGCGGAGCTAGAGTGTTGAGGGGACAATGGCTGATGATGCAACAATGGCTGATGAAGCAACAATGGCGACCGGTTGCAAGCAGCTCACGCTTGAGCATTTTTTTCAAAGACGGAAAGCATCGATCAATACTAAAAAGCGCATTGATGTCGACGATGATGATGACTCCGAGCTTGACGCTAAAGTTGGAAGCCTTGACGCGACCGTTATGATCACGTAGTAAGCCTCACCGGCTAGCGCTGCTAACGCCGGAAAACGCGCAGCACAACCGACCGGGTACTTCTGCACAAGCGGACATTCGATCGGGCGATGGAGAGTAGTCGAAAAGCATCGACCAATGCACATTGATGATGATGATGATGGTGAATCCCGAGGTTGACGCCACAGTTGGACGCGGCCTTTATTCTCACGTCATAAAGCCTCACCGGCTAGCGCTGCTAATGCCGGAGCTGCACAAGCGGACATTCGATCGGACAATGAAGAGTACCCCGAGTCCAATGCATATTCATCGGAGGAGCGGGTACAGTCTGATCACGGAGAAGACACTGGTTCTGGACTACGACGCCACCATGAATGGAGTGGATAAGATGGATCAGAACATCTCTTACCACCCGGTATAGCAACTGAAGGACATGAGGAAGCCAGACGTAACACCACCGTAACGTAACCGTAGCATGATCCTGATAGTAGACTTGATGGCAACACACACTGAAGTATATACTTGCTATTCCCCGGAAAAAACGGCCTGCAAGAAAGTGTAGCTTCTGCACGCGAAGAGGCAATCGCAGTGAAACTAATCTGTTGTGCAAATCCTGTTGCGTCTCCTTGCACGCAGGGGAGTGTTTCACAAAAAGAAAAACTGTCGTTGAAACATGCACATAATTGTAAATAGTACCACAGTTGCACACATTTGTAAATCGTTTGCCAAATTGTTGTCAAATTGTTACACTGTTGAATGTAAATAAACGTATTTTGCTATCAAAAAACACTTTTTCATTCTTGGTGGTAGTGTTTTATAGAAGTAAAGCACTATTTAGGTGTTTGTGGCATCATTCATGGACAAAAAGAAGTGTAAAATTCACTAGTGCATGAAATAATATCGTTTCACTAAAAGCTTGATTTCTCCGTATTTTGGTCCAAAACAAGCGCATTTTGGTGAAACTAACCATTTTCTATTGTTGATTACTAAAGAACGGAATAAGGTAGAAACAAACTTTTTTTTTCTAATGAAAGATGAAAGTTCAATCTTTCATTTGGTAGTATGTGTGTTTCCATAGTCCAAACAGAACATTTTCTGTGGACCTTGAAAGATCAGTCAAAATGCTTAAATCGGCTGGCACTGACAGCATCCCTTTTCTGAAAACGTCTGGCAGTCAAAGAGTTAACAAAGAAACCCCATGTAAATGACAATTTATCAAATCTGGAAAAGCTTTTGTGCCCATTTTATTTATCAAACGATAAGTTGATATCGTATTATCGTGACTGGGCTATATCAAAGTGAAGCCCTTAGAGAGTAGGGGTGTGCCAAAAAATCGATTCTCATAAGAATCGCGTTTCTCATTTAGCATGATTCAGAATCGATTTTAAATGTCCCAAAATTGATTTTATTTAAATTATTTTATACTCTTGCCTTTGTCTGTGTGTGCCTTTATTTGGAGCGCTGTTCATGTTGTATCCGATTTGGCCACTTAGGGGCAGTGTGGTTCCACGCGGTCTAATACACTGTTAAGTTGTAGCCACATTAGAGAGTAGAAGGAAAAAGTCACGAACAAGGTATTCCAATAAAAGTTGTTTTTTTGCAGTGTGGAGCCGTTCTTTTGAGTGATAAAAGTGCCACGAGTAGCGCGCTAATTAGCATTAGCGAGTCAGACTGGAGTAGATCATTACAATTCCTTGCACATCTCTAGATTGAAGCTAAAATCATTGTCAATCAAATCATTTTGAATCAAAAATCGTTCTGAATTGAAAATCGATTCTGAATCGAATCACAGACCCAAAAATCGAGTCGAATCGTGAGACATTCAAAGATTCACACCCCTATTAGATAGTATAGTAAGGTTACTGTATTTCATAACAGTAGCTTCCTGACAGTGGACTAAAAGATCTGTGAATATAGGTCACTCCGTTTTGTCTGTGATTAAAACAATCCAGACAATACTAATGAGTACAAACTACCGTAGTTTCATACATGGTCTGTTTTATTCCTATAACTAAATAACTCAATCCTCACAACACATTCTGTGAACACTGATGTCAAGAATTATTGATTTCACCCGTTCATTACCATGGCAATATGCCCAATAGGCTGCAGAGACACAGAAGTAGGTTAAAACAAGGTCACACGGTCACATTGGCATTAACCTTGATGAATCTGCAGACAAAATGTTCGGCGAAAGCACAAGCCTGGCATGAATGAAAATGACAGAAATAACATGATTGTGTGGATGAAGCCATGACTTCTCGAATGATTGATAATTCAATATAATAGTGCTGTATTTTCACCAATCCCGCGCTTTCACCTCGTATGGAAGTGGTAGAACTGACAAAAGTGAATGTTGGCATCACAGAAGCTGTTTATGACCGTGATTTTCCTCTCCAGACAGTACTGTAGTCAAGGCCACAAGAGGCATGTTCTACATCATTAGCTCTTAGATCAGCACTAATTGTATACAGTTAAGATGGGGCAAGCACAGCAAACGGTGTAACTTGCAAATGGGATTTCCCTCCTGTCGCTGAAATCGGCAGTTCCTAATATTCTGTTGTCGTTCCACTGTGCTTTTCTGTCATTTTGAGTCACTGAGGGCAAAATGTCACCATATACGCATGCTCTAAGGAGCAATGCTTCATTCATTCCTAATTCCAACCACAATCTATTGCCCTTCTTTGCGTGTTTCACATCTTTCCCCCGGGGATATCCCATTTTAGAATAAACACCAGCAACAAGCTTAGTCTCCATGACAACGGCTGCACGTGCTCAACAGTAGAGCAGCCCTCTGTTGATTAGTACAATCAGGTTTATTAGGGGGAGCTGCTCTATTTCCTGAAGGAAATTTCTGTTCAAAGGGAAACTAAAAGAAGAAAGCCCTGATGAAATTGGGGAGATGGTGATGGTTAGTTTGCTCAAATTAGTGACGTCACCCCTAATAGCAAGCAAGATTGCGCGACTGACCAGATACAATTTTATAATTTGTTGATATATTGCACTTTCACAAGCGCAAGGAAGTGTTGGATTGATCAGGTCAATCTGCTCAAGCATGCAGAGTATTTGTTGTTCTTTATTCCTTGTTCACTTGTCTAAATATTATTTAGTCCGCAGTTGAGCCGGATTTGTCAGCAAGGATTTTGCCGGTCTTGTTTTTCCTCACAGCCGTGCAGATTTTTTTAGGTTGTTTTATGTAATTATAGGATTGCGTCCTGCTGCTTTCTTCGTTTTTCTTTCAGGGCAATGACGCCATCCCTAGCTAGAGCGGGATGACCTCTGACCAGATTCATGCGTCACCAGGCTTCTCGTCTGTTCAGGGGGTTGCCGGGTGAAACGCGGAGTAACTGACACTGAAATTATTATTGCTGGTACCTCACACTGTTTGTTGGCCGCTGCACCTAACCAACCGGCCTTCAAGGTCATTTAATGTCTGCAATCCAAGGTCGTCGCCAAGATTTTCTCACTGCGCCAGGAAGTGTTGTGGCTGCCTACTTAAGTGTTTTTTGCCATGTTGTCGACTTCATATTTTTGCAATCTTTATCTAAAATCGTTCACAGCTTATGTTATTGCAGTATGGGGAGTCAGTCTGATTTGACTGTCTTCAGTTTGCAAGTACTCTGTCCTCACATGACGTGCAAATTACAATCTCCGGAGTTGTGGGCTAGGCACCGGGCGGACATTTTGGTGTCTGTGATCTTGTTGGCTAATTATCAACAGCAACAAACGTCCAACTCCCAAGGGTGAAACTAATGAGGTACGATTTGCAGCTTCTTGTTAAACCTGGCCTGATCCATTTTATTTTGCAAGTGTGTATTAATGTGTCTGCACACCACCCGTGACAACTAGATGTGTGACCTTTCTTGTGGAATGAATTTCAGAATTGTCCCCCTGTAGCTCATTAAGTCATTACAAACAAACAAAGACTAAAACCTCACTTGGACAGCCCACTGAAAAGAACTTCACTTGTCAGTTGACACCACAATCAACCGCACATGAGCAACTTCTCGTAGTGGAGAAATCTTTACAGCTGAAGCGTTGAACCTCACGAGGGTTGCAGCCAAGATGTCTTCGGGCAGTACACCCTGATTGTACTGGCTACCAGCCAATCGGAGGGCACGCAGACGAACAATCATTCAAACTCACAATCACAATTCGGGACAATTTACAGCATTCAATAAACCTACCATGCATGTTTTCCGGAATATGAGAGGAAACCGGAGGAAAACCCACCCAACGACCTCTGCACTGGGAGGCGGACATGCTAACCAGTCATCCACCATGCCACCTACATTGTCTTTATTTAATTAATTTAATTTAATTAATTTATCAGAACTATACACACTTTAAAAATTACTTGGGGGGGGGGGGGGATTACACAGAAGTAATCTTTTCTTAAAGGTTTAAATAATACAGTATAAAGACACTAAATACAAAATAATTAGTAGTGGGGTTTTCATCCACCCATTTTTATTCAAATTTTAAAAAATGCAAAAATAAAACTGGAAACGCAGCAAATTTGAAAAAGGGCCCAAAATTCGCAAACAAAAATAAAAATTACGCTTGGAGGCGATGGATTTTGAAGCGTTTCAAAAAAAAAAAGGGAATTTTGAAACAGGTTTTGCAAATATAACGCTGACAAACCTGGATACAAGTCGCATGTTTTGACTGGATATTACGTCACACGAACGTTTGTCGTCACAAAGAATTTGAATTAATTAAAGAAGCGAATATTAATGCAATTTTAGATGGAAAACAGCAAAGAAACGCTACGGCTTATCAAGAATTACAAAAGCAAACTCATACGATGTCATTGTACGGTGCAGTCGCTTCTTCTTCTTCTTTTAAATTACTGGTGGCTCACATCATTCTCTATGGTGTATACCGCCACCTACAGCGGCGGTGTTCCCTCTCAATATTCATAAAAGAAGAACAGTTGGAAACTGGCAGAGGTCGCATGTCCGTTTTGCGCATTTTCCGTGAAATTTGCTTAAAAATTTCGAAACAATTGGATGGAAACCCCACTAGTTAATCTTGTTGTATTATATTATGTAGACATGTGCGAGTATCATTACCAGGTATCGGCCTTATTTCATGAGTCGGTGCGCGTCGTGATGGTGGCCAATACCAGAATCGGCTGTCCTCTTGTGACCGTTTTTATAATCAGGAACTAGACATCAGAAACAAAAAGAATGTAAAAAAAAAAAAAATGCCATTAGATTCATGCAGTTTTCAGAAAAATCTTTCTCTTAAATTATCTGTCATGGTTTTTGTGGGAATTTTTTTGTATGAAAAGTAGGCGACTTGTGGTATTGATACTTGGTATCTGTATCGACGGTAACTGATGTCAGTCTGGAAAAAAAGTGGTATGACATCCTTAACTCATTCACTGCCATTGACGGCTATATACAAAAAAATGCTAGTAGTTTAAAAAAAAAAATCACTTTTGTTAACAAGTATGAAAACCTAGAAAATAATATTGTACATTTAGAACAGATATAAAATTAGTGATTAATTGTGAGTTAACTATTGAAGTCATGCGATTAATTACAATTTAAAACATTTAACCGCCTGACGCGATAAAAAAAAAGATTTTAAAAAATTAGGGACGTCAGGTGATTACAATTTTTAATCGTAATTAATCGCATGACTTCACTAGTTAACTCTTGATTAATTAAAAATTGTATATCTGTTCTAAATGTACAATAAAAAATTCTAGGTTTTCATACTCTTGTTAACAAAAGTGTGTGTGTGTGTGGGGGGGGGGATTAAACTAATAGAAATAGTTCAAATGAATTTTTAGCCGTCAATGGCAGTGAATGAGTTAATATCATGAGTCATGACTGTACAGGGCCAATGCCAGTTGTGGCAGAGCCACCATAACATGTTTCATGGTGGCCGAATTGCCACCACTGAGAAATGTAATGTAAAGGGAACCTGCTTGGTGTAAAGTTTGACTTAAATGTTGATAATGAATTGCTTGGACTTAATGCATACTACAGACATGTTTTGAAACTCTGTCCAAACTTTTGACTGTTAATTTATCAACAGAAATAAAGATAAGGGAAGGATGTTTGCAATAGTTAAAGTGATGATTTGTCTTTTTTTCCCCCCCTTTGTTTGAAGCACTTCACGGTGACCTAAAAGGATAATGGATGAGCTCCAGGATGTACAGCTGACTGAGATCAAGCCTCTCCTGACTAATAAGGTGCGTTGTTGAAAAAGGCCGCTGGTAACCCCTGGCTAATCCAAATAGCATGTGACTCTTCACTGAAGCTCACACACAATCCCAAAGTAAACAGACATTGGATTACATATCCACTACAGACTGTTAAAGCCTCTAATGGAACACTCTTTCCAATGCATATACACTAACAGACCACAAATTTATACTGTGCAGTACTGTTGATCAAAGTGAATTATTTATGTCCTCAACGGTGCAGAAGAAAAATATCAAAGGCAAAAGTGGGACAGAATATATATATATATATATATATATATATATATAATATTTATTTATTTATTTATTTATTTTTACTTTATTGAGCAGGGACAAAGCGTGCTGGAAAAAAACAACGATTTTCCTTCGCCTTGTCCACGATTGTGAGCTTTTGACAAAATGGAAAAGGGCTTCTCCAGGAAGGGTTTGGAGTGTTTGTCATGCACTGCAGCCGGGTTTTCACAATCACCACACTTGCAGAGAGCTTTGCAGGTTGATGTATTAGCTCAGCCTCTTACCTCCTCGGTGGCTAAAATGACTGATCTGGGGAACACATCTCTTTCTAGGCTGCGTGCCAATCTTTGAAAGACAGGCTGGGAAATGGGTAATCTTATGAATGCGGACACTGACACTGTCCTCTCACTCCACCTAGTGGCTGCCTCATTTTAAACAAGAAAAGAAAAACGGAGATCATTTAATTAATGCACAGTGCCATGGAGCAAAAGCAACTGCATTATAAAAATAGATTCACAGAGATATGGAGAGCATAAACACATTTTAATGTGAGTAATTAAGCCCCAGCAGCATCACAATCTGCCTGTGGAGCATCCTCTGTGCACCCCACTGATTCCCACAACACCCTTCTTTGATGTTTGCTGCCAGTGCACGTTTTCTCTTGCGGTATCAATTGCTTTTGATCGAAAAACACAGATGTTGATCATTTACAACATTAAAATTCAAATTCGCCTTAGCCTTGTCTAAGCCTTCAAATATCCCTTCCACAAGCTTTGAACACATTTCAACAATATTGTGAAGTGTTTAACTCATTCACTGCCATTGACGGCTATAGACGTAAAAAATTCATTTAAACTATTTCTATTAGTTTAACATTTTTTTCCACTTTTGTCAACAAGAGTAGGAAAATCTAGAATTGTTTTTATTGTACATTTAGAACAGATATAAAATTTGAGATTAGATGTGAGTTAACTAGTGAAGTCATGCAATTAATTATGATTACAAATTTTAATCGCCTGGCGCCCCAAATGTTTAATAATGTGTTCTTTTTTCTTCTTTTTTAATCATCCATTGCCATTGACGGCTATAAACGCCAAAAATTAATTTGAACTATTTATATTAGTTTAAAAAAATTCCCCACTTTTGTTAACAAGAGTATGAAAACCTAGATTTTTTTTATTGTGCATTTAGAACAGATATAGAATTTGTGATTAATCTTGATTAATTAGTGAAGTAATGCGATTAATTAAATAAAAAAATTGAATCGCCTGTCGCCCCTTTTTAATAATCTTTTTTTTAATGAATTTATGGCAGTGAATTAGTTAATATTCTTAAAACTGTGTTAACATAAAAAAAATTACAGAATGAAATTAAAAAATCATTGCTTTATATATTTTAAATTACTCTGCCCACATGCTGTAGTAACACCGAAACTTGTTTAAAAATATACTTCTTAAATACATTGGAAATCTGTTTCAACACCTTCAAAAATAAATGTTTAGCAGAAAAATCCACTATTATCAAAGGACCATGATAGGTGGCTGTTGAAGTAAAACATTGCATGTACTTTTTTTTAGTGCTTCCCATGTAGTGCAATGAATACAATTAGGCTTTCTAATGACACTTACACTTGGCACTTCTTGGGAGCCGTGAGGATAACAAAGAAAAAACAAAGCTACAGTACTCGTATGTGAAATACGTGACACACGGTATAAACGTTGTTAGAAAGCATTACTGAGCCTTCCATGTGGTTGCTGTGATGACTCAAGCTGAAGTATAGTTCAAGAACCCAATAAATATTTGTTTGAAAATCTTGTTTGTAAACCTGCTTTATTTGTTAACAAGGCTGTTCTACTGTATTCTGTAAAAAAAAAAAAAAAGTAAATCAATATTCCAAAAATTCCCACATTCCCTAATTTCAAAATGTTTTCAAAGTACTTTTTCCACAAAAATGCTGTATTCTATGTCATGCCCTCCTCCCTCAGCAAACATTTTGTGATCGAGTCAAACCATTCCAGCAACAAAATATTTTTCATGTTCCTAAAATTGCCACTGTCCCCAAATTTAGTATTTTCCACATTATATATATTTATATATATATATATATATATATATATAATTTTTATTTTTTTAAATTTTCCTTCTTTTTTGAACATTTCTTCAACAATTCAATTTCAACCATTCAAAAGCTTAAAAGTATTCAATCTATCCACATTCCCAAAATGCATCAAACCATTCCAACTTCAAATTGTTAACTCGTTCTGGACAGCTCGCGTCATTCCACATTAAATCCCACAGTGTTTCAGTTCAGTTTCAGTTTTTCACCATTCACATGCAGTTTCTCCAGGAGTTGCGCTGTTTAGTTGAAAATAAGATTTTTCAATGTGCACATACAACCTTTTATTTTTTATGATGAATGATTTTAATATTGCAAGTGATAAAAGCCTCATTTTAGGCAACCAAAATAAATCAAATTCACAAGAACCAACCACATGCAAATCTAATCAAGATAAAATTCTGATTTGAAACCGATAAAAATAAAAATAAAATACTAATATGCACTGTTTTATTTATTTATTTATTTTTGCTCTATGAGCCCATGTTTATAATGTTTTTTTTGTTTTTTTTTACAGAATGCACGCAATTTTCAGGATTTTGACTGTCAGGTGAGTGAGTCTCTTGTCTGTCCATTATTGTTGTTATGAGAATATATTTATATTGATCTTGGTTGTTTGTTAAACTTGATGTGAACATTGCCTTCCAACAATAATGTTCATTGTACTGAAACAAAACATACTGATGAAAAAAAAAAAGAAGGCAAATTAACACTCTCCTGTTATCTGTTGACAAAAGGCATTGTAAATTATAACTCAATGTTGCAAAACGGACCATAACAACATTGAACATGTCTGAATATGTTGGCCCATTTTGAATGAAAAAAAAAACAGGCCTTCTTTTGTCAGTAGTCTGAGAATGTAATTTTAGTCCATAGAAGATTTTTGTAAAGTGATCATTTAGAAAGCAGTTTGCGTCATCACTAATGCAAAATCACTCTGTGCTCTATCTGTGATAAATCATCAACTCGAGAGGAAGCATGACCACCTTCTATCCATGTTTGTGCCTCTAAAGATCCACTAGCATTACAGTGTGCATACTAAACGCTGCCTAGAAAGACAAGGCAATATGACTGAGACCTCTGTTAGAGGGTGTGGTGCTGCAGTCCCGTGCTATTTATGACGTCCCTGCTGGACTGAGCGTGGCGTGACTCAGCCTCCTCCACCCACGCCACTGCAGGGCTTTACTTAAGAACACAGGGATATTTCATCTAAATGGATATGCTCGAGTGTATACTTAGACATGTAACAGCAGTAAACTTAAACTTTCCATATTTCTGTGTTTTTGACCTTATATTATATTGTTATATTAAATTATTTGTAGCATGCTTTTCCCAGTCTAATATATACTGCCTTATTTCTGTTATATTGACATTATTCCCTGTTCTTTTGGTCAGTTTTTTTCATCTACATAAAACATATCCCTGGCTTTTCCAACTGTGCCCAGTAGAGGGCACCATTAGCTAGTTTATTGTGAGGCTAAAGCGCTGGTGACTTCAAATTATACTGTGTTTGTGTTTTCCATGTCAGCGCAGTTAGACCTTTTCATACATATAGAGTTATAACATTCAATAAATAAGAAATAATCAACATCAGTAGTCTGACAACTCTAAATATGCCTGAATTGGACATTGTGTGTTCTGCAGAAAGCAGCTTCTTGTTAAAACACTTGACAATGTTGAGGAGGCACCAGCATGTGTTGGCATACCACGTGAGTGGAGTGGATGTAGCAGAAAAGGTTGTCATTTGTAGTAGAATGTTTTCCCTGAAGAACAAAGCCGACACCAGTTCGTTTTCAATTCTAGTAGGCGTTATGAAAGCTGTTCTAATACTTTTGTCCAGACAGTATATTTGGGACAGTGGCGCCCTCTATCGCCGAGTTTAATTTAACATGGAGTTAGTGTACAACCAAGTTTGCTGATTCATCGTCCGACCAATGAAAGTCCAATGTTTTTCCTTTGGGCCCGCCCATGCTACTGGCTATTGGCTGCAGGGGGTTGTCAGTTATCCCTGACTAGTTTTAGACAGGCGTCCTCCACTGTTCTCAACTGTGGAAAGGACAAAGAAAGAGAGCTCAAAATGTGTAAACTGAACTAAGAGCAAATGATTCCAAGATGGTTTCAGATGAGTTTGATCCCCTCATATGTTGTTGTCATAGTTTGATAAGAAGAGTTTTCTTTTTGGGTTTATTTTCTAGTAACCTTGTAACACAGTGATGGTATTAACACACAAAATCCATCTTTAGTAGGGAACGTTTCATATATATATTTTTTATGCATATATGGCAAAGACACTTTATTTTAAGGTGAAGTACATTCGAATGTGTACACTGTTTATTTAGTTGAGGAGAGCCTGTTTTGCTGATGAATATGCGAGTAGAAGCTCGAGCGGTCAAAGTCTGTCTCCTCTATTTTGTGTGACTGCAAGATGTCAGCAGCATTCCTTTTTTCCTGGATGGACTCTGCATCCTTTGCACCCCATCCCCACTCTCTCCAACCCCTTGTGCACCCCACCTCCCCTCCCCATTCTTTTTTTCCCCCATGGCTCCACCCTCTACCCACCTGACCCTCCACAATCCAATTAGATGCACTGTAAGCTGAATGTGCGGACGAACTGTGACTACTAAGCACAGTCTGCGTGCTCCCACTCCTCCTCCCCCGTGTCGTTGCCCGTCTTCCTCCCTCTTCGGGTCGATCCGCATCCTCTGCTTTCATTCAGATTTGCACATCTCTTCCTCACTCCCTTTGCTGTGTTCCTCCCCTTCTTCTTTCCGTCTTGTTGTTACCGCTGCCACCAAACCTTATCCCTTGCTTTCCTTCCAACCCCTCCTCCTCCTTTCGGAGCTCTTCAAAGCTGCCTAGCACACACTCATACATAGCATAACACACCACTCTCCAGTGTGGGGGAACAATGTCAGCGATTCTGGATCTGGACCAGATTGCATGCTCTGGGAATGGAGTGGTGAGTGACAAATGCATCTTGATACACCTGACTGGATGCTTGTGACTGGGGTGGGTTAATGTGTGATTTCCCCATAGACTCAGCAATCGCAGCTGGGAAGGACAAAGCTCTTGGTGGTCCTTGTCACCATCTCCGGTAGACAGCAGAGACTTAGTTTTTTTGTTTTTTTATTCATGGGCAGCTGCTAGTATGGCATGACCATTTGGTGTGTGTCTGTGTATGCATGTCCACACTTGGAGTCAGCTCAGTCTGTAAAATGCTAAAGATGAAGTGTCATGATGCGTATGTTGAATTTCGTGCAACTCATAGATGCGTACGTGCCTGCCAGAGAGTCTAAGTCGAGCAGGTTCATATATGTTTGGGTTCATGTCTGAGGTTGCATGCGTGTTTGTCACTACCACATGCGTGTTTTTAATATTGTGTGTGGGGTCGGTCCATCATGCTCTTTTTCTGGAAGGTCACAAATCTCGACACATTGTAGCAACAACACACTCAAATCCAATGTAGCAGCTTCTTCCCTCACCTGCAGAGACCTTGAAGCTGCACTTTCCAGATGTGATGACACGCATGTTGACTATGTTGCAGATTGGAAGATTGTGTTTTGTGTCACTGGCGAATAACGACTAAGCATCATTTTAATAGATAGTAATATAGTATTAATGCCGCGGAGCGTGCAAATGTTTATTATGCAATCAATAGGTGTACGTGTATGCTAATGTGTTTGCGTCATTTGTCAATTTCTGACTGGTCAGGCTTTCTGCCCTGTAATGCTGCCCTCATGGGTGATTGATATAATTCCAGGCAGGGTGGGGTGAACAGGCGGAGGGGAAAGATAAGAGAGTGCGGGAAGAGGGACAGCATGACATACTGCTCGTACTTTCCTCCACCTCACCCTCATTTAATAAATATCTTAACCCTGCGGTTGCCCGTAGAAACCTCCTCAACCACAAAGCTTGTTTAAACTGGGCTTGCCCATTCAAAGCAGCCACACAAACAAAAAGCCAATGCCATCTTGTACTGGTTTTGAGCTGCAGTCAAACAGCCCCACCCTGACTATGTTTTCCCATCATGATGCCGCGCTGAATATTTACGCATTGGACAGGAAATGATTTGAGATGCATCTCCCAGATCGATACGGCTTCTAAACCCAAACCTTGCCAATAGTTAAATGGACACCAAAGGCCTCCTCCTCCTCCTCCTCCTCCTCTCATTTGACAACCGCTTTGCTCACGTGTTAGCCGCTCTTCTCTTTTTGCAACGTAACTGTTTTTGGCAAGGCATGATATATTCAAATGGGTGTCTCCTTTCCAATTCAGTTAGTCATACCAGACTTCTCGTTGCTCCTGCATCTGTCAGCCTATCTCTTCTTCCTTTCACGCTCTGTTTCATCTCATCTTTTTTTTTCTGCTCTACCCACTTGTTCTCAAATTCTGCTGGTGGGTCTTTTGGTTTTATTACCCCATATATAGTGGGCAACACGTACATGTCTTCTTGTGTCCTTGTCGACGTCTTTGGCTAAAATGCTAACATAGCACGTATGTATCTATGTGCCTGTAACAACCTCCATCCACGCAACACGAGTTAGTTGGATTTCATTACACTGGATGTAGAGGTAGAAGAATAAATCAATTAATAGACAACTAATCAATTATCAAATTAATCGATAATTATTCAATCGATTCAGTCATTTAGAGACTTTGTTTAAATTAGAATTATCCAAATCCTCAGAATTTCAGCCTCTCACCAGTAAATATTCCCAGATTTCTGTAGTCGTTTATGTTGAATCAAAATAAAAAGTTTTCAACATCTGCTTTTACTTTGGAAATCAATGATCAACATCTTTCCTATTTTTTTGACACGTTATGGACTGAATCAGTCACTTAATCTTAATTTATACACAGTAATGAGCAGTAAATTTGTCGCTATTTAGAGTGGGACCAAATAAAATCAGTTTTAGAGTAATATTTACATGTAGAATAGAGTAAAATAAAGAATTTAATAAAATAAAAGTCATTCAAGGGTTGAAGAACGAACTTGCGACCTTCAGCTTGGGAGACAGCCGATCTACTCCCTGAGCCACAGAGCTCCTGCTGTGTGTTAGTATTTCACTCGTGTCACCTGGAATCTTCATAACTCCAAGAGACCGAAAAAAACACACAATGTTTTTGGTCTCCTCTTGGATATAAGCAAACAGTAGGAGGGGCATAGCTCAGGCGGTAGTGTGACAGTCTCCCAAGCTGAAGGTCATGATTTCGTTCCTCAACCCTTGTGTGACTTTTATTTTATTATTTTTTCCAATTCTTTATTTTAATCTCTAATGTAAATATTACTCAAAAGCTGAGCCTATTTGGTCCCACTCTAAACAGTCAAATTTACTCTACAGAATTTACTGTGTACTCTATTTTCTCTACTGTCAATATGAAATAATGTCCTGTTTTTGCATATAGGAATAGAAAACTTTTTTTTTATCCTGTTCGATTAATCGATTACTAAAATAATGGATCGTTGCCGCCCTAACTGTATGTGAGAAGCCCCTTGGCTTCATAACAGGAGGAGAATTTCTTCATGTTTTATTCCATCTCTGTAGGAGAGGTTATATTTAGTACAGTAGTTGTGTTGATTATAGCTTCCAGCTGCTGCCATGGAATGACGCTCCCTCCATGTTGTTTTGTTGTGCGTAATTTCGTGAACTAGACCGTGCCAACGCCCACGCAAAATGAAAGCATCTCATTCAGTTGAGCAGCGTTGACGTGTCCATCACTTATTTCTCATTCAATTTACTGCAGCCTTGTCCTTGAAGCTCTGACAACGAACCTTCAGCAGTCAGCACCTTTTACGGAGGTGGCGACCCATGTCCATCATCTTGATGCATCCAAATACATATCCAGAAATATGGCAGTGTGCTGTATACCTGCTCTGCACTACGCAGAGTGTTTTTCTCTATTGACATCCCGGGGGCCTTGAGACCAGCAGAGCGCAAAGACCTGTCTACTGTTTCAAGTACATCCAATCTCAGATGTTTGTTTGTTTGTTTGTTTGTTTGTTTGTTTGTTTTTTTGCATAATAATGTTACAGTTTAACTGTATTTTTAAACGGATGCCTGAATCCTCACCTCTGCTCACATTGCAGTGTCTTCAAATCACAAAAGCATCTGCCGAATGCTATTTACTCTAATGCTGTGCGACTAAAGGGGGTCTTCCTCATGCTCAATTCAAAAGAAAACAGCTGAATAGAATGAAGCTGGTGTGAGCTGGTGTGCGAATTTTAATGTGTTCCTCTGCAAAGACAAAACAGTTTTTGCTGTGTCATACTTGTGAAAGGGCTGAGATTTTCAGTCCTCACCTTTAATTTTTTTTAAATGACATTTTTCTCGATGAAAAATCTTTGTCCACCATTTCATTCCGTGTTTTGTTGGTCCAAGGCCACAGGGGGATGTTGCTAGAGAGGAGGTGCATGCGTTGCATCCTTAAAAAGGGGCTCTTTAAATATGCAAATGCTTTGGTCGGATAGGACTTTTTAAATCATTTATCCTGTTATTCTGAGACTAAAGTCACTCTTGTGTTAAAAGTTTTATCATCGCTGAAGGTCGATGTCAGCCAACGAGTGAATCAGACCCAATGAAAATGCCCTGTTATTTTAATGCTTCCTTGTTGTAAGGCAGATGTTGATAGTTCAGCGCCTCACATGTAATACTTCTGGTCTTTATATTTTTCACTTATCCTCATTTGCACTTCTTAGCAACGGAATGTTGAGCGAAATATGCTACATTGGCACTCTTGTATATTAACTCATTCACTGCCATTGAGGCTCTAAACATCAAAAATTAATTTGAACTATTTCTATTAGTTTAACATTTTTCCCCACTTTTGTTAGCAAGAGTATGAAAACCTAGAATTCTTTTTTAATTGTACATTTAGAACAGATAGAAAATTTGTGATTAATCGTGAGTGAAGTCATGTGATTAAATACGATTCAAAAAATTAATCGCCTATCACTCCTAGTTTTTAATAATCTTTTCTTTAAAAAATGTTTATTAAAAAATAATTACAATTATAAAAAAAAAGAAACGATTATTAAAAATTAGGGGCGTCAGGCGATTACATTTTTTAATCGTAATTAATCGCATGACTTCACTAGTTAACTCACAAATTATATCTGTTCTAAACGTACAAAAAAAATAATCACCTGTTGCTCCTAATTTTTTATATTATTTTTGTTTTTTTTAATTAATTTATGGCAGTGAATAATTTAAAGAGGATTTCATTTTGTTGTTTGTGTAGGACACACTTATTGTACATAAATGCAACTTGTTCTTTCTTTAAAAGTCAAGTTCCGTTCCTAACTGCCCCCCCCCCCCCCACCTTTTCCATTTGTTGCTGCAGGAGCATGACATTGAGACTCCTCATGGCGTTCTTCACGTGACAATGAGGGGCGTTCCCAAGGGCAACAGACCCATCATCCTCACCTATCACGACATTGGCCTCAATCGTGAGTCAGCTGAACATCAAAACACGGATTGCCATCAAACTATTTGAACCCTTGTTTGACTTCCACCCTCCACTTGCACGTTTACAGACAAGTCGTGCTTCAACACCCTCTTCAACTATGAGGACATGCAGGAGATCACACAGCACTTTGCAGTGGTCCACGTAGATGCACCTGGCCAGCAGGAGGGCGCACCCCCCTTCCCCAGCGGGTACGAGGTGTTTTGCATGACTGTAGCGTGCTGGTAACAGTAATCCCATTTTAGTGCAAATACAGGAGCTGTGCCCATTTCTAGTCATTTAGACCACTGGTTTTCAACCCCTATCCAGCCTGTATTCCATGTCTCCCATAGCCAACACGGCTGAGGATCATTATCAGGCTTCATGCAGGGCTTGCTAATTAGCTGATGGTTTGAAACAGGCTGGATAGGGGTACTTGAGGACCAGGGTTGAGAACCACTGATTTAGACTGCAGGCCAATTTGTGGAGCCCAGAATTCAAAGCAAACATAGTGCATCAGCATTTAGCTATTATGCTGCACATAAATGGAATAAGCTGCGAACAGAACTGAAGCTAGCTCTAAGTTCCCCCCCCCCCCCGTGTACCTATGATTAAGATTTTTTTTAAATCATTTTTAAATCTGTTTTTTTTTGGGGGGGGGGGGTATCTTTTAGTAATTTTAGAAAACTACTTTTATTTCTTTACTTTGCATTTAAATGTCTGTTGTCTGTTCTTTACTTTGCATTTAAATGTTTTATAACTATGTGAGTTACCTTGTGTATCAAATTTGGATTTGCATGATTAGGATTTTGGAGTTTAAAAAAGAAAAACAATAACCGATCTCCGATCAGAAGATGGATCAATATATCTATTTGAACAACTTGTTAATTTCCTGTTCACTTAACACTCGCTATTAATGTCGCTATTCACCTACAAACAAGCATTGAAATGCATTATGAAAAATAACAATTAAACCTTAAAGATTTTCCTAAAAACGCTGAAAAGCATTCAATACACAGAAAACAGGTGTTTGCTGTAATGTTTTGTTACGCGAATCCGATCAGTGGCGTCACTAATCAATCTGCTAATTATGACATTACAAACGATCACTGATTTTGCATAAAATGCTGAATATCTATCGACCTGATCCAGCCAATCAGATCTGTGTAAGGTCCATTTCAAATGTGCTATATAAATGAACTTAAGTGAGCTGCTAATGGAATTACATGCTATTAGTCTCCAAACTTTGTACTGTATATACCTTCCTGATGATCTCAACTTGCTCATAAAGAAGTGACCCGAGGAGGTTGACGTGATCATACGTGATCAGCTGTGTCCTCTTTCCCCAGCTATCGCTATCCAACTATGGATGAGTTGGCTGAAATGCTGCCATCTGTGATGACTCAGCTTAAGTGAGTACCGCCAGATGATGGCTGGTGAATAATTGTGCGCATGCATTGAGTAACAAGTCTACAGTCTTGCTGTAACTGGCGGCTTCCCTGCAGGGTCAACAGCGTCATCGCCATTGGCGTGGGAGCAGGAGCGTACGTCCTCAGCCGCTTTGCCGTGAGTCCCTCACCTGCACCACAACGTCCATCCACCTTGGCTCTTTGATTATTATTTTTTCTTCTGTTCCTCCCAATTCTCTCAACCTGCACCCATCTCTCGTTATCACCAGGGTTATGATAGTTTTGTAATTTTTCATTGTAGTTGGTGGTTCTGTTATTTAATATATGCTTAGTTTTAGTTAGTTTCAGTTTTAGTTAAAAAAAAAAAGTGCATTACTTGTGTGCAATATAAAAAAAAAAAAAACACCATGGGAGCAACGTCATCTGAAGGTGCTTTTCTATTGGCTGCTGCTAGATGACGTCACTTTTGTGTGACACACTTTCAAACGTCCTTATTCCGGTTAATATCCAAATAAATCTACTTAAAATCACATTTAAAATCATCCCCAAAGGCTCATGCATGAAATTAATTACCAAAGACTAAAACGAAGGACATTTTTACTATAATTATAGTTAGTTTTGTAAACATAAAAAGTAGTTTCAGTTAGTTTTCGTTGTTTAATTCATTCACTGCCATTGACGGCTATAGACGTCAAAAATTCATTTTAACAATTTCTATTAGTTTAACTTTTTTTTTTTTCACTTTTGTTAGCAAGAGTATGAAAACCTAGAATTAGTTTTTGTACATTTAGAAAATATATAGTTTGTGATTAATTGTAATTTAACTAGTGAAGTCATGCGATAAATTACGATTAAAAAAATTAGCACCTGCCGCACCTAATTTTTAATAATCTTTTCTTTAATAAAAAAGTTTTTATTTTTTAATTAAAAAAAATATATATCTTATTAGAAAAGATTCTTAAAAATTAGGAGCATCAGGTGAATTTTTTTTTTTATCGTAATTAATCACATGACTTCACTAGTTAACTCACGATTAATCACAAATTTTATATCTGTTCTAATACAATTAAAAAAATCTAGGTTTTCAGGAAAAAATGGTGAAAAATATCAAACTAATAGAAATAGTTAAAATGAATTTTTGACGTCTATAGTCGTCAATGGCAGTGAATGAGTTGAAAATCATTTTCGTTTTTATTTTATTTCGTTTACGAAATTGTTTTTTTAAATTCTTGTTTTAACTAAAATAACCTTGGTTATCACCAGTATAAATAAGGCTCTTCCAAGCCAGGCATCTTGTTATGCGGAGTAGCCAGCATTCCCTTGGTTTGTCCCACGCAGTGCAGCAGTTTCCTCAACAATCTGTCGAGCTGATGAATCACCCCGGTGGTTTCTGGCTTATTTTCCCCACCTGAAGCATTAGAGCTCAAATGAGTGTAATCTGTGTTAATAAAAGCGGGAAGGGGGTAAAAGAGATGGTGTTGGTCAGGTTTTGAAACTACTGGTGTGGGCTTAAGGAACATCACAGCTGCTCTTGTCTTGTTAAGAATTAATGAGAGAGAAAAAATTGATTGTGACATTCATTTGCTTTAACTGACTAGGAACAAAATATTTTCCCACTGAAGAGTCACAGCATCTGTGGCAGAATGACATTTGCTTCCCCCGCAAAGTATTTACCCACGGAAAGATGGACGGATCTTATATTTCCCCTGATCTGCGTATTATCTCCAGGCAATTTTTGCACTGCTTTTGATGGTGTTCAATTGCACTGTGGTTATTTTATCAGCAGGGCGACAGTTCCCGACCAATCAGAAAGTACTACCGTTAAATCCCACTTCAATTAGTTGTGTTTCTTGACTTGATATTTTCCCCTCAAACACTGCAATCAATTTTTTTTCCCCCCAAAATGTACAGCATTGCAAATTTGTGCAAATGCTTTTTTCCGAGTTAACAGGAAAATGACTCCATGGATTCTGACTAAGCATGATCTGAACTGCAGCATCCAAATAAACCTTCCTCCTTATCATCCGTTCTTCCCCTTTGCAGCTGAACAATCCCACGCTGGTGGAGGGGCTGGTCCTCATCAATATCGACCCATGTGCTGAAGGTTGGATCGACTGGGCAGCTTCAAAAGTCAGTACGACTGCACCGCCCTTTGCAGCATTTGAATTATTTACCGGCAATCCTCCCGGAGCTCGCTTGTCTTTGCACGCCATTTTACTGTTTCTATTTTTATGTCATATGCTCATTATGTCTTCTGTGTTTTCTGTGTTTTCAAGAGCTTAAATGGTTCTTTCTTTCAGAAAGTGTAAATGTAGATGCTTTTATTGTTCCATGTCAGGCCTGTGATGTTCAGTCGTCATCTCTGTCTGTTTGTTTAATGGCTTTCTTCTTGTGCTCAACAGCTGTCTGGATGGACCAGCAACCTGGTTGATGTTGTCATGTCTCATCATTTCAGCAGTGTGAGTTACGATAGTTCTGCGCTTGCTTGGTTGTACTCCTTTGGTTGCCTTTCTTCCCTTTTTTTTTCTTTAAAAATGAAGGAGAGTCCATCAATTTTAATAGGGCAGAACCTTGACATGACATTCTTGGAATAAGAATGGTCTGAGGTCATTCTATTAAATACTTCACATTTAGTTCTTATCTTTTTTTTCTTTTCTTTTTTTTTTCTGAGGGAGGCTGTGTATATGACCTACTTCACAAAATTTCCCAGGACAGTTTCACTTCATTTTGCTGATAGACAAGAACTAATTATTCTCTTTCTGTCTTCTCATTACTTGTATGCCGGCTCAACAACGATGTATGCACTCATATTTGGTGCAATCGGTGTTCTCTGTTCTGCAGGAGGAGCTAACGGACAACCAGGAGCTGATCCAGACTTACCGGTTACATATCGCCCAAGACATCAACCAGGATAACTTGGCCCTCTTCTGCGGCTCCTACCAATAGTATGATGCAACAATTTAAGTGTCACGCACGCCTTTTTGTAAAGTAACTATCCTTCCCTCATTGATGTTCTACAGTCGCCAAGACCTGGAAATCGAACGGCCCGTCGTAGGTTTGAACGAGCACACCGTCAACACGCTAACGTAAGCATTAATGGCTAGCATTCACCTGATTTTTAGCTCGTGAAGATGACATCTTTGTCTTTTTCCAGGTGCCCTGCTTTGCTGGTGGTTGGTGACACATCACCTGCTGTGGACGCTGTGGTAAATTACACACCATCAAGTATTTGCCGATGTAGTTCTATCAAATAAATAGATACCTTTGGAAATAATGCCAAATTTGCTGTTTCAGGTGGAGTGCAATTCCAGGTTAAATCCAACAAAGACAACTCTGCTGAAGGTGAAATATTTGACAATGCTTGTTATTTTGTACAGTATTTAACATGTTAGCTATCATATAACATCTTAAAATAAATGTGTAGCTATACAATGAAATGCATTCTGACTAGCAACAAAGATCTTGGGAAGCAAATCACCTTGCATAAGATTTGAAGCCATTTCACTTTTTTTCCCCCTCCTAATTGTAACTCATTACATAAGTGTCATAAAGTCAAGGCTGGTAAAAGTACATTTTAAAAACACACTTTTTATACACACTTTGAATGTTGATGCAAAAGGCGGCAGTTGCTGCTTATACAGTATTTGTGAGGTGAGTACACGACTCTTGTGTATTTCTTGGTCCTTTGCCAGGCACATAAATTGCCAAGGGAAAAGTTACATGGAACTAATGAAATTTTAACAATAACATTCCCAAATTAAGAGCGATTTAACATATTTGCCTTGTTTCTTGCACATCTCTTGACCGATTAAATCATTCCAACTTGAAGTGACACTTTCTACATTTCAACAGTTCAATGAATTCAACAGCATTTCGGTTCAGCTTTAGTGTTTCGACATTCACACGTCATTTCTACTGATATTGCGTTCTTCAGTTATTAACTCATTCACTGCCATTGACGGTTATAGACGTCAAATATTCATTTTAACTATTTCTATGTAACATTTTTTTACCTTTTTGTTAACAAGAGTATGAAAACATGCAATTTTTTAATTGTAATTTTAGAACAGATATAAAATTTGTGATTAATCGTGAGTTAACTCGTGAAGTCATGCAATTAATTACGGTTAAAAATGTAATCGCCAGATGCGATAAAAAAAAAGAAAAGATTATTAAAAATTAGGAGTTAGTTAGTTAACTCCCGATTAATCATAAATTTGATATCTGTTCTAGATGTGCAATATTTTTTTTTCTTCTAGGTTTTCATACTCTTGTTAACAAAAGTGGGGGAAACATTTAACTAATAGAAATAGTTCAAATTAATTTTTGACGTCAATAGCCGTCAATGGCAGTGGATGAGTTAAATACTGTGTTAGTGTCGGTTAGTGATTTGTCCCCTATAGTCTATGAATTAATTGTTTCTGACAATTGCATGGAATGAATGATTGTAGTGGACTCAAACTGATAGTGTTTGTCAATTCTCTCAGATGGCCGATTGTGGAGGCTTACCCCAGGTTGTGCAGGTAGGACTTTTGCGTTTTCAGACACACCCATGCCATCTCTTCAGTTTGCCTTCTAACTTCTCTCTAACGTTATCTAATGACAGCCAGGAAAACTTGCTGAGGCCTTCAAGTACTTTGTTCAAGGGATGGGCTACAGTAAGTACGCATGTCTTTCATTTGATGTGAAACATCTTGCAATGTAAACCGATTCAAATTGACGTCTATGTGGTCACAGTGCACTTCCTGTTGAGACCACTGTAATGTCTTGTGTACCTTAGAGAGTAGGATTGTTGTCACTTCTGTGTCTTGTAAACTGTTGCTCAACAGCCCTGATGACGACAAGCATTTATTTTTTTTCTGCCAACCTGGTCACAAATGGCCGAGATTTGTTACCTGCACACCAACAGACGCTAATGTCGTTTTCCTTTTGCTCTCTGTAGTGTTCAGTAGTACTGCTAACTCTCAGTAGGTGAGGTGTCAACTTAAGAGAACACAATTCACTCTTATGCGTTCATTTTGTGTCAAAACTCTCTGGTTGCAGTGCGGTGTTAAGCAGGCCTCCAAGTGTTCATTTGTAAAAAAAAAAAAATACAAATAAAACCAATAAAATGTAGGTATGATTGTATGCATTCTGAATGACCCATTTAGAACAACATACACTTTTTTTTTTTTTGAGATCCTTTTTAATATTTTGCCCCACAATGTCTTTTTCCACTATATTTGCTGTGCATACAAGACGTCATTTTTCAATTGACTCTGTAAACACGTGGAGGCATGTTAATGGTGAACTTGTTTTTGGGACGTTCAAGACAAATGTGAACTTCCAAAATCTCGCCCGACTGTGAGAGAGGCACCCTTTTGGCGCTTTGCTTGAAATGCCATTGAGTCCTCCTGTTGAGCTAAATGCCACTGTAGGATTAGTTGAGATTACAAAAAGAGTGTTTCCATCCTGAGAAAGGGTGGGAAATAAATCTTAACACCTCAGCATGATTCTGAAAGCTACTTTTCCCTCATTAACACATGGCCCATTGTGGGAAATGCTACAAGGTGGAATGTAGGCTTTGAAAATAAAAAAAATCTAATTTGCACTTACAGTATATTGTGATTTACTTCTTTTTTTTTACCCAACTATGCTAAAAGGTAAAGTGAGACACGAAAACCTTTTCAACCTTTCTTCCTCTTTCTGTCCTTCTTTAATCATGGCTTGCAGTTCCCTATGTCCTTCTCAGTCACCTGAGCAACGAATCAGGTACCAGGGTCTTAAAAGGCTGCCCGACTAGAAAGCTTTGAAGCCACCTGGCCTCACAACACCCCACGGTGGATGAATGGCATGCAGAATATATGCGGAAATCCTGTATATGACTATTTCACTTTGTGCAGTATTATTTATACGGGAGGATTTCTGGCATACTTTGATGCACATTTATCCCCCCGTAGAAGACTAGTTTAGATCCTTTAGCATGGATTTATTTATGATTTTGATTTTCTTTTTTTGCATGAACTGATGGTGTTTTTTGATTGCCGAGGTTTTACTTTGCTGTTGTGATGCCTCAATATGTTTTCAACGAAAACACGCATCATTTTTTTTGTTACACCCGTTTCAATTTACTTTTTTCATATTTTTTGCATGTTTGGCACAGCACTTGAGCGGTGGCAATTTTCACCAATGTTTTTTTTTCTTCTTCTTCTTCTCCCCCCTCCCCCCCAGTGCCGTCGGCAGGAATGACTCGCCTGGCTCGCTCCCGCACCGCCTCCTCTTCCAGCACCACCTCCATGGACAGCAGCCGCAGCCGCCACAACTTGAACAGCCTGCTGGAGAACAACGCCCCCGCGGCGCTGGAGCGCCAGGCCGGACCCCAGACCATGGAGGTGTCCTGCTAAACCCACCCATGCTCGCTCCCTTTGTGATTTATGTGCCCTCTCCCCTGCGCTTTCTCTCCCTCAATTCAATGCCCGAAGGTTCCGTAAGGAGCCGCGTGATTTAGAAGAGGATGTATTAACTATATCAACAGAAACCTATTGTTAACTATCTCATTATAAAATAAACACATTCCTTAACCGTCACTACAAACTATATTCGAATGTCTTGTATATTCATGTGATCCACTCACCTTGTATTTATTGCTTTTCATGTTTGTTCCCAGGTACACCCGTCAATGTTGTTAATATCACTTTTTCTTTTGTCATTGTATGCTACAAAACTTACTCTGTTTTAATCCATTTCTTTACTTTGAGGTCTAAAGATGCTGCCTCCATGAATTGTGACTCACTGTGTATTGGACTGTAATATGAAGCAGACACAAATTGTTAGCCTAATAGCATAATGGCCTATGTCATTAGTGAACGTTTTTGGGAAACAAGAAAGTCATCAACTTTAACAAGCGCGTTGTTTTTATTGCTATTGTGGAAGTGAGTTAAAAATGACTTGGGCTTTTGCAGTTGGACTAACCAAACGTGGCTGTATGTACTTGAACGGGACTTCGACACGCCAGGTAAAAACATCTCTCCTGACTAGTCGACAATTTAGCATTGAAGAAAATGTGTACTACTTTCTCTTTAACCTTGTTTACACTGAATTATTTCCCCCATTTTATTTCTACATTGTGTTGATTTAGACTATTTTACTTACTACTCAATAAAGAGATATAAAATATGACGAGTATTTCATGTTTTGGATCATTTCACTGACTTAATGTGCACAACGCAGTTGGCATCACTTCACAGAAAAACTGCGCTTCAGTGTCTGCTTCTGCTCCTGTTAGTGGAAAAAAAAAAAAAAGTGACTGCGGTGAGTTGTTTTCAAGCCACAATTATTTCCGCAGCATGTTCACCTTTTTTGTCACAGATGAGGACATCTATATTTAGCACCGTGGTTTGGTTTTTCTGTGAAAGAAGATTAACTTGACTCTGGTGTCATGTTCAGATTAGTTGCTCATTTTAGCAGATCAAACCGAGATTGCATATATTTTTTCGATTCACCCGCAAAACATTTTTATAGACACGGACGTATATAACAAGTTGAACTTGTTACAGAGAGCTCCTCGTGTCAGGATGTGATAGGAAAGTGCTGTTGAAGACCGAACCGTATGCAGGAAGCTTCCTCCACTAACAAAACCAACCAGCCCCCTCCTAACCTGTTTGCAGCTGCAAGAACATCAGCCTTCCTGGTTGCACAGCATTCATTTTGATTGATCTGCAAGGTCTGAGAGAGAAAAGCTGAGCTTTCTTTTTTTATGCCAATCTATACATGTTAGAGGCAGGTGAGCACATTTTCATCAAGACACCTCTTCTTACTGGATTGGCATAACGGCTGTAAAAAAAAAAACGGGTTTATTAATCATTTTTTATTTAAGTGTGGTAAGTGTTTTTTTTTCTAATACTTTTATGATTATTACAACTATGTCATACATGCATCTTGGTACACTTTAGCTATCACATTTATGTCAATGCATGCTGTTGGGGCTTCCTGTATTATCAAACTTTATGTTACCAGTAAGATGGTGGCTATTGTGAAAACTAATCTGAAAGGATTTGAATTCATCTTGCGTATCTGTAACAGTAGCACCTTCAAACCAACAGATCGAAGAACATGGGGATCTGCCCCTCCAGGTGCAGTTCTAACCTGGCAGTCTTAGAAAATCCACCAGAACCTCTTCCGTCAGGTAGGCTTTATTGACTTGTCACAAGACATTCTGGCCAATGTCATAATTTAATGCTGAAATGTGTACAGTCTCAGAGGACACCTTGATTGTATCCCTCTACGACTTTCCATCATTTGGTAGCACAGAGTTGGCCATAAGCGTCGGGGAGAGACTTCACATCATATCAGAGTATGCTTTTAATCTCATATCATTGCAAATTCACCCCAATTTCACATTGTCAGGTGAAATTGCTCACAATGACATTTCTTCTCTTTAGCGACGGTAACGTTCTGATGGTAAGGTCCACTACCAAGAGCAGAGAGATGTACATTCCCACAAACTACACTGCCAAAGTGACGCATAGGTAAGTTACGTAATTGTTATTGTGATAAAAGTTAAAACAACATTTTGAAGGAAAAGTCAACCCCAAAACACATTTTTGACAATATGTTCTATGCAGCTCCGTATTCTGGTTAACTCATTCACTGCCATTGACGTCAAAAATTCATTTGAACTATTTCTATTAGTTTAACATTTTTTCCACTTTTGTTAACAAGAGTATAAAAACCTAGAATTTTTTTTTTATTGTACATTTAGAACAGATATCAAATTTATGATTAATCGTGAGTTAACTATTGAAGTCATGCGATTAACTACAATAAAAAATTAGGAGCGCTGGGCGACTAAAATCGTAATTAATTGCATGACTTACGAGTTAAATCACGATTAATCACAAATTTTATATCTGTTCTAAATGTACAATAAATTTGGGGGGGGGGGTTCATACTCATGTTAACAAAAGTGGGAAAAAATGTTAAACTAATAGAAATTGTTCAAATGAATTTTTGACGTTTATAACCGTCAATGGCAGTGAATGAGTAAATATTGTATTTGTGGAATATGTGTCGAGCAGCCAAAACCGTTTTTATCCATCTCAGGGGGCGGCCATTTTGCCACTTGCTGTCGACTGAAGATGACATCAATGTTGCTGAGGTAACAACCAATCACAGCTCAGCTTCAGAAAACAGGTGAGCTGTGATTGGTCGTTGCCTGAGCCCTGAGCAACATTGATGTCATCTCATCCTTCCATACACCAGTGCTACTCACACTGGTGAATGGAAGGTGCGAATGTTTGGTGGCGGTCGGAGGGGCCGTAGGCTTCCGTCAGCCTGCCCCAGGGCAGCTGTGGCTACTTAAGTAGCTTACTGCCATCACAGTGTGAATGTGTGAGTGCATGAATAATGTATCCATTCCATTGTAGAGTGTCTAGAAAAGCGCTATATAAATCCGATGCTTTATTATTATTATTATTATCTTCATTCGACAGCAAGTGGCAAAATGGCCGCCCCCTGAATGGCTGGATTTTGCTTCATAACTCTTATTCCACAAATGTAATATTAATCAAAATGTCATGTTTAGACTAGTGGTGTCCCATATTTGTTTGTTTGTTTGTTTATTGTCAAGAAATGTTTAAGGTTGACCTCCACTTTAAGGGTTCAAACAATCACATAAGTTTACAAAGATGGAGATTTGCCTTCTTCACCCTCATACAAGTGTAAAATGACGGCTGACTGCTTGGGAGGCGATTCTCTTCTCATTAGGGCAAAATAGCATCATAAATATAAAGAGCTGTCGCCTCTTTCTCTATCCAGGTGGCTGTTCACAGGTATCAGCAGGCACAAAGCAGAAGAGCTCCTTATGCAACCACAAAACCGCATTGGAGGCTTCTTAATACGAGTGTCGGAGACGAACGCAGGTTCGAAGGTTGTCTGTTTCATGTTTTAAATGAGTGGATTGTTTCTGTCTGTTTTGTAACTCACTGCTGTGTCTGTGCTTTTCATCGCTTTAGATTGCTTTTCTCTGTCCGTCCGGTGGCGAGTCAACCTTTTATACTCGGATTGTGTAAAACACTACCTCATCTCTCAACTCCAAAATGGCCGAGTGTACATAACTCCAACACGATCCTTCTCCTCTCTAAAACATCTGGTGGAAAACTATTCAGGTTTGTAGGCTACATGGGATTTTCACATTATTAAATGGATACTGTGTTTGATCAATTTCCTAAAGGTAGATGTCCAGTGTTTTCCTTTTCTTTTGCAAGGATTTGGACTCCTTCTGTTCATCAGCAGAACGATCCTTGCTTTTTCCATTATGAATAAAAAAATGATGACTTGCTTCGCGTAATTTTCCTTTAAATAGGCTTATCTGGAAAAGCAAACATCAAATCTGTCTGTGATTTATATGAATGTTATATTAAAAAAATTGTTTAACAGAAAACCAAAAACAATTTTTTTTTTAACATACTTTTACATACATTTGATGATAAGAGTAACACCCATGATTTTACAGAGTTTGCAGATGGACTTTGCTGTCGGCTGAATGAGCCTTGCTTCATTCAGGGTTTAGACGTCCTCAGAGAGAACGGGCTTGCCGTACCCGCGGCCAACAGGAAGCCCCCCAACAACTGGAAGGATATCAGCAGGTGTGTGAAAGTCCACTATTACTTCTACTGAGGACCGAGGACACAAAACATCAAACAGTCAAATTATGATTTTGTCTATTACCATAAAGCCCCATTCCATTTGTTTTTCAGATCCATGATTCTCAAGAAAAGGCGAAGCGGGTCCAGCAGCTCAATGGTGAGTGAGGGTCTGAGGGAGGCCATCTGTTCTTACCTCCAAATGACAGAAGGCAACGACCACAGCTGGGACACTTGAGCTCAAAAGTTCAATGTGGCTTCAACGACGATATTCTTCCGAAGATCTTGGACAAGATTGGAAACGCGTTTTATTTTACTATTGATGAAAAGTCCTGTTCTTAATTTATTATTTACTGCTGTTTGAATGTATAACGTGTGATTATTGAATGTTTCTGATAATAGAATGACAATTAATCTACATAAATCTAATAATAAATCTGTCTCCCATTGCTTCTTAGCCCATTATCTTTGTCGGAATTCATACTGTAAAATATGATGGCAAAAAATAATACTTTGCTGCAATGGACTATATGCCACGGAGGAGGCGGGACTTCCGACTTCCGGGTTTTCGCCCATCAACTTTGTTTCTGTTTCCGGTTTGCGACGTGTGGGCCGCGTCCCAGTACTTGCGCTTCCGCCTTTGTGCCCCTGAATTGCAGTTTCCTGTCGACGGGTGCGAGGCTGCGAGTGTGTAGTGACTGTCTCAGTGTCCGAAGCATTTCAGATAGCCGAGACGCCCTCCCGCCGACGGGCGGGAGCGTGCGGTTGGGGGGCACAGGGGTGGGAGTACTGATGTGTAAAACCCGGAAGTTGGAAGTCCTTGGCATCTACGCCATTAAGTTACATATTTAACACTTCTTGTTTGGAGGCTGGTTTCACCGCTGGAATTCACAGTATGTACACACTGGACTTCATAGTATTAGCCACAAAGTCAACAAGTGTATTTGTAAAATTATTTGATAACGGCCAAGTACAATGAAACTCCCTTGCTCAGTCTAAATTCCTTTGCATTTAAAACGACTGCTACTTTGCCAAGCAGCAAATGAAGGAGACCATCACCACCCAATGCGCCACTTTGACACAACCGGTTGATGTGCAACGCAGCACTCCAGGCAGTGTCTATTATGAGGTCATGGGTGATTGTACTATAGTAGTAGTGGTAGTCGCAGTAGTAGAAAAAGATCAAATAGAAGCAGCAAGATTAAGTATGATTTCTTCTGGTAACTAAAACTCATTTTAATTGTGATGAATGACTTGAGAGACACAATATAGGAAAACAACCAATTTCTCTATTTGTGTCCTGCATCAATTTGAAGATCAGGTCCAGTGTTGCCAAGTTGCCAGAGGATATTGCTGAAAGTTGCCTAATGAAGATGCCATAAAAGTGTTGCATAATTATGTAAAACAATACGCAGATCACAAATGGCCAGAAGCCACACATGGTTTTTACCTTAGAAAAAAAAAGTCTCTCACGACAAACCAATATTGCTACAAAAACTGGCTACTCTTCTTTTCTTTTTTTAACTACAACTTATCTTTTCTTATTTTGAGAAAATAATACAGGCTAATTCCTATCGGTATTCCATTTTAACTGTGGTTCTTGAACTATTTAAACATATCAAGGAAATTGAGCAACTCGTAATGTAAAGACAATTTTAGCCAGAAACAATGCAGAAGGCACACATGATTTTCGTCTTCTTTCTGTTTGAGTCGCTTTTCAAATCGATAAATGTGTTGATGGGTCCTTGTTGCAAGCGTGGCCTGAAAGGTTGTAGAGTTCTTCTACATTGGCATTGTTGCGGTGTTCCGTAGTCGGCCAGTAGATGGCGCCTAATTGCCTCAAGGTTTATCATAGTTTGCATCCACTTCCTGCCTGGACAGCTCACTTCAGGAAGAAGAAATAATGGCGACGCTCAAAGGGTCCGAGACCCACTGTACGGGGACAAAACAAAGAAATTGCAAAAGTAACATCGTGTTCAAGTTCACGGAGAGTAAAATCACAGGACAAACTTTTAGTCGCGGGACGCAGGTAAGCGACACGATATTGCATTTGGACAGAAAAGACGTCGGAAAGTTGGTTGCCTCAAACCAGGGATTTGCGTTCTGGAGTGCTGCCTGAAAAGCGAGACGCAATCAGGCAGGCGTGATTGGCGACTCACTGCTTTCGTTTCGTTCAGCATTTTTGCAACGGGCAGCGACATTTGGTGCATTTCCCGAACATTAACCAGAACACACGGCTCTCAATCTTGCCTTCTTGCTGATAAGTGCACAAAATGCTGGCGTGATCTTTTGTTGTTAGCACACATTAGCTTAGCATAAGCAAACAGGGAGGGTTCGGATGACGTCTTGGATTTTGTTGCTCTTGTCTCGTGAATCCTGTTTAGGAGCAATAACATCGCAACAAAGTCGTTGATTGTTTCTGTTTCACGGGGCTGTAAACGAAAGTCGCCAGCTAGGCAGGCAGGCAGCTAACTAGCTTAGCCAGCTGAACGGCTCAGGCGATTACGTAATGTCCACCCACCACTATAGGAATAGTTTCCATAAAAGGACACGCTGACGACAGCTGTTTTGACAAATTTAACTTTAACAAGTTCGCTACTACTCATTTATTGAACATTGTGAACGGGATTTCTGCTATACACAGCATGTTTGTGCTGTTAAGTTAAATGGTAGTTAACAAGCACCTGTCATGACATGTCTAACCATGGCAAGCACATAATTATCACACTTCATTAGGTACACCTGAACTATTGAAATATATTCGATTCAAGCGTTACATGCAAATTAGTACAAACATGCTCATTTGCTCACTAACTTACATTGCTTGACTACAAATGTTGTAATCGGGCTTGCCTGTCATTGTGCTATGAAGCTTCCAGGTGGTCTCCTTCAGGAGCGAGACAAGCGGGCCAAGTGGCAAGGCATTCCTACCTTGCTCCAGAACCTCTACGAGAGCAGTCATCCCAACAGTGACCTTTCGCATGCCCATGGCCTACTTAAGGTAACCACGCTGCAGTAAAATACAGTACGGAAAGCATGATGGGGCTGGTCCTTTCAGAATCTAACATAGCATGTAACTGCAATGCAAAGTGATCTAAAAATGTGTCGAAAAGTTGCTTGCAGTTAATTGAATGGTGGGACACTGACTTACTAAGAAGAATTCAAACAGAAGAGTAATGTTAATATTCATTTATTTAAACTTAACTTGGTACGTGTTTCTTAATGTACCAAATATTCTATATTCTGTAAATGTTTTGGTATGTTACCCAAACATTTCAGAACATTTATTTAGCGCTGTAATTTTATTACTGTGTAACCACAATATTTTTGCTCATTCTTATCCTGCCGTTAGAATCTAATGTCGGCCCATGCCTACATGATGCATATCTGAATTCTGCCACTTGAGCAAAAATACATAATTGTCTCACATGAACAATGGAAATACAGCCTTAGAATTGTCAAATGTTAATACTCATGCACAACAACTGATTTCCCCTCAAGGATATGACGACATATAGCTTTGTGTTTCATAAGGTGTTATCGTCCCAGCTGTCCATGGAGGCCATGTCTTTTGTCACAGAGGACAGAAAGACTGCTCAGGAATCCACCTTCCCCAACACGCACACCTTTGACCTCTTTGGGGGAGTCCATGTAAGGTTCACTCATCTCGTCCCACTGCATTGTCATGTAGAATCGTTGCATCTTTGCAGTACTTGGTCTGGGAATAACAGCAAAAACTCAGAACACTGACTGTCACTTCCTTCTTCTTGTAGCTGCTGGTAGAGCTCTTGATGAGACCCACACTAACTATGCAGAAGAAAAAGCCAAAAAGTAAGAGAATATACATCATCGTAACTTCTACTGTATACGCTGTGGTTGAATTCCAAGAGGAGGTTGTTTGTAGCATACCTTAAAATGGATCAATTCCCTTATTCTGTTGCACTAGTGAATGATGATTTGGTGAAAGACTGCCTTAGTGTTCTCTACAATTGTTGCATCTGTGTAAGTATTCTAATTTCCAATTTACATAAATTCCTTTCATTTTATGTACTGCTACAGTGGTGATATTAACAATTTTCCAATCCTGACAATTGTTTCCCAGACGGACGGGGTGACAAAGAGTCTAGCTGCTCGGGATGACTTTGTTCTGTTCCTTTTCACTCTGATGACAAACAAGAAGACCTTCCTACAAACTGCAACTCTAATTGAAGACATACTTGGAGTTAAGAAGGTACATCTTTTTACTGCCTCTCTCAAACAAAAGTAGCAAACAATGAAGACTTATCTAGCCTTATTTATGATGCCAAATATCAGCTATTAAATTGCATGTTTTCATTAACAGTTTACGTGCTGCTGGTGGGTGTATTGCATGTGATTTGTTTTTAATTCAAGCTACTAGAGTTTGACGAGTCTCCCCCATGGACAAAGCTCAGTAAAATGTGTCTGTGAATATGAGAAATACTGTTTGCTAGATTTGTTAGTAGAAAAATGAAAAATACCCAAAATATAATAAATACTAGGGGTGTGAATTGCCTAGTACCTTGTGATTCGATCTGTATCACGATTCTTAGGTCACAATTCGATTCAATACCGATTAATCCTGATATGAATCTATAAATCAGTTATTGCGATTAAAAAAGGTTTTACTAACATTTAGAAAATACACTAAACTTGTACATTGGAAGATTTGTATGAAAATGTATTTCAAGCTTATAACTGTGAGCCACTGTATTTAACAAACAGGTTGTAAACTGTTTCATGTTTGAACAGCATTGAAATCAAATTTAAGGCTTAATGTTCCATTAATATAACATTCTTGCATGCTCAAAGTGTGAACCCTAAGTAAGACGTTTTGTTGAATATTTCCATCAAAATTGATTCGGCTGCATATTGAATAGATACGAGAATTGTGCGCTGTAATATCGCGATATATTGCTGAATCGATTTATTTAAATACTGGGGGGGGGGGGGTCTGAATATGTAAGTGTCAAACCGTGAGAAGGCAGGGGTTGACTGCAGTTTTAAGTTGTAATATCACCATTCACCACTAGTTGACAGATGTGGCTGACACTAGGTCTTGTACTGCCCTTTATTACAATGTGAGCAGGCCTAATAATTTTTTTGCAGATTTGGAATGATATTTATGAGAAACATTGTACCTCAATAATATGTATGGGGGGAATGCAAAAGTTGGTTTGCTATTCAGCAGCTTTCCGCTGTCCTTGAACAAGAGCCTATGTCGTTATTTTGTTATTTGCTTCAACCCCTTTGTTGTAGAAATGTATAAAGAGCGCATATTTTGCACGTGTGCTGCATGTATTTCATATTTAAAATTGCATTTTTGTCATACATCTGGTGAGGAAGTGCGTGGTCCTATGTGCCCCCGGCCCCCCCCCCACCCCATCCCTCTCTGTCGCACTGATGAAAAATCTTGGCCCACTCCAGCATTTAAGTTGCCCATCTCTGGCATTTTTTGACGTCTATTTTTGTTTTGGCAGGAGATGATCCATTTAGAGACCATCCCTAACCTGTCAGGTCTGGTTCAAAGCTTTGACCAACAACAACTGGCCAACTTCTGCCGCATCCTGTCCGTCACCATCTCAGAGCCCGACTTGGGCAACGACGACAAGCACACCCTGCTGGCGAAAAATGCCCAGCAGAAACGAAACTCAAGTCCCTCGCGTGCAGAGGTCAATCAAGGTAAAGCGTCCCCAGAGAGCAATTCTGTTTTTGTCCTGGTGACAAATAACAACACACTCCTCTTTTGCGACAGTCACCTTGCTGAACATCCCGGGATTCATCGAGCGTCTGTGTAAGCTGGCCACTAGGAAGGTGTCGGAGGCCACGGGGGCTAACTTCCTGCAGGAGCTGGAGGAGTGGTACACGTGGCTGGACAACGCCCTGGTGCTGGACGCGCTCATGCAAATGGCGACGGAGGAGGCCGAACAGAGCAGCACAGGCGAGACAACCGTTTGTGCTTCTTCCCGCTGTCATGGGTGCACGCCGACAACATTTCTCTTGTGGGTCTTCAGAGTCCTCGGATGAAGGCTCCCTGGCCACCAGCCCGCTGAGACATCGTCTGCCCCCGTCTATGAAAATCGTCCATGAGATCATGTACAAAGTGGAAGTGCTCTATGTGCTGTGTGTGCTTCTCATGGGCCGACAGAGGAACCAGGTGGAGTCTCGTTGTGCAGTGCAGTGCAGTGCCAAGAGGAGTGTCCCGCCAACATTGTTGTCTGCCTCTTTACAGGTCCACAAGATGCTGGCTGAGTTTCGTCTCATCCCAGGTCTCAATAACCTGTTTGACAAGCTCATCTGGAGGAAATACACGCTCTCAAACCACGTGGTGCACGGCCAGAACGAGAACTGTGACTGTAGCCCTGTACGGACGCCCCTTCTTGTTTAAGGAAGACTGTTCTTTTAACCATACGTAATAATCTTGTCTTCTCTCACGCTGCAGGAAATCTCTTTCAAAATCCAGTTTTTGCGTCTTCTTCAAAGTTTTAGTGACCACCATGAGTAAGTAATCCTTTCATTCCATGTCGGTCTGGTTTGACGTTTCCCTAAGCACGATGTCTCTGTCTCAGGAACAAGTACCTCCTGTTGAATAGCCAGGAGCTGAACGAACTGAGCAGCATATCCATGAAGGCCAATATTCCCGAGGTGGAGGCGTTGGTCAACACTGACAGAAGTCTTGTGTGTGACGGCAAAAAGGGCCTCCTCACGCGCCTCCTCACCGTTATGAAGAGGGAGCCTCCAGACTCGTCCTTCAGGTCAGGCAGAGAATCAACAAGATGCTCATTGTTCTTTTGATTGATTGATTTCTTTGACTTGACATACTCTGCGTCTTCGGCTATAGGTTCTGGCAGGCGAGGGCAGTGGAAAGTTTTCTGAGAGGAGCCACTTCGTATGCAGATCAAATGTTTCTCCTGAAGAGAGGACTGCTGGAGGTAATTGGACTTGTCAAGATGACTACAAGCAAAAAAAGTTTTTCATACAAATTGTTTACTGAAGCGGCGCAACGGATTATGTACCACGGTTCGGGCCGCACGTGGCGGGTGAAGAAAAAAAATGTGCCAAGGCAAAAGGATCAGTCCACATTCACTCGAATAGCAGCAGAGGAACTTGAAAAACCTTGTGTCGTGTATGTCGCATGTATGGCAGCATTTTGGCGACTGGGATGAAACGAGTCCTTGAGTCATTCGGTACCTCCGATTGAAAGCCTCAGTTTATTTGATGTGCGTGCGTTGTTTTGACAAAGTTGCCACAAAAGGTGCAAACATACTCATAACGTAACACGGCGCCTACACAAAGGATCATTTCAAAATAAACCACTAGTTTACTGTAATTATGACTTTACTACTGCATTAATATTGCCGCTTTAGGAATTGAACTCCATCAGAGAGCCCCCAGTATAAGATTCTGCAGAATCTCAAATTTAAAGACGTTTTAGTCACAAACGCCGCCGCACGGTTGTTTGAATGGAACAAACGACGTTCGTATCGACATCGCCCACGGCGTACATTTGAGTTTGACTGCAAAATACAAGAAAATTGCTCACGTGAACAGCATGAACTGGGTTTCCATATGAAAGTTGTCTGAAAATTGTAATTCCACAAATGACAATCCAGTACTGCTACAAACGTCTTCTTCCATCCTGTGACAGCACATCCTGTTCTGCATCATCGACAGCGGCTGCACTTCCAGGGACGTTTTGCAGAGCTACTTCGATCTGCTCGGGGAGCTCATGAAGTTTAACATTGATGCCTTTAAAAGGTTCAATAAATACGTCAACACAGCGGAGAAGGTACCATTTGTGTGTCTTGCAGGCTTACCTGCCTGGATGTGACTGCATTTCGCATCAACAATATAGATGGTGATGAGCTTGTATTTTATCTGTATGCAGTTCCAGACTTTCCTGACACAGATCAACAGTTCTTTGGTGGACTCCAACATGTTGGTGCGCTGCATCGTGCTGTCCTTAGACCGATTTCAGAGCCAAACTGAGGATGTTAAAGGTAAATCCTAATGGAACAATATCTTCTTTTTTTCTTTTTGCTAGAGATTGACCGACGTTTGGCATTTTCAATGGCATCGGCCAATAAGACCAATCAATTAAAAAAATGATGTCATTATTTTGTGACAGCATTAGAACCAAAATACAGGGAGCGGATAAGTGAGACTAAAATTTCAGTTATATTGACATTTTGGAAAACTTTATTAACCCGAGAAAACTTCAGGAAGCTATTTGTTTAAGGGTTCTCCCTGCTTTTTTGTGTGAAGATGTTTTGTCAAAGATAAATAATACAATAAGTTGAAAAGCTCTTTATGCTTGAAGACATTTAAACAAAGCTAAGTATTGGAATTTGTTGAATTCAAAGTCGACATCAATAGTATCCCTTTAACTAGTTACCGGCCTCCTTGGCTACCAATAATCTATCGGCTCTGGAAAAAAACAATATCGGTCTCACTCTATATTTTTTTGTATATATAACCAAGTATAATAAAAGACTAAAAAGGGCATGTCAGTTACTTGTCTTGTCATTCATTTTGTATTTATGTACTAAAATGGGTTTTCGTACAAATTTACTGTGATTACACTCTAAAAACAGTTGGGTCAAAAGTGGACCGATCCTCTACTTTGAGTCAAGAAATGGGTCTTTTAGTGTACTCGTAAACATTGGTCAGATCCGTTACTTGGGTCATTTTGTATAAAACAACCCAAGAAGTTGGCCCAAATTGACCCATAAAGTGGATCGGTCCATTTTTGATCCATAATTGGGTTACTTTTGACCCAACTGTTTTTAGTGTGTAAGATGTTACTAATACAGATATACGTTGTATATATATATATACACGTTGCCCGTGTATGAATGTAAATCAATTGTACATTGAGATATAATGTAGGTAAAATGTCTGAATTTGTTTTGCTCAAACGGTTATTTTCCAAAGCTTTTGATTTCACTATTTGAAGAAATGTAGGTAATGTTATAAAGGTGTAGCATACTTTTCTTATTTCATTAAGTAGCCAACAAACCATCAATCATTTATTTTATTTAATATAAATGAACTGATTAATGAATTTAATAATTAGCATGAAACACCGACTGTTGTCTGTAGAAATAGTGCTATGGCGCAGGTCTGCATGGACGCAACACAACTTGCCGTAGCTGACGTCACGTTTCTTCGACTGCAACGAGCTGAGGCCGTTAAAATTCAATTCAACAGTTGCCATGCCTACTACTGTAAAGTTCTTATTTTTGTGTGTCTTCGCCCAGACTACTGAAACTCCTTTTCCTAAGTGTCCATTTTGTTCCTCACTAGTGGTGGAGGTGCTTTCCGAGTGCTGCCTGCTGTCCTACATGGCCAGAATGGAGAACAGACTGGCCTTCCTTTTCCGACTAGTAAACATCATCAACGTGCAGACGCTCACGCAGGTTTGACCATAACTTTGTGCACTGAAGCATTTTGCGGGAAATGGCATTTTTGCGCCACTTGTTGATGCATGTCGCTTCTTTGCTCAGGAGAACGTGAGCTGTTTGAACACCAGTTTGGTCATCCTCATGTTGGCCCGCAGAAAGGCCAAATTGCCCTTCTACCTTAACGCCTTGCGCGAGAAGGAGTACGCCGAGAAGTACCCCGGTTGTCTGCTCAACAACTTCCGCAACCTCTTGCGCTTCTGGCAGTGTCACTACCTCAACAAGGACAAAGACAGCACCTGTCTGGAGAATGTGAGTGTGATGACCCGAAGCATCTCTTAACAGGGCCAAACTGACATCCAGCGTCAAAGTTGAGAGCGTCGAGCACGGGTGTACATGTTTGTTCAAATGTGACTTGATATTCATCTCAGTGGCATTTTTTTCTTCTTCAAATGACTTATAACGCGATTTCCACTCTCGTTCTGCTCTTGAAGCTTGCTATTTTTATATTCAAGCCAGTCCAGCGGTCAGTGCAGAGGCCTAAAGGCAAGGCAGGCATTGTCGTTGAACGGCGCGCGGCGTGCCTCGAGCCAGATGTTGGTCCGCAGCAGTTAGCGAAGACCAAAGCCGAGCTAAAAGGAGAATGAATGTTGAACACGTGCCAAATGGAACGTAACACCGCTTCGCGTGAATGTTGCTGTCAGCTGCTTTGTAGAGGGCCAACTGTTTGCTCACAAGGTGAAGTCAAGGTCGTCTTGTTACTTCTGCCGCCTCCTTTCTTCTCGTGCTCAAACGTATCAATATGGCAGCTTTCACATTAACCATGCCGCATCTTTTTTTATTAATTTTTTTATACATATGACTATGGTAGATTCACAATATTACTAAAAATATATTGAAATGTAAAAATTAGGAATACACGAGTGGAAAGCATTCCGTTATTTTCAATACAACAAATATCAAATCTGCAACTCCATGCACATTTTGTTATTAGAAATTGTAAATGGGAACAGGGAGGCGGTGCGTCTGACTTCAAAATCAAAAGACTTAAAAAAAAAGTGTGTTTTTTTTCTTTAAAGGAAATAATTAAGTTAAGAATAAAGATTTGTGCACATAAAAATGATCATCAGCATTAGGTGTCCTTCATTGGGATCACATTAAAGTCCTGTTCTCAAAAATAAATCATTAATTTCAAATCAAATTTTCCAATGATTGACAGCTGATCGTAGATGACGTATGACAGTTTGGGTGGAACCATTCTGGTTTGCGGAGACTGAATATACATTTAATCTTATTAACTTAGATTTTCCTGAAATATTTACATCATATAATAATTATTTTTAAAGGATTTTGCACGGATGCCGCTTTTAAAATTTATTTTAGAATCTTGCATAACGAATATGTATTGTACTTATTTATTTATTTGTTTGTGTTTGCATCTTTTTTTGACACTTTTGTGAGGGCCAATTTAAAATGACGATAAGATTTACAAAACTGTTTCCTTGTGTTATTGTAATATCAACACTGGGACTTTATGCTGGCAATAGTCTGACCCTGAAATAGATCATTTCTATTTCCAAATAAACATATCCAAGTCGTTATTGTGGTACGTTTTGTTTGACTTTGGAGATTACACTGTGTTAAAGATGAGAAGTGTTAACTTGTCAAGCTACTCTAAGCTTGTGACCCTTTTTAGTGTTCTAATGGAGCCGCTGACTTTTGTCCAATGACATTTTGTCTCCCCAGAGCTCGTGTATCCCCTTCAGCTACTGGAAGGAGACGGTGTCGGTGTTACTGGGCTCAGACAGGACTTCTCTGTGCGCCATAGCCAGCTACATCGACGAGCCCTTTATGGACCTGGACAGAGATCTGCTGGAAGATTGACCACGAGCGAGTGCACAGTGCGGTGCGCTCGGGGTCGGGGGTCGCAGGTAACGCGGGCGCCTGACGTCGCTGTGGACTCCGCTGAGCTGCGCCGTCCAGGCGCCCGGCGGCTCACCTGTCTGCCCTGTCCCAACTTTGAGGCTGAAACCCGTCTCGTCCCTGCAAATGGAAGCAGGCCCCGCGCTATGGCAGTGTATGGACCTTCGGAAATGACGCCTGCGTTGATTGTTTGCTTTAGCGGGAACAAAATAAGAGCCTTTTTATATCATCTTTACAAAATGTAATGATAAATAAGTTCCATTCGACAAGAAAAAGACTTTCATCCATGCATCAAATGGCTGCAACCACTCGGCCCCCCTCAATACACCTCCATGGCCTCATGGGGAAACCGAACGTCTTCTCAGCGGACATCTTCATTTCCTCCTTGCGTCTCCGTTGATAGTTGACAGCTGTTGATTGGTGCTTTCTGGCCTGACCAGCACATTCACTTTCTCACCTGGGGCTCTTCATTTAAAATCCTCCATTCTCTACAAGCTTCTTTTGGGGGACTCTTCTTGCTTATTTTGTCTTGTTGGAAACGATGGCGTTAAGCTCTGGATGAACTGTAGAAAACATTGCACAGTTTCACTTGTTTTTATTGTTTATTATAACACCTTTTTGTTGATTAAAGAGTTGCTTTTTGTAACAAAATTTGTATGGTTGGTTGTTGTGAGATGCTTTTTCGAAGAGAATAAACTATGCAGGCAGTAGAGGTCCGATAGCCTTTTTTTTTCTTTTTTTTTCTCATCACAATTGTTCTCTTTGGCTTTCTGACTGGCCGCAAGCTGAAGTGACAATCTGTCAGTGCGATGGCTCGTTTGCGTGGCGCCGCTTGGATCATTTGGGAGTAAGAGACGAGCAATGTGCTGACATGGCGTGTTTGGGCTCCAATCAATTACACACACTTAAGATAAGTACAAATGAATGAGCTACCTCATTATGTCCTTTTCGAAACAATTGTGGACAATTTGCCTCCCAGCATGTCATGAGTCATGTGAATGTAAAATGGCATTTCGACACTTATCCCTTGATGCCTTAGGATGCAAAAACACATCAAAAATCTGTTTTCCTGTTGCAGTCACTTGGCATGTCTTTAAATAAAATGTGACGCTTGTGTCACTTAGTTCATCTTCTGTGCTTTGCAATCAGGTATTTTATTTGTTGACCACAACAGGAAGTGATGCTTGCTGGGGACTTGTGAATCCTCGATTGCTCATATTGTGTCGCTGATTCCGTTGCTTTCAAAGTCAGCTGCTTCAAAAACACGAGTGTTGGCTGTGGCTCAGTTCAGTTGTAAAATCCACCGGTTCGGTTTGACCTCTCGCTCTGATTGAATTTGTTTTGTTCTTGCTTCTGTATGCTGGATGGGTGTTTGTATGCGGTTGATTCCGTTAATCTGATTGAAAATCTATTAGGGTGGAGAAAGAGCTAAAGAATGTCAATGCCACACCCTTTTGTATTTTACACTTTGGATTCGTTTAGATTGATGTAATATCCAGCACAATGATTCAAATCAGTCCTACTCAAGCAGACTTTCTATCACTGAGGTTTCAATATTGTAAATCCACATCATTTAATTGTCTGAGGCACACCGATAGTGATTAATAGTAAACAAATCAAGTCTTATGAACAATCATGTCTGTTTGATTTGTGTAAAAAAAAAAAAAAAACTTCAATGTTGGTTTTGACCTCCATTTTCCTTAATATTTGTCCAATAAAGATGGAAACAAATGATTCTTTAGGCATTTATTTGTATATATATATTCACACTGACACTTTTAGAAGTTTGTTTTAATCAAATCTTTATTTGGTTGCTAGTGCACGGCTTTTTCGAGCTGTTGCAGCTGCTTGCCCGTGTGACGTCTGCATGCGGCCTAGTCATCACTCAGGAAGCTGAAACAGAAAAGTTGAGACATGATTGTGCATACATGGTTGCCATGACTACCACAACATCAATCCATGTGACTTTCCCCGAGATTACTTCTCGGAATGAGTTGTCTGCATCATGTTCTGAAGTGATCTACCAACCTTTCCACCTTGGTCACGTGTGCGGACACGCAGCTTGTTGACTTGTGTTTCGGCGATGTCAGCCCTCTCTTCTGCGTCGTCCAGCTCGTGCTGCACCTTCCTGTACTTGGACAAGTTGGTGTTGGCCTGCTCCTCCTGAACACAGCACAAACACAGGACCGTTCAATAACGCATTCCTAGCAGGGCTCTGAGCTTTGCAGACTCAAGTCAATTAGTGGAACCCGGAATGCAAAGCAAACACGGCGAAGCAGCATTTAGCTGTTCTGCTGCACACAAATCTCTGCCAACACAAGTTAAGTCAACTCCAACTGTAAATGCTTTTAAATACAGATTAAAAGCTGTTACTTAAGATGTAAATAGTTAAAAGAGCATGTCATCAACTCACCGCTTCCTCAGCCACTCTCTTGTAACTCTTCATTTTCATCTGCAGTTTGTCAATGAGGTCCTGCAGGCGGACGAGGCTCTTCTTGTCCTCCTCAGCCTTCCCCCCAAAAAAATGTTCAGAAGACAGTCAATACTTGATACCGTACTCGTAGTGTAAACATTTCCACCCGACACCGACGTTTACCTGATAGCTTAGCTCTTTGACTCTCCTCTCGTATTTGCGCACTGTCTTCAGTTGATCCTGGTTCCTCTTTTGCTCCATCTCCAGCTCACTTTCAAGTTCTTTCACCTAAGGAGTCAACCAAAACATTATGGAAAGCTATGCCTCAAAAGTTACAATTATGAAATGCAGTGTGTTGCACTAAATGTCATTTGGCAGCACATTGGAGTACTCACCCTGGCCTCCAGCTTCTGGACCTGCTTCTTGCCGCCCTTGAGAGCGATCTGCTCAGCCTCGTCCAGCCGCATCTGAAGATCTTTGATGGTCTGATCCATGTTCTTCTTCATCCTCTCCAGATGGGCGCTGGTGTCTTGCTCCTTCTTCAGCTCCTCCGCCATCATGGCTGCCTACAAATAAATACGCATGCAGCATGACTGTTAAAAGGAGCTCGACGTCCAGCTTTTCAATCCGCTTGTACATTGTGCTCGGCTTACATCAGTGATGGCCTTCTTGGCCTTCTCCTCCGCATTGCGGCACTCTTGCACGGCATCATCCACCTCACCTGACAACATGGAGAGATCGCTCTCCAGCTTCTTCTTTTGATTGATCAGCCCTGTGTTCTGGAACCAAAAAAGACGCCATTGTTTCAAAAAGGAAAAATATACACAGTGCTTAACCAATTTATTAGACTAGCACCACTTGCCCTACAGTTACAGCATTGGTAATTACTAAAATATTTTAAAATGTGCCTGTAATGGCTAATGCATCGCTATGTGCAGTAGAAGCTATTTGACTGAAATATTTTAAATGCTAAAACGCAAAAAAAAAAAAAAGACATTATTTTATTGTCTAAAGAAAATGTGTCTTAACAAAACCTGAAATGTTCCAAATGACATTTGACTGTCAAACAACGTGATGTTTAGTATGTAGGCCTATGATCATTCTTATGCTGTTTGGAAATTCCCCTATGACCCTTCAAAGACCAACAGGTCGTTTTAAGATTCTCACCATGATCACAATTGTCCTTGATTTCACACAAATTACTAAGTCTATAATCCATTTGAGTAAATATGGGACAACCATTTTTCAAATATATAAATGTTTCCATATTTTGAATCACTTTAGGACGTCATCATTCAATTCAAGTCAAAAGGGATTGTGAAATCAGCACATGTGCCTGTTACCTGCGAGTGCAGCAGGTTGACTCTCTCGCTGGCTTCAAGCAGCTCATTCTCAGCCAGCTTCCGGGCGCGGTCATTCTGCTCCAGAAGAGCCCTGAGCTCCTCCACCTCGGCAGCTAGCAAGTTGTTGCGCCGCTCCGTCATGGCCACCTGCTCCTTCAGCTCCTCGTTCTTGTGAACGGTGTCGTCCAGCTCCATTTGGATGTCCTGGCAGAAGTGGGAGTAAGTCACATAATGGAAGTCATACGTAAGTCTCGCATGAAGTTTGAAGCAAGTCAAGCCAAGTCATCACTTGGGTAACCAAGTCATACTCGTCTAACAATTTTGCTCAGTCACAACAGATTTTCACTTTAGCCACTCTGCGCTCAGTAATACATTCACTAATGTTTGAATGTCCCTCCATGATACTTGCAGCTAGCATCATAGCGTACTGCCAGGTTGGTAGGTTAGCTAGCACTTTACAAAAAAAAACAATGTCACTGTAAACAGACAAGTCTTGTCAAGTCCTGTAGCTTCAAGTCGAAGTCGAGTTGAGTGTTGAATACCATGTCAAAGTTAATTCAAGGTTAAGTTTTAGCAAAGCAAGTGCCAAATCCTCAAATTGGTGATTTAAGTCTGACTCTAGCCAAGTCATGTGACAGGAGTCCCCCCAACACCGTTATCCTGGGCCCACGGTCATTTGCAAGAAAGACACTGTGACTCTCTGAAGCGTCGACAATAAATAACACTTGGCGACGCGTGTCAATTATTACCTTAAGCTGAACCTGCACGGTTCTCAAGAGTTTCTGTGACTCGGCGGCCTGCCTGTTGGCGTGGTTCAGCTGCACCTCCATCTCATTCAGGTCTCCCTCCATCTTTTTCCTCAGGCGCACCGCCTCGCTGCGAGACCTGGCCTCAGCATCCAAGGTGGCCTGCATAGACTCCAGTGCTCTCTGGTGGTTACGGCTGAAAAGATAAAAGGGAGGAGATGAAGAGCACGTTAGACCATTTGAGAATGTTTATAAAAAATAGGAGTGTCAGAAAAATGAATGACTACTGCTGACCTGACTGCAATTTACCCCACACAAGATATTTTTCTTAACTGACACTTCACACATTCAACATATGGCGGCAGAAAAGAAAATCATTATTCAAGGCATGTACACGATTTTCTCAATCACTCTGCCTCGGTGACAAGGAAGGTTATTTGTCAAAACGGAGTAGGACTTGCCGGAGGTTGTCGAGTTCTTCATCCTTTTCTGCCAACTTCTTGTCAACGTCAGCCTTGATCTGGTTAAGCTCCAGTTGGATCCTCAAGGTTTTGCTTTCTTCATGCTCAAGTGCGCCCTAAAACACAAGTTTAGAATTGTGATATAATCCTGTAGCCTTTTTGACGCAGGTAACACATATTTACCTCCGCTTCTTCCAGCGCGGCTTGAATCTCACTTTTCTCCATGTCCAGACCTTTCTTGATCTTCTCCAGCTCGTGGATGGTCTTCACTCCCTGGCTGATTTGATCGGCCAGGTCGGAGATCTCCTCTAATTGACAGAGAAGGAATGAGCTTGACCTTCCAGATGACCTTCTGAGGAACCCGAGCGTCACTGTCGCAGCCCCGCTTACCCTGCAGGTTCTTGTTCTCTCGCTTGATGGTGTCGAGATGATCCAAGGTCTCCTCGTAGGAGTTCTTCAGTTTGAAGAGCTCTGTGCTCAGGCTACGGGACTCTTTCTGAGAAGCCTCCAGCTCAGTCTGGCACTCCTCATACTTTTGTTTCCACTCAGTCAGCACCTGGTCCAGAAACGAGGAACTTTGTTTTTAGACAAAGTAGAGCTGCGTTACATGTCTGTCTGTTCGGTCAGTACCTTGTCAAAATTTCGCTGCTTCTTGTCCAGGGCGGCAGCCGCAGCGTTGGAGCGCTCCAAGTCGATCATCAGGTCTTCGATCTCTGTCTGGAGTCGATGCTTGGTCTTCTCCAGAGACGAGGACTTGGCATTGGAGGCCTCCATCGTCTCCTCAGCCTCCTGCAGACGTGTCACCAGCTTCTTCCTGATAGCAAAGCAGTGATTCAGCTGTGAAATTCAAGTGTACTCATTTCCCAGTCTGTCACTCACTTGGCTTCCTCCAGTTCTTCCGTCCTCTGGATGGCGTCAGTTTCATACTTGGTCCTCCACTGCGCCACCTCAGTATTGGCCTTGGACAATGCTCTCTGCATCTCAGCCTTGGCCTCCTGGTCCTCGTCATACTGCTCTCTTAGGAGGTCGCAGTCGTGGCGAGATGACTGAAGGGCGTGCGCCAAGGCGTTCTTAGCCTGGAGGGAGCAGTTGCAATGTTCACGAGGAATCACAGTGGACTCTGACGCATTGTGGATGTGCTGATCAACAACTGACCTGAGACTCTTCGTCCAGCTGCTTCTTGAGATCCTCAACATTTTGACCAAAGGAGGTCTTGGCACGTTGGAGCTGGGAGACGGTGGAATCACGCTCTTCCAGTTTCCTGCCCAGCTCGGCTGCGTAGGTCCAGATACATGTGTTACGGTTTTCACAGTCTTAAAAGCTGACAGTCAGAAGGAAGTCTCGACAGTCTTGGCCTTATGACAATTTTTGAGTCAGTCAGTCTGAAAAAAATCAAGATCTATAACTTGTTTTGAAATGTGAGTAGGTGAGAGATAATAGTTTTCCAAAGGGATTTTCCAAATCTTCTCAGGGTTCTTATGTAAAGGGAGCTTAAGGGGTCTGAGAACTTCTCCCATGGATTTTGTTTTCATCCTAGTTTCTTTGTTAGCGGGACTGATTACGTCTCGCGTGACTCCAGGCACATGCAGGAGTACATTGTAGTGCATTAGGCCTTGGCAGAGGTCTGTTATCTTTCGTACCCTTGGAATCTCCTTGAAGCTACCTCGAGATGCGCCTGTATTGTTCCTTACCACTCTCAGCCTGAGCACGGGCCTTGTGGGAGGTGCTGTCATTCAGCTGTCTCTGAAGCTCCTCCACTTTGGCTTTCGCCTCGTACAGTTGGTCTTCATAGAGACGACACGTCTTCTCTGCAGTAGCCTGCAGGTCAGAGTCGGTCAATGCCGTTCCTATCGAGACGGGATCGTCTGTGCGCTCCGTTTCTACCTACCTTGCCTTTGGAGAGTTGCTCCACAGTGGAGGCCAGGTCGTCGGCCTCCATCTTGGCCTCGCTCCTTTCTTTCTCCAGCTTCTGCTTGACCCGTTGCAGGCTGTCGATCTGCTCACTCTGCTCGGCCACCGTGTCGGCTTGCTTCTTCCTTAAGGTAGCCGTGGTGGCCTCGTGGTGCAGCATGGCTTCCTCCAGGTCCCGCCGCAGCTTCAGGAAATCGGCTTCTCTCTTTTTGTTGATCTCGATCTGGACCGACGTGGCCCCGCCGGCGTCCTCCAGGCGCTCGCTCAGCTCCTCCAGCTCGCGGGCCACGTCTCCACGCTGCTTCTCCACTTTGGCCCTGCAAGCCCTGTCGGCCTCCAGCTCCTCCTCCAGTTCTTCTGTGCGGGCCTGGACCAAATGGCCTTATTTTTTGGCTTTTTTTACATCACGAAAAATGTCTGCATTGCTCTGAGTGAGGCCGTTTCTCACCAGCAACTCCTTGATTTTCTTCTGGAGCTGGCTGACCAACAACTGCTCATCTTCTAATTTTGAACTCATCTCATTCATTTCAAAATCTTTTCTGGGAGACAACGAAATCATTGTAAAACACGGTATTTGGATACCTTTTGAAGCAAGAAGTCTTTTTGTGAATATTTCAGTCAGACTTACTTTTTGAGCCGCTCTTCCATCTGCTGTTTGTCATTCTCAAGATCCATAACAGATTCTAAAGAAAGTTTAAGATCTCCTTCCAGTTTACGTTTGTTCCGTTCCAGATCCAGACGTAGCTTCTTCTCTTGTTCCAGGGAGCCCTCCAGCTAGTTCAAGGATTAGGACCGTCACCAAATATAAGGCTTCTTAAAAATATATATATATTTACTGTCAAGACTGTATGTAATGTAATGCATTCATGAAGGTCAGTCAAAAATCTTTTACTTAGTGTCTTTATTAAAAGATTATACAATGTACTGTAAGATAAGTTTGGTAGTGTTTTAGTGTGACCTCAACTTACACTATACACAATAGCAGGAAAACCTCTTCTCATACTGTATTTATCTACAGTATCTTTCTATTATTTAGTGTTTTGATCACGAGTGCCATGAAAAGTCGGTACCTTTACAGTTAATATGTGTTCTAAATGTGTGCTTGTTGTACATGACTTACATCATCTACTTGTTGCTCCAGCTTGGATTTGGCTTTGGTCAGAGTGTTGACCTTGTCTTCTTCCACCTGAAGGTCATCCAGAGTCTGCTGGTGCGCCTCTTGGAGAGCCTTCTTCTCTTTGGTCAGCTTCATTATGGTTTCATCCAAAACTGACATTTCCTCAACCAGGTTCTTCACCTGTAACAGAAACCAGAAGGGCCTGTTTTTGAGCGAAACTACCACCACAGCATTTATTTTCCCTTATTATGTTTGAATCTCAGTGGAGTTTTTCATGTCGCTAATGACCGCAAGCGGTACAGGACATACAGGTAGATTAATAGTTTCTGTGTTGCGTTAACATGAGAGTCACCTTGTTCTCAAGGGCGTGTTTCTCCTTCTCCACTTTAGCCAAGGTCAGCTCCAAGTCATCTATGTCTCTCTTCAACTCGGAACATTCGTCCTCCAGCTTTCGCTTCTTGGCCAGCAGATTAGAGCTCGTCTCCTCCTCATCCTCCAGCCTCTCCAGCAGCTCTTTGACTTTGGCTTCCAACTGGATTTTGGTTTTGATGAGCAGGTCGCAGCGGTCCTCGGCATCTGCAAGATTGTCTTGCTCCTGTTGGTGAGGAAGAAATGCGCGCTCCATGACATTCCCGGTCTAAAAGCGGAATGTGTCAATAGGTTGGGAATAAACACCCACCGCCTGCAGCTGCAACGAGAGGTCATTCTTCTCTTGGATCAGGCTGACCTGCCGCTCTTCCACCTCTTTGCGCTTGATGTCGGATTTGTCCAAGGCCTCCTTGAGCTGCACCATCTCCACCTTCAGATTGGCCAGCTCCTTCTCCGTGGCGGCGCTCTTCAGGAGGGGCTTAATCTTGAAGAAGAGCTTCATCCAAGGCCAGTTCTTCACTGTGTTGAAGGCTCGGATGTTCCACTGGATAATCATCAGGGCCTCCCTGCAACCAGGAAAAGACTCTTGTTGTCATTTTGTACAAGCCCATTTACTATACAGTTGGATTGTGTATTGTCCTGAACCAAATTGTGCAAATGCCAATTTTTGCACCAAAGCGATTTGGTCGACGGCCGTAGATGCGGCGAACTCACGAACGATTGCGAAGGTACTGGATGTTGATTTCTCATCAGGGCTTTTTCAAGGCCGCAACATTCGTTAAATGTTCGCCAAATGTTTTCATGTTTTTTCTTGTCGCAAGGAAGTTTTGGACATGTTTGTTGTTCCCTTGTTTGCCCCCTCAGTGGGATATGGACTTGCACAACATATTTATAAATATTAGGGACGGGCGAGTACCAAGGTTGCCCTTTGTCACCGATGCGGACTCTATATCGGTCCGTTGTGGTGAAGAAGGAGCTGAGCCGAAAGGCAAAGCTCTCGATTTACCGGTCGATCTACGTTCCTACGTTCACCGATGGTCACGAGCTGTGGGTCGTGACCGAAAGAACAAGATCCCGAATACAAGCGTCGGGGGGATTCCAAGTATCAAAAGTACTAGTGGTATCTGTACTTGGTGACGACTCAAGAGTTGAGCACTCATGCTGGTATCGGTCTGAAAAAAGTGGTTTTGAACATCCCTAATAAATATGATTACTGGATATGGAATTGTACTTTCTGTACTAATAATTTGTACATTTTATATAATATATTATGCTAAGAGACAGTATATGAAAATAACACATGATGGCATTTGTATTTATTGATGACGGAATAAAGATTAAAGGGGTAGGAACAGATAGGTTTATACTTCTTCCTACTCTTTTTGAACACTATGTATAAGCAGATCAATTATTACCAATGATTGAATTGACTGCTGTTTTTACTTTCTTTCGTTGCTTTTATTCAATGTTTTGCTTTATGTTTGTGTGAATTGTTCCTATAATTTATGACCGTGATAAATAAACACAACAAAAATCAATTATTTGAAATAGTTCCGTTAATCGATAAATAGTTCAAACAGGCAAACTCAGAGCTGATTTTTACCTTTGTTTTCTGAAAATAGTTTTAAAATTATTTTTACATCTATAGAATTATTTTCGATTGAGAAAAAAAAATGCAATTTAATGATTACATTTCATTTTCTAACTCTACAACCACTTTGATCAACCGCTGAAGTTCATCATTAACTAAAATATACGGTTGCTTTACATGTCATACCCATTCAACACGTGTACAGTAGTAATATTAAAGCAATATTTGGACCATGGAGCTAAAATTGATAGTCAAGAAATGTATTTTACTAGTTAGAGACTTTGTTGCATTGAAATGTGACAAGTGATGTCACGCTTATGGCTGCCATCGACTAGTCAAAGGAAGAAGCTTCGAACATGTAATTCTAGAGTTGCGCATTTCTTTATTTAGTGACTTGCCCTTGATGCTTAGTCGCTCTAATGACACACGAGGGGGATGTGATGGTGTGAACCGATACGCCCAACGCCGCTTTTGATGTTTGATGTTTGACTGACCCAACTGGGTTAGCGGATTGATTTAGTCTCTGCAGGATGGCTTCCCACAGGCCTAAATATGGAGCCACAACCCAGCAGCGCTCAAGGACTTGCCGTCAGTGTTTAGAGGGTGAATTTTAGTGGGTGCGCGCACGCCCCCGGGTGACTGAATGAGGGCGGGGCAGCCGATCGCATTTTTGCCATAACTCCACGCTGGGTGCCCCTCAAAGGTGAGCGTCTGTGTTTTTATAGCAACCCAAACCTTCCGCCCGGCGGCAGGCTTTAATCCTCCGTCACCCGCCACGCATCCCATCAATGCGCTCACTTGAAAGCACAGGCGCCGTGGACAAAAGGGGCCATCGGGCATCCAAGAAGGGGGCCGCCGGTTGTATTTTTAGGGAGGCCCCGAGCAGCTGCCACTTGACACATGTCGCCATGTGGCTCCGAGGGCACCGTCAGCATTGTTTGCTTTACGGGCAGCTAATGGAGAGAATGGCCGCAGACCTGCGGGCGCGCGTGGACGACGGTATTAACAGAAGGGCCACACGCGCGCCTGGCAACCGTAAAAGGATACGCGCACGCCTCGCACACGCTCATACAACTGCAAGGGAGTGAACACAAGATGATCAAGTTGCTATTGAAGGTCTTGGACAAGGAAATAGTTGACCTCCTTTGATTCATAAGCCTCCGATGCATCCTCATCAGCGTGCCTCGAGCCACCGCCTGCAGCAGCGTCAGGATTTTGGCCAAACGCTCGTCCCTCATTTCCTCCAGTTGACCCAGCAGGCCTGCCTTGAAGAATACCTGTTGCCCACAGAATCATAATAATCATAATAAATAAATAAACAACTTGACAATAACATCACACCCTCCGAGGCGGTGATGTACCTTAGTGTGTCCAAATCGATATTGGTTATGGTCGATTTCCAAGGAGGCCAGCAGCTTCTCTGCGCCTTTCCTGCTATCCACAAACTTGTCATCTGGGATGGCTTGTGGGTTCAGGATGCGGTAGCTAGGTGAACGGCACAAAAAAATGATGACATCATATGAACCGGAAAACCACTTGCCGTTGTTCAAGGGCAACTCTCGTATGTATCGGATCCAGGGTTATAATAGTTTAGGATTTTTCATTATAGTTTGTTTTTATTTTGTTTTGACCTTTCCACTTAGTTTATTAGATTTTAGAGCACGGTTGTTAGCTTTTTTTCCTCTTTTTAAAACAAACAAACACTTATTTTTCGTTTAATTTATTGTCGAGCGTAAGATTTAAAAAAAAAAAAAAAGTCACTAATTATTGTGTAATTAAGTAAACTACAATTCTCATACGACTGTTTGACCTTCCTTTTCTGTACTGATGTAAAGAAATAGCAAAATAAATATTCAAGTTGAAACCCCGTAAGCTAAGTATGCAGTTAGTGTTATAAATGTAAGACATGGTTTCAGTTCATTTTTGTTTTATTGTATTTCGTTGAGGATTTTTTTTTCTTCAATTTTAGTTTTTTCGTTAGTTTTAGTCAATTATAATAATAGTGATCAGGCACTTAAAGTTGCCTAAAAATATATTTACAATAACCTTTTTAGGTGACTATTTATGATTCAAATATCTTCTAATGAGCAAATTAAGACCTTAGCTGGGTACTACTGCAAGCCTCTGGACAAAAGTTTTCAAACTGGATTCTGGTTGGAATTTCCCCGCCCGTTGCGGATGTGACATTGTGTACATGAGATGGGAATGTGCAGTTCAAATTTTCAGCCACAAGTGGCAGTAGCCATACGAAATTCAATTTTCTGCATTGGGCAGCTTTAAACTTCAGCCGCTTGCTGCCGTTTACGCATTCCCAGCCCAGGCCAACTTCCAGCCATAATGCCAGATCAATATGTGGGTCATTTTTGCTACAATGTCAAGCAAACAGTACCTTACAATTAGCAGTTCATATAACGGAAGAAGTAATAATGAAATACTTAATGTGAATGAGTTTAACATTATCCTGTATTCTTATCTATTATACTATGTGTGATCCATGTGCCCTCTTTGACCTACCGCTGCTTGAACTCTCCGTAGAGGATGCGATTCGGAAAGCCCTTTCGGCAGATCCTGATGCCCTCCAGCACGCCGTTGCAGCGAAGCTGGTGCAGCACCAGGAATGGGTCCATGATACCTGCACAAAAAATCTGGGTGAGTCGGACCCAGATGGCCGGCCTGCGCGCCATGTATTTGAGCTGACTTACCGGGAGTCTTGGTCTCATTGGGGATGATGCAGCGCACAAAGTGAGGCTGCGTGCAGCGCAGGTTTGTCATCAGCTTGTGCAGATTTTCCTGCAGAGAAAAAGCAGAATTGCGAAATTGTATTCAATGATGACATCTTGCAATTCAGACTGTTACGCAATCAGTCAACAAAGCTCATCTAAGGCAGCGTATCAATGCCTTTGTTGTTACTTCCTTTAGTTAGTTAAAAGGGAAATCTTTCAATAGGTTATCTTGGCGGCCGCATCCAGGTACATTTTGATATATTTTTGTTTTTTAAGTGAATGAGGCTTTGGACAACAAATGATGTAGATTTTAATTTTTTTTATACTATATGATGTATGATTATTATTATTTTTTAGCAAGTATACAATTAGTAACCCATTCTAATGGATTCGGGATTTGGTGGGTAAATAAATGGTAAGCGAATATAAATGACTATAATAAACATGGATTTGGGGTACAAGTCCAGGCTATAATATGTATATTTCTAAAAGAAGAAAAATAAAAAGCCAAGGTTATTTTATGTGAACAGGCTCTATTAAGCTGTGTTGAACATGTTGAGACTATGCCAATAAAATAAAGCAGAAAGTTCAATTAATTCTGTAAAAATATGTTGGTCTGAGTAAATGTCTTTTCCCCCCAGAAAAACCATCGAGTTTTTTTTAAAAGTATATATAATCAGGTACATTTTTGAAAATAAGAATATTTTTTAGTGGACTTCCAATTAAATCATTTAATTCAAAAAGTGAATTTCATACACAATATAATTCAGGTTATTTTTGTATGCTTATAGCTTGCAGTTAATGACAACCCCCTTGTTAAGAAATGTTGAATATTACAAAAGAAGCAATAATAAACAAACTTCTGTATGTAGTTTACTGACATGCACCTGTATTTTTTTTCTCTCTCTCATAAACCCATTTGGCGGCCACCAGACTTCACCAGTGATGAAATGAGGGCGGAGCCAGCACAGACTTAAAGTGATGTTCATGTGATCATTGCCCTAAACATCACTGCAAGTCTTAACTGCCTCCGTCCCAGTGCTCCTCTGATGCCCACGCCATACCCCGAATAAGAAAAATGGTGTCGGGCTCACCTTGTGCAACTGAGACACGGTCTGGAATGAGGCTGCCTTCTTCCGCTTCTCTCTGACCCCGGTCTTGACATCTGCAGTTGATTGAAAGTTAGCCACCTGGGGTTATCAATTGATGTGTGTAACTTTTTCCCTACCAGAGTCTGAGCCGACGTAGTTCTCGTACAGAGAAGCTAGCAGCTTGTTTGCCGACTTCTGGAAAACACTCACCACCGTCTCATTCAGTGGGTCTTTGTTTTTGTCCAACCAGCCGATGATATTATATGGCACCTGTCAAACGCATCAGACATGCAATTGTTGACGTACATACAACAGCTCAATGAGAAGGATAACATTGTCAGTGAGAAGGCAGCACTCACCACTCCAGCATAGTGCACGAGCTCAAAGTGGGCTTCAAACTTGCGCTTCTTGTCCGGACGTGGCTTTTGGAAATTTGGAGACTTGCCGATGTGATTATCAAACATCTTGGCTTTAAAGCTGGTGTCTGTGGCTTTTGGGAACATGCACTCCTCTTCAAGGATGGACATGATGCCAAGAGGCTGCGCGAGAGCAACAGTTGACTAATGAAGCTTAAAAAAAAAAAAACATCTTCCCTACCTTCTCGATGAGATTGATGCACGCCTGAAGGTCCAGGCCGAAATCGATGAAGGTCCATTCGATGCCCTCCCGCTTGTACTCCTCCTGCTCCAGGATGAACATGTGGTGGTTGAAAAACTGCTGCAGTTTCTCATTGGTGAAGTTGATGCACAGCTGCTCAAAGCTGTTGAGCTGCAACGAGACGCCATCGGGTTCAAAACATGAACACATCATTTCCAAACAAGCTCTATAATAAGCCATCTTACCTCAAAGATCTCGAAGCCAGCGATGTCCAGCACTCCTATGAAGAACTGGCGGGGCAGTGAGGTGTAGAGGGTCCGGTTAATCCGTCCCACCATCCATTTGAACATGCGGTCGTATGTCGCTTTGGCCAGAGCGCCTACGGCGTAGTTCACCTACAACACATGCGCAAATATTGTATATGCAGCTGTCATTTACACATATACAGTAGCTCCGGTTTCCTTCACACCTGAATGTAGTGTGTGCAGAGTTGCTCGGGTTTCAAGCAAGGTTATTATAGTTAACCAAAACTAATCACATAACTAAAAGTACAATTGAAAAAACATTTTTGTTGACAAAATAAAAACAACGCCTTTAAAAAAAAAATCAATAACCCACTATGATTATAGCGAAAATGTTCACGTAACAAATAAAATTTGCACTTGCAGGCAACTCAAACAGAAATGTAATAAACCCAACTAATATAATAACTTCACCAATAATGTAATTAAAAATCCTGATTAACATTGTAACATTTTAGTACATTATTATATTGTTTATATTATATCATATCCCAGAAGGTCTTTACAAGCGGGTGGAGTTTACTTTTATGAACTCTTTACAGAATTGGTTTAATACTAAATAATTCAACGCTGTCAAATAACTCCAACACTGACCTCCATTTAAATCAGACGGTGATAAAATAAAAAACCCTAAACATTTAACATAATTTTTTTTACACTCCAATTTTTGGTGTGAGTGTATATAACAGTCTTAGATTCCCCAAACACAAAATATTTTAATATTCTACATATAAACATATATTATCTGTCAAGTTTTACATGATCAGTTTTGAGAACGAAATAAATAAATAAGACCCACCAGAAAATATAATAAATTCCCACTAATGTAGCAATGTATTCCATTATTGGTTAAAAAAAAAAAATTCCAATAATATCAGTCAAGATTTTTTATGACATTATTGGGTTTTATAGCATTTTTGATTGTGTTAAGTGCAAATGTTATTACATTTTCTGGAAATGAGTACATGCTACAGTCCTTCACATTAGTCTTTGTCAATTCTTTCCATACATAAATTCTTTAAATGTATTTATTTTTGTTATTATTATTATTATTATTGGACAGAAGGTTAACGGCTCATTTGGGATTTGCAGTTTACTTTATTACACAATACTTGTGACCTTTTTTATTTCCGTCTTGCACTTGACAAATGCTCCACATGCTAAAAAACAACAACCTCAAAACTAATACTAAGACTGATAAAAAAAATAAATGAAAATGAAGCATATAAAATCAGCTAATAAAATAAAAAAAATAAAACATATCCACTCTAAAAACTCATCAAAACTAACTGAATTGAAAAAATAAAATAAAAAATAGCCTAAACTCTTTAACTCTTAAAAATCCTAAACTATTATAATCCTGGTTTTGTGTCCACTGCTTTGTGTGGTCTTACCTGTGCAACATTCTGTCCCTTGACCACATATTCATTCCCCACTTTCACCCTTGGGTGGAGGAGGCCTTTGATGAGGTCAGCTGAACTGACCCCCATCAGGTACGAGGCCTTGTCTACACCTTAACGGGAAAAAAAATAACCCCAACAAATCACAAACTTGTTTTTGTGCCATTGTGGTCGCTATTGTGGCTTCCTACTTTCAGTGCCGTCCGTCTCTGCCTGCTCCTCGCGCTGCTTTTGCTTGAACTTCATGTTGCCGAAGTGCATGATGGCGCCCACTATTTTATAGCAGCCGTACTTCTCGTCCGACAGGAAGCCGAGGATGTCCATGGCGTGCTGCAGAGGCGATCTGGTTATTTGATGGCGCCCAACATCATGATATTCTGTCATCTCTTACATCGGTGGCCATCAGCTCCTGTCCATCATCCATGTTCTCCACAGTGGTCTCCCCCTGAGAGCAGAAGTGATAGTCGTATGGGTTGGAGGACACCAACAGCATGTCTGCAACAAAAGAGGTTCGAATCACACATCATGTCATGTCAAAATAATGAAACGTCTTAAGACAACAATGAAATCTCCACCTAATAGTTCTGGTTTCTTCTGCGACATGATCTGGTAGTAAATGTGGTAGCTCCTTTCGCCCGGCTGCTGGAAAATCACTCGAGATTTCTCCAGAAGATCTGAGGAGCAAAAGAGAGACACGCCATGAGATAATAAAACAGATCTCTGGTATTGAGTTACTGTGTAAATGTTTATTGTTGAAGGAGGCACGCCAAGACGCGCGGTCAACTAAAATGGGGGTAATGAATGAGATGTTTTGTACTCTTGGACCCAGAAGGAACTCTGGATCTGGTTGAAACTGTTCCTCCTATTTCAATCCCAACCATCCGTTTAGACATCCTTTTTTTTTCAGGCTCACAGGGAGATGGAGCCAATCCCAGAAAATCAAAAGCAAGTCATATGTAAGCTTGGGCTGATATTAGATTCTGACTGTGAGCAAAAATATCGTATCACGGTATTAAAATTACAGCTGTAAAATGACCTTTTTAATATATATATATATATACATGGGTAAATAGAAACAGCATTTTTTCCATTGAACACAATCTATTTTATTTTTAAACAAAATATTAAAGAAAGATGTTAATGTTCAAAGAATAAATTGTTAACATTTTGTTTCTGTATTAATTTTTCTTAGAAACGGTGTCCCATCATTTTTTTAAGCTATTTTTAGAACTGACCCGTGGGTTACTCATGCTGTCCTTGGGGTGAACTAGTACCTGTTGGTAACATTTTTTTTTTTTAGGAAAATGCAAACAACAGATCAGAATGTTTGCAGATTGTCTCTTTAGTCTTGGTCCCCGCTTCCCCCCTCCTCTGTGCGTAACTGCTCAACCATCCCCTCTCTGCTCACAGGGAGGAGGAAAAAAGTTAATTGGAGGCAATTAACTTCAAAGAGGTGGATTGATTACTCAACTCTGCAAGCAGCCAATCATATACAGTATAGAGCTCTTTGCTGCTGACAGCCAGCATTAGCCGTTATTATTAGCTTTGACTTTTTCAAAGCAAACATAATCGGCTCATGCCTCGTGGTATTCAAACAAACAAATACAAATGATAAACATAGCACAATCTGCTTAAGGTGATTAGGCCAACTCACATATATCAATGTCAGCAGAAGCCAGTTTGCCAGTGGGGCCAAAATGGATCCGGATGAACTTTCCCTGTGGGGAAAATGAGTTGTATTTTTACATAGAACACTGAATATGAACGCAAATCCCAAGGCCCAGAGCCAGGGTATAAACATTTTTAAAAAACTCACGAAACGTGACGAGTTGTCATTCCTCAACGTTTTGGCATTCCCAAAGGCCTCCATGGCAGGGTTGGCCTCGATGATCTGATCCTCCAGAGTCCCCTGAGAGAGAGATGCCCATTCGTGGTCAATCAGACACTGTGATGCATTGTTTCGTTTTTTTTTTAAAGACGCCATGCTCCTGTCACTCACCCCCGTCTTCGTGGCAGGACCTTGCTGCAAGGTGAAAAGACAACAAAATGTGTGAGAGTGACATCTTGACATATTTGACTTCATGAGACTTTCACAGCAGGGAACGACGTCATGACCAATAAAAGCTGGTTGTTAAAAGCAATGGTAAAAAAAGCAAAGACCTCCATGTTTTATATGAAGAAGTGTGTCAGGGGAATGAGGATCAAACAACATAGAAAAGTCAAAAATTCAAGAAAATATTTGGATCAAAACAAAAATGAGAGGGGAAAAAGTCATTCAAAATTCAATAAGAGAGCGTTGCAAAGGGGCTGCAAAGCACATGGGGGGGGGGGGCATGATTAAGCAGTTCTGACATTCTTAGGAATGGAAATGTATGGGAATACAATAAAGGATTCCTGGTGTGGGAAAAAAAATACAAAAACAAAAAGGAAAATAAAATTCAGCCCAAAAATCAAAACAAAAAGAATGGAAAAAGGGAGGAAAAGAAAAAAAAAGTACAGTTGCCATGTTTGCCTTACTGCTTTCTTAGCAGAGGTTTCCCCAAGAGCTGCCACAATGGCAAAATACTGAATGACACGTTTCGTGTTGACAGTTTTGCCAGCACCGGATTCTCCGCTAGGAGTGCGAAAAATAACAGGTGAAAAGACGGCAGAGAACGAAATAAAGTAGAGCAAAATACCACACAGCTTGTTACAAGAGAAAGAAAAAGTGAAAAATCCTTGATAGAAAAATATTGTTTGTTGTTTATTTATCCGTTGTAAAAATGGCTGCTAAATTCTGTTAGCAGTTTTGTGACTTGTTTGTACATAGAAATAACAAATGAAGGAAGAAGGTACTTACGTGATAAGCATGGACTGATTCTCCCGATCTGAAAGGGATTGAATATTTGCAATTTAACATTCATGTACCACCTGTACGAGGGCTTTTGTGTGTACGTGTGACTCTTACTGCGCAACATGGCATTGTAGGCATTATCCGCAATGGAGTAAATGTGCGGAGGGGCCTCGGACCGTCGTTTGCCTTTATAGGCGGCGACCACAGGAGCCGTGTAGACCGGCAGCCATTTGTACGGGTTCACCGTCACACAAAAGAGGCCCGAGTAGGTCTTAAGGTGACACCCCGACAAAGAATATGATTAACTCTACCAAAGTTGACAAAAGGTCAGCGAAGGTCAGCCTAACTTACATAGATCATCCAGGCCGAGTAGCGTCTGCGCATGTTGAAGAGGACCGAGGCTTCGTTGAGATGCGTCAACATGGCCATGTCTTCAATCATGTCGTACTTGGGGGGGTTCATCTGCTGGATGTCGCCCTCCTTCACAGTCAGAGTCTGTGCAGACACCGAGAGGACATTTTGAGCTGGAGTGATGGAACGAAACAAAAATGACATTTTGGATGTTTGCGCTTTACCTTTCCATTTTTAGTCTGGACAGTGATATTGTCCCCATGGTGCTCCTTGATCTCAATCTCAATGTACGCCTCTTTCTCATCGGGGATCCATGCTCGCTTCTTACCTGGAGAGAGAGGAGACCATATTGATTCATTTAAAATAAAAGTACAAAAAAGAAACCATGCACAAAAATTGATTCATGTTTACAGTATATAAAACGGCAGATCTTTTTTTTTTTATTGAAACTATTTAATTTGCTTGTAGGTTATCTTTAATTACTGTAATGCCTTCTACTGGTCTTCTTATTCAGAGCTAACAATTTTTATAGAAATGTCGGCTTATCTTTGTGGCTACTAGTTGGAGTTCACTAATAATACCGCATGTTTGTTATAATAATTCGATATTAGTATTCTCGTTATGGTTTTCTTGAATTTAGATTTTCTTTTTTACATTTATTTTTCTTACTACAATGTATCAATAACAGCATTTTATATTCTCTTGCATAAAAACGGAGATACAAGTACATTTGTAATACTTTATTTCTCTTTGGCCCACTGGTGCATTTGAAAACCAAGCAAACATTTGATTGTACACGTTTAACTTTTCTGACATTAGGTTGTTGTCTCACCATATCGACTGAATCAGTTGTATTGTCATTTTTAAGTAGCTAAAAGTGTATCTCATATAGCATTTCTTTGCATTTTGCGTGAGAAGGCCTACCGTCAAAAGCGACAATTTGCACGGCGAGTTGCTCCAAATCCGATTTGCGTAAAAAGGGCGCCGCTTCCCCGAACTCCTTCATGTCAAAACGGGACATGGTTGCACCTCCCCGACAGCCAGGCCTAAGTCAGGCAGACGACGTGTGTGGTTCCTTGGAGCAAAACACAACAAATGATGTTAGGATGCGATCAATCTTCTTTTTAGAGGGTTCACAACAACAAAAAGTATGAAAACACAGCTGCGTCCCAAAATGACTTGAAATGACGAGAACTACACATTGAAGATGAGGAGAGGAAATTAAATTGAAGAAAAGTCGATGAGGCGCGTGAGAGGCGTCAAGCCGTGCGTAAAAAAAAAGAGAGAGAAAAAGAAACCCACCTAGGATGCAAAGAGCTGTTGGGTGACTTGGCGAGACGCGCACGAGGAAATAACAGCAGGGTGAGAAGTGGCCTGCTTTATAGTGTGTTGTCAAGGTCACGGTCAGTGGACATTTGTCCCTCATTAGTTTATGCCGCCTCCTCCAGCGCCCATTGGTGCTGAGCGCCTGTCTCAATTGACACAAAAGGAAAGCAACGTTTTTGTCATTGCGCTAAACCCAAGCGGGCTATTTTTGTAGCTTACTTATTTTGTGCACTCCACGCGCTGTGGCCACTGGGGAGAATGCTTCATTTCTTACGTTTGGCACAAGTGACTGTTTGGAGCTGCGTCATTGCCAGCTCGGCTAGACATGGTTGCTTCCATGCACTAACTATGAAATTAAGGCCTCGAGCAAAAATAACAGTAGCATAAAAGTCCGATGTAAGAATAGTGTGATTGTATTTTCATCAGTATCAACATTCAAAAGAGGTCGTTTGTGTTGTGTGAAGTTGACTGGGATGTATGCTATTGTATTTGGCCCCTCTGAGGATGCAACCTTAGAGGATTATTTCGGGAGCTGTGGGGCATTAAACAAGTTACTATAAATACATAACTTTTTATTAATAGAGGGAATGATGGTGTGGCGCCTACACAACAAAGTTGCAAAGTTTAAAGTGACAAAATTGAATCAATTAAATGACAATGTAACTTTTTTTTTTTTTTTTTTTAAATTAAGATTCACGTTGGGCCTAAATTCCTGTCTTTTCTTTTATGAGGTCATTTTGTCACAAGCGCATTCTGGTTCGGCCAAATCTGACCTTGAAAGCAAGGGGAAAGGTTGCAGCGTGGTATGGGGGGAGGGACAGTTGGAGCACAGGTTCTCAGAATAGACAAAGCCAGAGTCCAGAATTCCTCACTGGGACATCAACTGGTCACTGTGGCCTACGTTGGATACTTGCAAAAGCACCAAGATGAAGTCATAAGCAGCTAAATGAAACATTAACGAGCCGTCTCCAACCATTCTCATATATTGTCTTCAAGTGGGCCTTAGCGGCGGCGGCGGCGGCCATCTTTGTGGATGGTGTTATCTGTTGTGGTGGCAGACTATGAGGTGTCGCCGTGATGGCTCAAACGTTGTCGGGCATCAGTGAGATAGAGCCGGCCAGAGCTATTCTGGGAGAAGGGGCTCTTCGGAGTGGCCGAGGCTGCTTTATGTACTATGTCACTCGCTACGCTGTTTGTAAAGCTGGCATGCTGATAACACAGAAGGAGGAGATGAATCCCAAAGTCCCCGGAGCTGCTGGCTTTAAATAAGTCTGTAAACACTCGCACACACACACACACATATATATTATATATATATATATATATATATATATACAAACACATAGTGAAGTGTTTGCAACGCTAGTGTCACCCCCCACCCAGCACATCTCTCTGCACCACTAAACTGCTGCCTTCCACAACAGCTGACTTGTCCGGGTCACAGATCTCCTTACATCCCCAGTGTTCTTCAAAATCATTTAGACTAATGCGCTCAGGCCCGTCAATGCTCCTGTTTTCAAGATTGGACATTTGCACAGGTTTCAATTACCTTCTCGTATAAAATAACTCAACTCGAGTCAATCTGAAGGCCGCGCTACGAGTCCATTGTGGGAAGTGCCCGGCTGTCATGTTGGTGATGTGCGAGTCAGGGGCCAAGATTTCGGGCATCAAGACTTGCTCTGCGGGTCGCTGACAGTTGTTTTAGATCATCATGCGCCGAATGCCTGTGGGATTAGGCAGCGAGATGGAGAGAGATTGGGAATTACGGCCGCAGTCGTTTTCATCAGTGCTTAATCGTACTTGACGCAGCCCAACCCCATCTCCATGTTGGACCTCTGCACAGGTGCCGTCGTTAATCACCAAGTCAAATTCCAAAATGCAAAATCAAAAGCAACTGCTGTTGCCTTTCAAAATATCTTGTATACATTTGATGGCGAGCAAAATGTGACAGGCTGGAGATGACTCCACTTGTTTTCAACTGATTTGCAATGCGTTGATTTAGAAGATTTGTGCAATAAATACTAGATAGATAGATAGACAGACAAAAACAAAATAAATAACTACTACACTCACATTATAATTCGTAAATGTTTTACATTTTATCAACGTCACTAAGCATTAATTATCTTATCTAGTTTCATTCTCTTCGTTAAAACAAATTCTGAATACAAACAGGTAGGCTATTGTTTACTGTACAAAAAAAGCATTTCCGGTGTTTTCAAATACAGTACATGATATCCATAAATTTTAAAATACAAGACCCTATAAATAACCAATTAGTTGATTCTCTGTAGCCAACCTTATTAATTATTCCAATCGCTTTTCTCTCTCTGTAATTTAATAATTGAGCCTATATTTGTTTTATGTACACTTCTCCAAACTTCAGCACAATATAACCTGTGTGACATTTTTTTTTCCGTTTGTAATCGAAAAAATAATTTTAATTTTGTTGTTATTACTTTATCAGAAGGGTTTTTACTGCTACACTGAATTGTGAGGTGGCCATTTTGACTCAAGTTTTAAGAAATGTGAAGCATGTGAACTAGTACTACCATGACTGCACAAAACAGTATTCCCTCACTTTGTGCTGGTGATACATTCAAAAGTCAACCCCCATTGTCGTTTTTTGATTTTTTGTTCATTTTTATTTCACTTTGGGGAAGAGTTACACTTCTATTAAGGCATTAGAAACCCCCATCACCACACGCACGCACACCCACACGCACACACAGGTTTGTTTTACAATCTTAGTGGGGCCATCTCATTGACATTCTAGCCCCTTCCCCTAACCCCAACCATCAAAAATGATTGCCTACCCCTATTCCTTACCCTAACCTCAACCCTAACCCAATTCAAACCTAAACTCTAGGCCTAGATACACCAAACCGACGTCGGGTGTCGAACAGCGTTGGGCCGACGGCATGCGCCGTCTGATCAGTGTATAAATGACTGTCGTGAAGTCGGGTCGAGTTGGAATACGTCGGAAGAGGGGGCGTTTCCAGCAAATGTAACACGTTAAATCGGCGTCGGGGGCATTTGATCACTGCGATTGGCTCTTAGCAAGCGAATCAGCGCACGGGAAAAAAAAGCACGGGAAAAAAAAGCACGTGACAACGCGGATAAACAGTACGCAACTTTTTGGTTTTTCAGGACAGCACACGTGAATATTAAAGTCCCCCATAAAGAGAATATGATCATATATTTCAGCATGATTTCGGCAAGAAGATATGCAAAGTCATTTAAAAAGTCCTTATTGTATTTTGGAGGTTGGTTAATGACACAGCACAGCACAGTGACAATTTGGCCGACTTCAAAGAAGGTGGCTTCAAAGCTGTGACCGATGTGGTAAATAGACATCGTTTACATTTAAATGTGTTTTTTGATTTTTAAATAGTCGCCGTTCCTCCACCTCGTCCCGACGTCCTCGGAGCGATTAGCACAGCCAGGCGGTAGTAATTGAATCATAGCAGTGGACTCACCAGCGACAGTCCAGGTCTCCGTCAGGCAGAGGAAATCCAAGTTGTTGGAAAGGAAAAACTCCCTCAAAATAAATGTTTTGTTTGTCAATGACCGCGCATTCATTCAACAGCGCGATCTTTGTGGGGGCAGCGGGGTGCATGGCCCTTCCGTCCTGCGGTGTCGAGAAAGCTCCTTCAGAAGCTGGAGGTCGGCACCGCATCCAAAACACGGAGGGCAGCACGGCCGAAGCTTTTTGGGGTAAACAACGATCGGTAGCAGCCAGAAGTCGACAGGGTCCAAGATACGCCACAACGGAGTACATCCATGGGTTCGGGAACGAGAAGGAGACGAAGCTTGTTCCAGCGCCCGTTTTCGCTTCACTTGCCGGCCGCCGCGTTTACCCCGGCGCCGCTGTTAACACCGGTATGAGTTGTTTACGTTTCTATTTCGTCCCTCCCGACCGCCAGGTGGCGGTGCTGAAACAGCACAAGGGATCCCGCCCCCATAAAGAGGTTTCCTGTTGACTTTAAGAATAATGACTACCGCCGCTGATGGCAAGGAAGGGAATTACTTCTCGCGCATGCGCTGAAGTTACGTAATAGTCAGTGTCGGTACGGTGTGTATTTACGTCATTTTTCTGCGCAACGTGCCGACCGTCTGGACTCTGGGCCGACGCCACAGGGGTTAGGCCGTATTGGTGTATCTCGGCCTTTAAACCAAGTCTTAACCCTCAAAAAGAGGTCTAAACTTGCTGGGCCCCACATGGACGGGTGGGCCCCACGACTCTGTGAAATCCCGAAATGTTGAACACACACATGGTACCCACCCTTCTAAACACTTGTTAAACTTGACATCTTTAACTTTTAGCAAGCAAAATTTAGAATACATACCAAGCTGCTGATGAAGTTTTTCTTTTTTTTTATTATTTCAAAATGGCTTACTTTAACCAGAAACTGGATTACAAATGTCACAAATTGGTCACAATTGGAAATCCGCGATACAGTTTTGATCTGCGATACAGTAAAGCTGCAGTAACTGAATCACTTAAGCAAGGGTACACTGTATATTTCTATATTTGATTTCTCATACGTATCTTTGCTGTCCAATGACAAGTATATCGTCATCATCTTAAAATGATTGTCTAAGTCTTTTCTTTTTCGGGAGGCAATTATTATTATTTTGCCTAAATCCTCTCCTCATTATGCAAATTGTTAATTTTTTTGTGTTTCCTGAAAAATCTGAAAAAATGACATCGCCGATTATTGTAAGACGGCGCCGATATAAGGTAATTCCAAGTTTTATGTTTCTCCTTTGACAAAAAAAGGAGCAAAAACTATCTTTGTTGTTTTTCTGATAAATAACCCCCCCCACACACACACACACACACACACACTAAATTTGAAGAGCAAACTATGATGTCATAATTTATCATATTTCACCCTGTTCCTGTTTTAAATGTGTGTATAAATAAAAGTTTGCTCGCAGTGACAAATATCACAACAGCCTATACAATAAAAAGGTCGGCTCGGCATCGTTTGGATCAAAGCATTCGTCGGCGGTGGGTATTTCTGTAAACGCCTTGTGCCCTCCGACCACGATGCATTGCAATACTGCTGCGTGCTCAGCCCTCAGCCCTCAGCCATCGGGTCATCACATTGGAGACGGGCTGGCGCGTGGCACAAACGCAATCTAAAGCCCCAATTATTCTTCCACACTGACTGTGGCCCCCTGACATCCACTCGCAGCCCCCCACCCCCTCTAAACACACAGACACACACAGGAGCGAATGAAGTCTTGCAGCCATTAGCCGGTGGCTCCAGACAATAGCCACGTCTCTCATTGTGGTCTGAGTCCATAGGCCCGGCGAGCGCGGCCAGCCCTGCCCTCACTATGCATGGCAGCTCTCAGCTGTCTTTCTATTTCGGGACTATGCAGGCATACCTCCGCCCAGCTGGGTCATCAGAGACAATGGACATGCTGCCTTATCCAAACATAGGCCCGCAGACAATCTGACGCACTCCAGGATCCCGGTGAGAGCCCTGCAGCCTCATCGGCCCAATAAAACTAACTGAAAGGGTTAACAAGACTAAACACATGCTATGCATTATGATTGATTGATGGCGGTATGGCAGTGAGTTTCTCTCTATGTGATTCCCTCGTGTTGAAAAGGAGATACTGTCCATGTCAATATGTCAATGCAATACATCACTGAGACTTTTACAGTCACATGCAGCATGAATTTGTGCACTTTTGGAAGAAGAAATCTTATACATCTTCCGGCAAAAGATGGAGACCCTAAAACAGAGGCAGGCCATCGAGTCGGACAATTGAACCCCTGACCTATTTGCAACACCTCTTATTAGTGATTTGCTGCTGCACGTTTTTGACTATTTTAACTGAATGTATTCCTCATAGAGAAAATATCTTACGTAATCCTTCATTTAGGCGATCCCACAAATGAATTGATAATTAATTTTAAAATGACCCTGTTAGAAAAACTATTAGAAACTTTGATGTGCAGTCAAGTTTGTTTCTTCCAAAACATTTCCCAGTCTTGTTTTATTTCTGTGCATACTGGAGTGTCAGCTACCACAAATGTTGTGAATGACAGTGCACATGCTTCGGGTAACAAACTTGATTGTATTGACCTTTTTTCAATTGATTTATTCATATATACATCAGGTGTATATTAAAAAATGTTTAATTAATCTGTTCGCAGATGAAACAGCCATCTAATCCATTTTCCCCCTCAGTTGATCTCGCTCTGCATATTCTACAGACTGATTTCTATGTAATCCAAAGTACTCTTGCTCAACTTAAATTGGTGTTAAATCTACACAAACTGAAATATACACGCTTCTTAATTTTTTTAACTTTGTTGATTCAAATAAGAGAAAAGTATGCTGCTATATATAAGTTGTCCTTTAAAACATTTTAAAACACATGTAACTGCAATTTTAAATAAAGTGAAACCTTGAAAACCTGCACTTTTATTTTTGATTATTATTATTTATTTATTTTTGAACAGAAATGTGTCTTGTCTTCTCCAGGACTATCAGTTTGGCGATGTCATGTGTTTAATTTCATATGCATATAAGATTTATTGCTGGTGATGGGTTTATGGCACGCCACTGTCAACTGTACCAGAATGTCGGCTGGACCTCTATGGCTCTGAAAAGGCAGCAACCAGATTTACTTTTCACTTATAAAGCTGTTCTTTATATAGTTCAACTTTTTATTAACAATTTTGCTTAATTTTAAATAATTCAATTATTTTTTACATGTTCATAGTCCTTTAGCTCTTGCTTCTTAGCTAACCCAACCATAATCCTAATGTTAGGACATTCAAGACTTGATTTGGACTTCTTTTTTTTCCCTCTTCCACCATTCATGAATTCATTCATTGAATCCGCATGTTATATTTTAAGTTGTGTTGTACTTGTCCATACTGTATCTTTTATGTTTACACCTTTACATCATTTTTAATGGCTTGAAAGAACTGTTTGTAAATTGTAATCAATGTGGCAATGGAAAATAAGTTGCTCTCAACTGGCCCTCTTTGATCAAATAAACTAGAAATCTGACCTTTCACCTCTGGGCCTTAAGTTTGACACCTGTGCCCTAAAAAAAGACATGGAAAAAGAATGCTAGTATCATGTGAGCATGCGAAACAAAAACAAGCTCTCAGGATGCTCAGGAGTGTTCACCAGGAAAAAAAAATCTGTGCATGTGATACTAACAATTGTGCACCATATATTAACACATCTTCAGTGGTCACCGTCACGTAAATTGTGTGCCGTCCCTGTCCGTCATTTCCATTTGTTTCTGTTAGCTTGCTGAAATAATTGGTGTTTAGAGAGCAAATCGATTTTTTATCTGCTGAGCATGCATTAGTATCTGGTGTGCACTTGTTAATATCTGGTACACACACGTTTGTATCTGATGTGAAAGCAAATCTAACACATGCTCATGAGGTGCTTTACTGGCGATTCTTTTTTTTTTCACTGCTCCACAGTTTCACTCTCCAAGCAGACACAGGCTCATCTCATGTGCTGTGCAGTGGTCATCCATAGATGGCCGTGCTTAGCATTTAAGATAATTGCTTTGATACATGTTGCTTGGTATACACAGGCGTCAAGGTCTTGTGTGTGTCCTTTATACACACGTGCACATGCGTAACGACATCTGCTATGTTTGGCAACTGCTCAAGCACAAAGTGAAGGTAATGACATGCAGCAAATGTGTTGGGAGTTAAATTATTTTGGTGGGTCGGTCGAATAGTGTGAACAAATGTGGCATTCAAGTTACATTTGTTACCTCAATAACAGTAAACCACGAGAACAAAACGGACTTACTGTAAGTATAAATACAAAAGATGCATCCAAAATATAACTTTGCCAAAATAATCGTGCTTCATTGTTACTGGTTGTAAGATATGTCATTTAAGATTTGAGTCATTTATTTGAATCATTTCCCCCCCATTGAATCAAGTGGTTATGTAACATACAGTCGTCCAGATTCTAAAAGCAAGAAGTGTACACATCTAACATTGATAAACCATAAATTATTCACACAAGTCAAACATGTATAAAGTCCACTCGAGCTAACTGATGACTATAGTTACATCAAACGTTTGAAATAATAAAGATTGTTTAAATGATTAGTTGCACCCTTTGGAAGTTAACAATGCTCAGATTTAATTAGCACTGTAATCAAGGCATTCATTTGATTGGGTGTAGTAGAATTGAGGTATAACAGACAAAATATTGGCAATCTGAGGTTACCAATCTCACACTTTAAACTACAACAATATAAATGTATTGTTGAACAGCAACTTTTGCCGTGTCATTTAATTGTGCAGTGAAATGAAAAAAACGTTAGCAGCTATTTAATGCACAGAATAATCCATCCATTTTCTTTATTTATCCTTTTTTGGTTCATAAATATATTGGCACACTGGTTGCTAATCAACCACGGGGTACATAACATTCATTCACACTCACACTCACACCGATTGACCATTTATAGTCTTCAATTAACCTAACAAGCGTGTTTTTTGGAACGTGGGAGGAAGCCGCAAGCATAAGAGTCAAACCAACCACTGACTGTGAGGCAGGCATGCCGAACCGTGTCATCTTTTTTCATACTATTATCACAGTAAAACTGTGCTTGAGTCTAGAGTCCTTATTCCCACCTGGCGCTCTCTTGGGGGCCCCTGAGAGAGCCTGACATCATTAAACGGCAAACTGAAGCTATGTCTGACCCAGAAGCCCGGCAGGTGAAGACGGTCCTGGGGGATTCGTTCCTCTCTGAGACGTCCCAAAAGGATCAGCTTGGAATTCAGCAGTGCTGCTTCATGGCAACGGGCCAAGCACTTGGACAGCTGCTTTACGAATGGCTCAACTGCTGCTCTCACCTCCCACCACATCACAATGTCAGCGGCCTGTTGTAGTCTGCTGGTTGGCTGGTGAGACAGTGTGAACACTGAACAGCAGCAGCTGGCTCTCTGTTAAGTTTTATTACAAGTGGGAGGAACCAAAATAGAGATTAAACAAATCTGAATATGACACAGTTACTGTTTCGCATCTAAATAAGCAATGTACTGTGATTTTCATATCATCAAACGCGATTAAAACTGTATTTCTGAATAATGTTGACCAATGGCGCCCCCTACTGTCTAAATGTATGGATTACAAGTTATTCATTTTTTCCTGTCATGTGGCGACCCCTAACGGAACAAAGCCAAAAGTTGTAGTGTTGTACACGTAAATGTGCAAAAGTATGAACATGTCTGTGAACTGTCAAATAAAAATATGCTAATGACAATTTCGAACATCCGGGCATTTTTTTTAATATTTCCATAGTAAAACGCAATGCAAATACTTCTTTTACACAGTGAATTGTATTGCCTTTGCCTGTGACGAGCATAAAAACCAGGCGGATTGTTATAGTAGTCAAATGACATTTCATCACATTTTGAAATTACAATGATCCAATGTTTTTCAAAGAACAGAGATCATTTGACCGAGTTGGCTGCCATTTTGACTTGTGATGTAAGCTCAGAATTGTCAATTGGCCATTCATCCAGAAGAATATTTCTGAGGCCAATAGGTCACTGATATCTTATGAGCGGCTTGAATCACAATCTCTGTTGAATCCATCCATCAGTTTTCTATATCGTCTAATCAAGCCAAGATTCAAACCCTGCACCTCAAAACTATCAATCGGCTACCATGTTATCCCTCGTATAGTTATAACATCAAATGTTGGTTTTGGAGTCGGGACTCTTCAACACTAAACATCCAACCTTGCCTAAGTTCATCATTTGAAGCTTTAAACGATGCCAAACAACCGGTCTACGTTCTTCCTGACTTTGTTTGTGGGTCATTGCCACACTTTAACCAGCAGAGGGCGACATACTTGCAGTTTCTTCGCTGTCTCCTTTGGCTTCACAAACCTGTAAAAAGAGAACTATCAGGAAACGGTGGTAGTACATCACTGAATTAGCAGGAGGCGCATTTTCTTCCCTTCCATTGACACATAAATCAAACAAAAAAAAGTCCCACACTCATATTTTGTGGTCAGTGTGCATTCTGAAGGTGGATTCATGGGTGGAGTTAAGCAGCAAAGACATTCTTAAAGGGCCTGCAGCAAATCTGAAAGCAATGACTGGAACTCAAATAAAGTATATATTGAAGATAAACACTCTGAAAAAAATACACTGCTAAAAACATTGCCACTATTGAAAACTGCAGGTTAGCATTGAAACGACCAAAATAGTTGATCATTGGGATCCTAGTTGTCACTATAGTTGGTTTGGTCACAAGTGTTCTGCTGGTCAATAATCCTGAACTCTGACATGATTGTGAGAAACACCGTAAATCAGTCTGAATGGGTGGAAGTTTAGTCATAGTTACTCATAAATTGGTATGACCAGCTGGAGGTCCAAAAAGAGTCATGAGATTCAGGTAAACAACTTCAACTTCCGTTGTACAATTTTGTACTTTTGATTTGATCAAACTTTGCAACACAACACAACCAATTTAAAAATATGGACACCATGTCATTTCTTGCTTTGCTGTACATTAAGGGGTACCTGATAAACACAATCAAATCTCAGAACTGGAATTGTTGGATGTTGTACAATTTTAATGTGGATTCATTTGCGCTTTACATTTGGAATGCAAGCTTCTGCTAATTTTTTCTGGCCTCTTGAAATCATTATGCTTTCAGGACATTGTTTGTCAACTTCCCCGATGACTCCGCCTTTTGCATGCCATGATGTAGACTGCTGGCAAACAGCACCGTCTACTGTTAGCTCAAAAAATAGTGAAGCCTCGCTGGGCCCTGCTCACGTGGCCCACAAGTATTTTATGAGCGAGCGAAGATTTAATGATTTGAATACACGAAGAGATGAGATTAGCATAATGTGACAATAAGTGTCAAGAAGTTCGTGCCAGCCTCTGATAAAACCCCACCTGTTTATATCGAATATAGAATATTGCTCATTTGAACAAAGAGCGATTGAAACAGTTGTGTTTCTCAATGACAGGAAGGGGCTATCGCATAGGAAGTGGAAGTAGGAGCGTCCCTATAACAGTCACAAAAGCCCCCACGGTCGGTCGGCCGCTTGCTTGCCTGCCCGCCTGCCCATCCTGTAGCTGAGAGCCGTGTGAGCCAGGAACACCCCCTCTCCGCAGGCCGATGGCTGCCTGCTAGTATTTTGGTAATCGTCATCCTCTCTGACCTGCTGGCCCGATCCTGGCGCCAAGAGTCTCCACACCTCCCCTCACCTCCTCTCGCCGACCCCCCCCCCCCCAACTCGGCGGATAATTCAAACCAGCTGTTGCAAGGTGCCTGCTTCCAGTGATGGAAAGAAGGACCCTTTGCCAAAGTAAAAGTACCACAGCAGCAATGTAAATACGAATCACAAATTGTTCTCGAGAACAGTAACACATTTATTTTTTTTGAAGAATCAAGTAATTAGGGGCTTTTCCACCGCTGGAACTTTTGGAGAACTTTTCAATTTACCTTTGTAAAGTTCAGTTTGCGCGTTTTTTTACCAACAACAATTTCCGGGGTAATTAAATTCCCCAGGGGGGCATCCGAGTACTATCTCAGCAGCAGGGTCTTGCTGAGCCAGGCTCGAACTTTTATATTTACAATTATTGAATTAGAATTAAGAAAATATTTTAATCTCATCCTTGCTGATGCCAATGCTTGTGTAACATTTAAGTGATCATACCAATAATTCATTGAACCAGTTTCTGTCTCCACAAAATTTAATTTGACATTTAATGTGTGTGGAGTTTTTAATCATGTCCTTGATATTTAAGAAGAGTAATAAATCAATATTGGATTGAGTTGAGGCAAATTGAATTGGGAAAAATATTGAAATCGAATCGATACCCAGCTCTAATTAACGCAGTTTCAAAGCGTTATATTAATAAAGATGACTTGACTTGACACAGCATTGACAGGGTCAATTAAAACTGAGTATTAACATTTAAGACTTTTTTTTTTAAAGTACCGAAATATCTTAATGCAGTAGAATTGAGGTATCCTTCAGTGTTACTTTCTAAATTCCAGAGTACTGTGCTTGCTTCTTCGAGACGCAAGATGGCTTTGGGCTATTTGTGAGGCCTGTCTATCTTTTCTTGGGCTCCCACTGATGGCAACAGTCAGATCCAGGCCAATCACAGGCTTGCTTCCCGGTTCCTGCCTTGCAACAAATTTGCACGGCTTTAATGCAGAGATATGGAAGCGCACATTTCCTGGGATTGTATCTGTTGATATTTGCTCTTCTTGGTTCTTCACGTATTTCACTGACTTGAATGTTTTGGTCATTCATGGAATCGTCTCGTCTTCATGAATAGGATTGTGTGTCACAGTGAAAGGAGTGAGGCGTACAGAATCCAGCCCTTCATTGGAATCACATGAAGAGCATGTGCATCCTCAGTGATCAAGTGATAGAGAGGAGATTTCGGATAATTGAGGAGGAATGTTGGGACGGAGAGACAAAGACAGAGCGATTCCGTTTGGCGCAGAAATATAAGACACAAGAGGGGAAAAAAACATGAATACTTTCAGAGTGTAGCCATGTTTCTTGGTTCCATTTCAGTGTTTTTGCCATTTGGGGGGTCTATGTGAAATAAGGTGCCTCTCTGTCTATAGTCTGACCGCATCGGGACATTGTGTTGAGATTTAGGGGAACCCCAAGCTTTTGATCCCCAGTCCACAACCCCCAGCACTGCTGAGTAATGGCCCACAAGTGAACTGATTACTGATATGTGTGTGACAGAGGTTTGGATTGTTTTTCATAAAGCGGTAGTGGTGCGGTTGCCTTCTAGTACAGCAGTGGATGGTTATCAGAGACAGAGGCCCAACAGAGGGGGCGGCTGAATGGTACAAAGAGCTGTTCTGGTGGAACGCTGGAGAAAAATAGTTCATGCTGCACTGGGATTTCCTGCCTTTGCCCTGGCTAGCCTCCCCCTTCTGCTGTCTGTCGCCTCCTTTCCTGACGCCCAATGAGCTCGAGAGCCTTTTTCAAGCTCAAGGTGGGGGAATCAACTCACTTAATGAAGGTGAGAAACTGTTAATGCAGTCAGGTTTCCATGAATTCCATTTCCTCCTTTACAGTGTCCACCCACAAGTTCAGGGAAAAGGAACTGACTCAATAGTTTTCACACTCTTGGCTCTCGTAGTGACATGCAACATATTTGGATGGTGTTATCTGATCTCACATCGTCCACAGCTGGAATACGCATTGCCTGCCATGATATGGATTCCGTGAATGGAGAGCCACATTCACACTGGTGCAGTAAGGACAGGTGCCTGGCCATTTGGTTGCTCTCAGACATGTCGTGTGGGTGTCAAAGAGGAGGCGGACGGGGAATGGTGGGGTGGGGGACGGGGGTGTTCCAGAGCAGTCCCCATCTCTTCCAGGCCTTTGATCTTAGGTGCGAGCGGTGCAGTAGGGGCATCTGTCACCCATTAGCAGAGTGGCGAGAGTGTGGCTGCTCGCAGGTTGTCCTAGTGTGGAGTAGATTGGAGAGGATGTTGTGAAAGTGGCTGCTAATAAACTCTGAAGTTGGTGTCAAGGCTGGAGGATGGGCCCCCCCCCCCAAAAAAAAACCAATGAAAGAGGAAAGTGTTCTCAATAATACCTGCGTCGGGCTCTCATTATGCTTTGTGGTGTACGGACTTATGCTAAACGGATCACACAGGAAGTGAAATAGACGATTTCATTGAAAAGCATGGCTGCCAGCAATCACTGTCTTGGGAAGGGGGGGGGGGGGAATGGAAACCAGATGTCCGAGATCCACCATGAATATGTCAAAGCTCCTGGACTATGTCAAATCCCCTATGTCCCTTCGGAGTACAGAAAACTTTCTGCAGCGTCATCAGGAACGAACGTGGAGAATAAACCCTCCAAGTGGACATCTTGGCACGATCCACAAAACGCATAAGGAGAGACACTTTCGTTGTGCCACCAGAGGAATCCCCCCCCCCACCCCCACTCTCCCTAAAGTTTCAACACATTTTTTACATTTCAGGGTAACTTCCCATATCCTAAGGCAGCGTCGGGTGGCAAATCTCTCAGCACTCCTTTGTGGACAGAGTGCTTTCTCTTGCTTGAGAAAATAACAAGCTATGGAGTAATGACTTAACAGGCAACAGGATAATGGCTTCAACATGTGCTGCGCTGGGAGAATTCAGGCTGGTGCCAGCGCTTGCTTACTCGCATGTGTATGTATGCGGCTATTGTTTAGAGGAAGATGTTTGAAAGTTTGGACACCGATGAACACATGGCTCCGGACTTCAGTTGAGTTGAGACCTTTTTGTTTAGGGGGGCTGTCAGGGGTGGGGGTGGTGGTTTTGGGAGGGGCACCGATGGCGGCCGTGTGTCACAATGGCAGGGACCGCCTTCGGGTTTTCTGTGGGTGAAGCGGGTGTTTTCCATCATAACCAGCTGTAACTCGGGCCTCCCACACAGAGCAGCGTTCCTCAGTGTACACTGATGTGTGTGATAACCTACGTCTGTGTGTGTGTGGGGGTGTGTGTGTGTGTGTGTGTGTGTGTGTGTGTGTCTGTGTGTGTGTGTGTGTGCCCCAGGATACCAGACAACAGTGGGAACATATCCAGTCATAATAATACCCTCATTTATTATTTTACTTTAACTACGGAAAGTCACTTTTCACGCAGTTCTATAGTGTGTTACACGCATTACACCACACGAAACAAGGGCGAGATGGTGCAATTGATGTTACACCCCTAAGAGACGTGGAGATTTGCTCAAGGCTCAACAATGCCATGGACGAACCATTTCTTCATCCACGGCTTTGAATCTTTCAACCACCAAAGCCAAGTCAAGTTAGCCTTCACTGGCATTAGCTTAACATGGTGATGCTAATGTGCAAGGTTAGCCGCATGTATCCTAGCTATTAGCCTACCATTGTGTTAATGTTAACACGCTAAACTTTTATGATTTTCAAATGTTCAACCATTAGTTTTATTAGCTTAGCAATTTGCTTGTCATGCTAATGCTAGCTAGCATTCAATTCTAATTGTATGCAATGTGACGAACTGGAGCCATGCTAGCCTAACCTTAGCCCATTTAGCTACGCTTGTGCTTCTGAACTCTTCCTTAGTTATTTCATGTATGTAACATGAACGAATTGCATCGATAATTTAATTTTGTTTTATGTATCATTGCCGATATGCTCAAATGCTTTTCTTTCAACGTTTCCAACCTGATTGTGACAAAAGAGTTACATTCCTGCTGTTGTTGGCTGTTTTTGAATTACGGTAAGACAAAAAATGAAGTAAAACTACGAAAAACTCGACACCTTTAAAAAGCAGTTTTTGTATATAATACGGTCCCGCTATTCACTGTTATTATTATTATCAGACCGAGTGAATAATATGATAGAGAAAGGTTCAAAACATGGCAATAAAATGTAAATGCTTTTGAAACCAACTTACAAACTATGCTCTTTTCCGAGACCTGACTAAGATCCTTCACAGTAATTTTAAAAACATATTTTCAAAAATGTTGTTGTTGC